>NC_044551.1:45793745-46110245 GCF_007565055.1 Rhinopithecus roxellana
CCCTGTCTACTATCTCTTAGCTGATTGCTACCTAACTCCAAAATCTGCAGCCAACAGAAGATTTACCACTGAGCCCAACCCAACCTAACTCAGAAAATGACCCCCAAACCTTAAACAGATCCAGAGATATTGAATGGCACTTGGTTGGACTTATGCTTCTAACTTTTAGCTCTGAGTTTTTTAAAATAACATTTTAATTTATATCTGAACTTAGAGATTCTTCATAACCTATATATTTATTGTTTCCTTTTGCTTGTTTTTTTTTTTTTTCCTGTTATTTGTTTTCTTAACAAAAACATCTTAGAACTCTCATAGGAATTCTTAGGAGTAAAGATGAATGCAAAATAATGTAGTCATAACAAAATAAATAAATGGTATGAAGTCGTATTTTCATATTATTTATCAATTCAAAACTGCCTTTACACTTGATATTTATTTTAAATATCTTGCATAGTTTAAAATACAAATCTGTACTATACCTAAATCTGAACTACACAGATTTTAGTTGAAACATATGAATTTTCACTGATAAATTCAGAGATTTCATATTTAGTTCATATTTTGAATATATCTGCAGAAAATAAACTAAACTTAAAAACACCTTTCCTTACTAAAGGGAAATAATTACATTTTAAGCTTTTTGAAAGTCATATTTATTTTCAAAATGATTTTAAATATCTTAAGAAAAATGGGCCTGGCGCGGTGACTCAAGCCTGTAATCCCAGCACTTTCGGAGGCCGAGACGGGCAGATCATGAGGTCAGGAGATCGAGACCATCCTGGCTAACCCGGTGAAACCCCGTCTCTACTAAAAAATACAAAAAAACTAGCTGGATGAGGTGGCAGGTGCCTGTAGTCCCAGCTACTGGGGAGGCTGAGGCAGGAGAATGGCATAAACCTGGGAGGCGGAGCTTGCAGTGAGCCAAGATCCAGCCACTGCCCTCCAGCCTGGGTGACAGAGTGAGACTCCGTCTCAAAAAAAATAAATAAATAAAAAGAAAAATGATAGATTCTATGTGTAAGATTGAACGTTTCATACTAACTTAGAATCTGTGTTTTAAAAGTAAAATAAAACAAAAGTACATATATATTTCTGTTAGACCATGGCTTAATATTAGTTAATGTGGTTGAGAAACCTATCATATTGAAAATCTTATGACTGTCCATTGGAGGGTATCATCTTTTTCTAGTCCAGATTTAGTGTATAATTCTTAAAACCCTGAAATGTTACAGATTTAGTTTGACTGACAGAAGCAAAAGTAAGTGTGACAGTTTCCAGCAAGGGCATGTCCATATTCGAAGAACAAAAGACATGGTTCTAAAAATATACAGTACCAAGTGTTTTTTAGCGACTTCCAATATTATAAATTAATTTTTTTAAAGTTAGACTATTTTGTTACATTTAACTGTTGCAATTATTATTATTAATTTCAAACAAACAACTTCTAGTTTTAAACTCATGATTTTAGCCAATATTTTTAAATTATCATCTTTAGAACAGGGCAGCCCTTATTTCCCAACATGATGATACTTAACTTGTGAAACAAGAACCACCTGAATGGAAGAACTCATATTTCAGTCAGGTATTACAAGTGCCAACAGCATTACTGTGGTTGATGATTTCTCTAGCCACCTATAGTTCCAGCCAAATCTCTTGCCTTTCATTCCTGCCTTTCTAACTCTGATCACATAATTTTATCTTAACTTATGATTCTTTTCTCTCTACTTGCAATTTTGACTTCCTGTAATTAGAGCCAATAATGCATCTCTCAATATCTCAAAAGGAGATCTATATACTCCCTTATCAATATAACATAAGCATAAATAAACATTGTAATTAGCAAACATTAATTTATTGGAGGAACCCTACGAGCCCTGTAATTTGTTGATAATATATACATGTGTTTAATGGGTTTGTAATTTTATATTTATA
The DNA here is from genome assembly GCF_007565055.1 of Rhinopithecus roxellana. NCBI lineage: Eukaryota > Metazoa > Chordata > Mammalia > Primates > Cercopithecidae > Rhinopithecus > Rhinopithecus roxellana. The sequence continues at coordinate 45,795,678 of NC_044551.1, forward strand.
AATGTGAAACTTTGTATGCTTTTAATGTAATTATTAATGATCTGAATACATTGTCTATTCCATAATGATAAACCTCTTTTTAAATATCTCTATTCTAGGCTTTAATAGTTACATAGGACACCACTTCTGGTGACATTTAAATTAAAAAACCCACACATTTGGGAGAATTAGGCTTAAAAATGCCAACTCATATAATTATCAGAAAAGCCAATTTAGTAACCAGATTCATTTTAATGCCTCTTTTTACATCTTTGCATCCAAGGAAAATGTCAGTTCAAACTACTTGAAAATTGAAAAATGTTATGGCATTTTAACACCTGTATGAAAAAAAAAAAAAAAAAAAACATAAATTGGCAAAGTAGGATAAGCCCAAGTCATGCTCTTTTATTATTCATTTGAAAAGAGTATCCAACTGCTTATATAGCTGTAAGGATACATTATAAATTTAATAAGCCATTGAGTTAACATGAGACAAACAATCTCGTGTCAAGAAACTAGGAATATAAGATAGATTCTGGAGAGGTAAAAATATATCAGTTCATGCTATTTACAAAACGAGGTATAATGTAAAAAAAAAAAAGTGACTAATTTAAGAAAACCTATAGTAAAATATTATAGTCATGAGAACACTTTTAATTTTCTTATATTTGAAATGATATGCATACTATATATAGATTTAAATAAGTATATATGGTAATTAAAGAGAAACAACAAATTAATAATAGTTAAACATGTAACCATCACTCAGAAACAATTATTGTTAATACATTGCCATTGTCATCTTTTTTTCCAAATGTTCCTATCTTATTTCTTATTCGACAAATATTCTTTGTGGCCCTCTTGATATCCTGCATCATGCCAATGCAGACAAGCAAAGATTTCCTGCATTTAAGTTCTTGACAGTTTTCTGGGGCATTCTGATATTAATAAATATGGAGTGATTGTTAAGAAGTTAAAAGAGAAAAACAGGTAGACGGTGGTCTGGGAGCAAATCATAAAAATTATGCAGGGGTATTGGCAGGCAAGGCTGTCCTCCAGCCATGACAGCTGAGGTAAGGCAGAGTCACTAAGTGGTAAAATATTAAGAGTGATGCCGTTAAATATTGAGAGTGTTCTTGACAGAGGGGCAAGTGTGGTATGAGTGGTGATGGAGTCACCTCCCAGGAACAGAGCTATCCAAAAAGTCTTTTGGGGGTCCATTTGGCATGAAGATATACTAAAGAAAATGTATTAAAAAGGAGTTTTGGATTCAATGTTGGGCTCTTCAGAGAGGACAACCACTCTAATGAACCTGACTGGGCAGAAATATGCCAAAGGTAGGAGCTAGCATGCAGAAACATCTATCTGGGAACACTGGCTGGTGGTCAGTGGAGAATGTTGCTTGTTGTGCACCTCGGTTATGTGATCATGTTTCTTTCATGTTTTCTAGCCTAGTGTATGAGCATCTCAAGACAAAAGACGGGGCAGATAGTAAAAAGCATCTGGCCAAAAAGCCATGTGTTATAGTCTGAGTGTTTGTGTCTCTCAAAAATTCATACATTAAAACCTAACTCCCAAAATGATGGTATTAAGAACTGGGGCCATTTGTGAGGTGATGAGGTCATGAGGCCTCCACCTTCATGAACTAGCTTAGCCTATTTGCGCTTTCTGTCTCTTCTGCCATGTGAGAACACAGCAACAAGTCACAATCTGTGAAGCAGGGGGTTCTCACCAGATGTTGAATCTGCTGGTATCTTGATCTTGTACTCTTCAGCCTCCAGGACTGTGAGCAACACATTTCCGTTGATATGAATTATCCAGTCTAAGGTATTTTGTTATAGCAGCCCCAGCTCACTAGGAGACCAGACTATTCAGGATGACACCTTGAGTTCAGTGCACAGAGTACTGTAAGGAAGCCATCTCTCTGTAGCGTGGACAATGGATGATAATAGCAGGCACTTTTAGGAAGCAATTGCTGGGGAAGTAAGAAAGCGGCCATGTCAGAAAGAAGGAAGTGAGAGAAGCAATAGGAGCAAGGGTAGGCTCAAGGAGGAAAACAAGAGAGTCCTCAAAACATACAATGTGGGGGAGGGAGAAGCAAGAGAAGCAGGGGTTGCACTTTGGGACCTTAGTGGGGTCTCACTGGGGCCTCATTATCAAAACCCATGGCAATTTTTGTTCACTTGATTTTCCCCAAGATGCAGGAAATGCAATTTGAAAAGCTGAAAAAGTTTAGAATTAGATTAGGTTTAGCCGAGTAACCTCACTATCCTTTGAAACATGCTCAGTTCCTTCTGATTTATGAAATGGATAACAAGCTTCATGATCCCTAAGAATATAATAAATGTAAATAACATCTAGAGGATCAAAAGCAAGATTTGTTGTTGCACATAACCCTCTTTTGATTGTCCTTGACTCTTTTCATGTTCACCTTTTCCAAAGTTCTTCATTCATTCTTGTAGATTCATAATTCAATGTGGGATTATAACGTTTTAAACAAAGCACTTTAGTTTTTAGTTTTTTGTTTTTTGTTTTTTTGTAAGGCAGTTCTTGTGACAGTTCTTTCAATACTGGCTTGCATATCTTTTTTTTTTCTTTTTGTGTTTTTGGGAAAAATATCAAGTATAACATTTTAGTTTGGTATGTTTTGTCTGTGCTGTTGGTTTGCCTTTTAGCATTTTATTTTATTTTTTTATTTTTTTTATTTTTTTTATTTTTATTATACTTTAAGTTCTAGGGTACACGTGCATAACGTGCAGGTTTGTTACATATGTATACTTATGCCATGTTGGTGTGCTGCACCCATCAACTCGTCAGCACCCATCAATTCATCATTTATATCTTGTATAACTCCCCAATGCAAGCCCTCCCTCCTCCCCCCTCCCCCCTCCCCATGATAGGCCCCATTGCGTGATGTTCCCCTTCCCGAGTCCAAGTGATCTCATTGTTCACTTCCCACCTATGAGTGAGAACATGCGGTGTTTGGTTTTCTGTTCTTGTGATACTTTGCTAAGAATGATGGTTTCCAGCTGCATCCAATAATATCCCACTATTACCTATGACATCTATTTTTTTGTGTCAGCCATCATTTTTATTGGTGTATCTTTAACGTGTCTTTCTATTTTGAATGCTTTTAAGATTATTTTATTTATCTCTGCTTTTCAGTAGTTTTGCTATGATTTACTAAGGCATGATTTAATTTGTATTTATCCTACTTGGGATAAATTTTACTTTGCTTTGTTTTGTTTTACTTTTACTTTTACTTTATTTTGTTTTGTTTTGTTTTGTTTTCGCCGAGACGGAGTCTCGCTCTGTCGCACAGACTGGAGTGCAGAGGTTGGATCTCGGCTCACTGCAAGCTCTGTCTCCAAGATTCCTGCCATTCTCCTGCCTCGGCCTCTCAATTAGCTGCGACTACAGGCGCCTGCCAACGTGCTGCCCGGCTTTTTTTTTTTTTTTTTTTTTTCCAGTAGAGACGGAATTTCACCATGTTATCCAAGATGGTCTTGATCTGCTGACCTCGTGATCCGCCCGCCTCGACCTCCCAAAGTGCTGGGATTACAGGCGCGAGCCACTGTACCTGTCCTGTGTTCCTTTTTAAATTTGCGAGTTAAGCTTTTTCATCAATTTGAGGAAATTCTCAGCTATGATTTCATATAGGAAAATTAAGTGAACAGAATGCCCGAGAGGCCAACTCATATATTAAAAAGCTATGCATAACACATAGGTTTCATTTAAAGCCATCAGAAGCGTATGGCAGGCTGAATTATGGCTACCCAAAGATGTTCATTCTCTCATCCCGGGGGCCTGTGAATATGTTATTTTACATGGCCAGAAGGACGTTGCAGATGTGCTGAAAGTCACAAGTCTTGAGATGGGAAAATTGTCCTGCATTATCCTGATGGATTACATCTAATCCCGTGAGTCCTTAAAAGTGAAGAATCTTTCCCAGGGAGAAAGATATAACATGAGAAGGACTTGACCGTATGTGTCTGGCTTTGAATGTGGAGAAAGGTAGTCATAAGCCAATCAGTGCAGCTGTCTCTAGAAGCGGAAACTACCTTCAGTTCAGAATCAGCAGGAAAACAGAAACCTTGGCTCTGTAGATGCAAAGAACAGAACTCTACTAATCACAGCAGAGAGCAAAGAACAATTGCCTTAGAGCTTCCAGAAAGAGTGCGGCAGATCACCAATTTCCTTTTAGTCTGGCCAGATGTGTATAAACCTTCTGACCTATAGCATAGACCTGTGAGATAATAAATATGTGCTGTTTTATACCACTAATGTTTTTGGCAATTTATTATCAGAGCAGTATAAAATTAAAACAGGGAAGAAAAGATGACTTAAATAATATTGGGGAAATTGGCTACAGATGTAGAAAATAGTAAAGAAAATTCGATCCTGCCTCATAATGCACAAAAATATCAATTCTAAGTGAATTAAATGTTAAATATCAAAAAAAAAACACATTAAAACCTTTAGATGAAAATGTTTTTATAGAGAAAAAATTTTAAGGGCTACCTGTATAATCAATAAAATGTTGAGATTCTCAATAAAACGTTAAAAATGAATTAATATTTAATTCATGTGAGAACATAATTAAAAACATAAATTAAAAACCTCTTGGCCCAGCACGGTGACTCACGCCTGTAATCCCAGCATTTTGGGAGGTTGAGGCGGGTGGATCACGAAGTCAGGTGATGGGGACCATCCTGACTAACATGGTGAAACCCCGTCTCTACTAAAAATACAAAAAACTAGCAGGGCGAGGTGGCGGGCGCCTGTAGTCCCAGCTACTCGGGAGGCTGAGGCAGGAGAATGACGTGAACCCGGGAGGCGGAGTTTGCAGTGAGTTGAGATCGCTCCACTGCACTCCAGCCTGGGCAATAGAGCGAGACTCCATCTCAAAACAAACAACAACAACAACAACAACAAAATTCTCATTCTCATTCTCATCGTACTCTTGAAAGGAATTTGAGATAACAATAACACATGTACTGTTGGAAAACTTATAAATTTTTACAATCACCTTGAAGATAAATTGCCAATATGTAGTAACGTTATAGATGTGTAAAATGAAAGTTCCCGGAAAAACACAACTAAGTATATTATCTGAAAAGTTTTTCATGTCAGTAAAAACGGGCATCTATGGTAATAACTTTCAGTGCTTACGAAACCAATGATTATTATTTTGGCTCTTGTTTCTTCTAGCCAGACTTTTCTCCATTCAGACAGTGGAGCCAGGAACATAAAGTAAAAGAAAAAATCTGCCTAGAAAACATAATTGTTTATTACACTGTTTAAAGCTCATTGGTGATTGTCAGTAATCCTTCGAAAAAACATAATTTTCACTGTGTCCTTCAAGGTCCTACAATGTCTGTGGCTTCTGCATACCTCCCAGCTGTCTTTCTTATACCTTTTCTTTCTCTTTTTTTGATAGTCCATCATTCTTAGTGACTTTCAGTTTCTTGAGAGTATCAATCTTCTTTTTAACTTGGTTGCATGAAACTTCCAGTTTTTTCTTCCTGAAATGTTCTCCCCGTAATGATTCCTCTACTTAATAGCTGATCATTTTTCATGCCTAAAATATTACTACTTCTTAGTCTGCTTTCTGTTGCTTGCGCTGCAGCTGCGCAAGTTGTAAAGAGGGATTTATTTCTTACGACTATGAGGCGGAGAAGTCCAAGGTTGAGGGGCCCACATATGATAAGAATCTTCTTGCTAGTGGTGGTGGAGGGCCTCATATCTCAAGGGGGCTGTGTGTACTAATGTGCTGGCTCAGGTCTCTTTTCCTCTTCTTCTAAAACTACCAGTTATCCTCCCATGATAACCCATTAATCCACAATCTGTGAATGGATTAATCTATTCATGAAGGCAAAGTCCTCATGATCCTATCACCTCTTAATATACCTATTTTTCCATACTGCCGCATTGAGGATAAAGTTTCAACAACAGTTTTGGAGGGGACATTCACATCATAGCACCTTCATAGCAGCTTTTTTTGATGTGCAATTGAAATTATGTCTCTAAATGCAAGTATGTAATTAACAATCATAATCATTTTTAAGATAATATTTTTATTTGATGACTAATCAATGTTTTCTCAGCACTCAAATGGAATCCCCATTAGGCTCTGATGGTATTTCTATGCTGTTCACAATTAAATCACAAGATCTAACCAAATGTCTAATATATGGTAAAGTTTAATGTATATTGATTGACTAACTTCATAAAAATTATCTGTATTTAAAGCTGCACAATGGAAAAAATATGATTTTAATGTATTTTTACTACGCTCTATTGAAATTGTATTTTATAAATTTTTACTATACTCTATTAAAAACAGATATCCTCTGAATTCAGATACAGTCGGGCTTGCTTTTCAATTCTGCTCATATGTCAGTGATTAAGTTATTCATCTTTACTCTGTGTTCCTTTCACATGTGTAAAGTAGGTGTAGCTTACATATATATAATTATACCTATAAATCTATGTCACATTATATGGGATTATTCAGCATAAATATAAAACACATCCTTTAGTAATATCTTAGCACACAGTACTTGCTCCAAAATATTATTTCCTATTATAAAGAGTTCATTGTATTATCTGATGTTTTGCCTGATATTTCCTCACTATATCTAAAATGTTTATGGTGCTTACGAAAAATAAATCTAAATATGAAATAGTATAATTTTAAAATTTTATCCAAATCAATCTGTTTACATTAACCACCTTGGAATTTAGTGGCTGAAAACAATAACCCTATTATTTGCTCAGAAGTTTCAGCAATTCGATTGGGATCAGCTGAATACTTCTGGTTTTCTCTCCCAGGGTAACCCATGCAGGTGCAGTCATCTGTGACTCAACTGTGACCGGGTGGTCAAATATAGCTGCATTAACTCTTCTCGCAATTGCCAATTGCTCCACAGGTATTTTCAGCCTTCTGTACAAGAGAATAATGGTCTTTAAATATTGATTTCAGAGAAACATTTAGTAAGGGTGAGAAAAGAAGTCACAAAGCCTAGAAATTTACAGAATCAATTTTGCAGCATTCCATTGGAAAACGCAAGTCATAGAGTCAACCCAGACTCAAGGAATGAGCAAATGAGTCCCTATTTCTTGATAAGAGAATCTGTAAAGTCATACCAAAAGGAAGCAGAATTATTCTGGCCTTTTGTGCAACTATTCTACCATTCGAAGGAACTGTTATTTAAAAATATGTATTAATTTTTGACATACTTTATGCATTATTTATATATCATGAGTAATTTTAAAATAATGTTTTGACAAAAATTCATTTTATGTTTATTAAGTTAATGCTAATCATGATCATTTAATATGACATTTTTGTGGGAATTTATATAACTCAAATTATATTTGAGTATAATACATTAATTATTAATGTGCATCATTTAGAATTATGTGATCAAATTAAACTCATTCCCAGAACTGTATATTTATGCTTCTCAATTACAGTAGCCATGTAATATATCATTGTGACTATTACACAGAGTAGTATATAAATCTTGCATTATCTGATTGCAGCGATATTACTATTATTCTTGGAAGTCTTCAATCATTCATAAAAAGCTATCTTAAGATGACCTAAAGTAAAAGCTTGCTTCTTTTCTCCTCTTAAAAGCCAATAACCAAACTGAGGGAAAGCAGTAATAAGAGAAAAGAGGAGTGGATACTGCAGGAAGAATGCACTCTCAGAAATTCATTAGGGGCTGACATTCACTGAAAACAAATCAATGAAAAAATTAGAAAAATAGCTCTTACGTCCTCTGAAGTATTTGAAATTAACTATTAGGAAACACCTTACTGAGGTATTTAAACCATAGGTTCTCAGGCTTAACTATGAAAACCAAATATCTCAAAGATTATTGAAATATGATTTGCTGGGATCTACCTTGGATATTCTGATTCTTTAAGCATGGCAAACTACCCGGTATTTTAAATCATGCTCTCTGTGGAAGACTATGAGGTTTCATAAAATAGTATAAGATAAACAATAAACAACTCTCAGTGACACCAATGTTCTACTTATTAGATTACTGTATTCTCTAACCCAATAGGTTCTCTGATATTTGAGACCCCAAATTCTAGTGTTGTTGTTGTTGTTGTTGCTTTGTTTTAAAACAACTTCACGTATTTCTAGCTTTATGTAATGTTATAGAACATATATTTATTTTAAAATTGGGAAAAAAGAAACATGGATATCTCTCTAGTGATATGGAAGTGGGACAGACAAGTGCTGGAAGAGAAGTGTGGGTCCCTGATGAGGGCTCCATCCCCGGGCCTGTGCCCACAGACCTAGGTGAGGACAGGCACTCCTGCCTTTGTGCCCAAATGTTGCATTTCCCAAGATGACCCTGGCCCATCAAACCCCCATGATAATACAAAGATCATAATTATGCCTAACATAACAAAACTATCCTTCATACAACTGGGACACACCAATTTCCAACACAAATACTACTACATAAAGTTAACAACACTTAAATGCTGATGTGAAGTCAATAAATCTTATTTCATACGATAAAGTGGAAAGGAAATAAAATGAAGTTTTTTTTTAAGTACAAGTATATACATGCACAAACATGTTTTTAACAAAAGGAGGAAGAAATACTTGTGACAGTTACAGTACTTATTCCTGCAGCTAGTCACGTGGTCGCAGCTGCTATTGATGACTACCTTCTTCTACTACTCATTCTGTGTTCTCTTTGCCTTCAGCAAGCACCTCAGCAGGTTGTGGTCTTTTCCCTGGTGGAGTAACTCAAATCTTCATCCCTGAAGGGTCTGAGTCGTTTGTAGTCCTACCTGGATTGAGCTGTTGTAGTTTCCCATTGACATTAATCACAGGGCATGGTAATACTAACAGATGCCATAATGAATCTCCTGTATTCTATGCATACTCTTCCTTACCTCTGTTGTGTAATAGTAGACTGATTTCATCTTGATACTTTGGGTCAGTCACTCCAACTACCTTCTTAACCTGTTGATTTAAAGGTAGGACAAGGAAGTGTCCAGGTGGCAATCTTCACTTCCAGTTTAATGGAATCATTGTTGTGTCTCCTGGTGGCAACGTTCCCCGCTCTGGAACAAAAACCTCCAGGCCAGTAGACTGTAATGTCGTGGGATCAGGAAACAAACATTTTGCTAGTGGATCACTATGGGTGATGGTGAGTAGTGCCACTTCCACTTCCGGCCCTCGATTTCTGGGCCCGTGAATCCTGGCTCTGGGAGAAATAGTGTCATATGTTGGATGCTGATTCAGAGCATATAAGGCCTTCTAGAGAACTTTGTCTCAGCCCTGCAAAGTATTGTCACCTCGTTGGCATTGTAATTGTGACTTCAAAAGGCCATTCCACTGTTCTATCAATCCAGCTGCTTCAGGATGATGGGGAACATAGTAAAACCAGTGAATTCCATGAGCATGGGCCCACTGCTGCACTTCTTTAGCTATAAAGTGAGTGCCTTGGTCAGAGGCAATGCTGTATTGAATACCATGATGGTGGATGAGGCATTCAGTGAGTCCACGGATGATAGTCTCGTCAGAAGCATTGCATGAAGGACAGGCAAACCCATATCCGGAGTAACTGTCTATTCCAGTGTGTACAAACCTCTGCCCTTTCCATGACAGAAGAGGTCCGATATCATCAACCTGCCACCAGGTAGCTGGCTAATCACCCTGAGGAATGGTGCCATATCAAGGGCTCAGTGTTGGTCTCTGACACTGGAAAATTGGGCACTCAGCAGAGGCCATAGCCAGGTGAGCCTTGGTGAGTGGAAGTCCATGTTTCTGAGTCCATGTATTACCTCCATCCCTGCCATCATGACCACTGTGTTCATGGGCCCACTGGGTGATGACAGAAGTGTTTGGGAAAACAGGGTATGTGGTGTCCACAGACAGGTTATCCTATCCACTTGGTTGTTAAAATTCTTCTCTGCTGGACTCATCCATTGGTAAGCACTCACATGAGATACAAATATCTTAACAGTTTTGACCACTCATTGAGGCTCAGCTGCATACCTCTTCCCCAAATTTCTTTGTCACCAATTTTCCAACCATCATTTTTCCAAGTCCCTGACCATCCATCCAAACCACTGGCCACAGCCCATTAATCAGTATATAATAAGACATTTGGCCATTTATTTTTCCATGCAAAGTGCACAGTCAGGTGCCCTGCTTGAAGTTATGCCCACTGAGAAGATTTCCCTTCACTGCTGTCCTTCAACGATGTCCTAGAGATGGACTGTAGTGCTGCAGCTGTCCATTTTTGAGTGTTGCCTGAATATCATGCAGACTCATCTGTGAACCAGGCTCTAGTCTTCTCTTCCTCTGTCCATGTATCATAGGAAACTACCCATGAGGTAATTGGTGCAGGCTGGGGGAGAGAGGCCAGGGTGGAAGGAGTGGAGACCATGGGCATTCGATCCACTTCCTCATGTAACTTACTTGTGCCTTCAGGACCTGCTCAAGTCCAGTCATATATATACCACTTTTATTCAATGATGGAATGCTGCTGTGCATAACCCACTTTATGGCTAGATGGATCAGAAAGCACCCAGTTTATGATAGATAGTTCAGGTTGCATGGTGACTTGATGACCAATAGTCAAATGTTCAGTTTCCACCAAAGCCCAGTAACAGGCCAAAAGCTGACTTTCAAAAGGAGAGTAGTGATCTGCAGAAGATGGCAGGGGCTTGCTCCTAAATCCTAGAGGCTCCTGCTGTGATTCACTTATGGGGGCCCACCAAAGGCTCCAAACAGCATACCTATATTTCACTGACATCTTAAGCACCATTGGATCTGCTGGATCATATGGCCCAAGTGGCAGAGTACTTTGCACAGTAGCCTGGACCCGCTGTAGAGTCTTCTCCTATTCTGGACCCCACTCAAAACTGGCAGCCATTCAGGTCACTCAATAAATAGGTCAGAGTAACACAACCAAATATGCCTACTAGGCATCGTACCTCTTTCTTGGTTTTAGGAGGGGTCAAATGCAGCAACCTATCCTCTACCTTAGGAGGAATATTTCCACAGGTCCCGCATCACTGAAACCCTAAACATTTTACTGAGATAAAAGGTCCATAAATTTTAGTTGGATTTATTTCCTATCTTCTGGCACACAAATGTCTCACCAATAAGTCCAGTGTGTTTGTTACTGCTTGCTCACTGGACCCAATCAACATAATGTCATCAATGTAATGAATCAGTGTGATATCTCATGGAAGCAAAAATCTATCAAAGTGTTTCCAAACAAGGTTATGAAACAAAGCTGAAGAATGTATACACCACTGAGGTGGTACAGTAAAGAGATATTGCTGGCCTTGCCAGCTGAAGGCAAATTGTTTCTGGTGGGCCTTATGGACAAGAATGGAGAAAAAGGCATTTACCAAGTCAATGACTGCATACCAGCTACCAAGAGATGTGTTAATTTGCTCAAGCAATGAAACCACATCTGGTACAGCAGCTGCAATTGGAGTCACCACTTGGTTAAGCTTACAAGAATTGACTGTCATTCTCCAAGATCCATCTGTATCCTGCACAGGCCAAATGGGAGAGTTGAATGAGTATGTAGTGGGATTCATGATCTCTGCATCTTTCAAGTCCTTGATGGTGGCACACTAATCTCCACAATCCCTCCAGGGATGCAATATTGTTTTTTGATTTATAGTTTGCCTACGTAGAGGCAGCTCTAACGGCTTCCATTTAGCCTTTCCCACCATAATAGCCCTCACCATTCCAGTCAGGGAGCCAATGTGGGGGTTCTGCCAACTGCTAAGTATGTCTATGCCAATTATGCATTCTGGCACTGGGAAAATGTCTACAGGATGAGTCCAGGGACCCACTGGAACCACTGTAAGTAGGACCTGAGCAAAAACTCCATTAATTATCTGACCTCTATAAGCCTCTACTTTAACTGGATAACTGTATTAGGTTTTGGATCCCCTGGAATCAATATCGGCTCAGAGCCAGTGTCCAGTAGTCTTCGAAAAGTCTGATTATTTCCCTTTCCCCAATGCACAATTACCCTGGAAAAAGGACAGCAGTCTCCTTGGGGAAGAATGAGAGAAAGATTCACTGCATAAATTCTTGGTATTCAATAGTGTCCTACTTCAAGGGGACCTGGCTTCCCCTTCACTCAAGGGATTCTGGGTCTGTAAACTGGCTCAAGTCTGGAGACTGATTGACGGGCTGTGATTCTCTGTTTTTATAATTCAAATTAGTTTTCTGTCCATTTGACCTAGAAATTTTTGCTTGTATAAATTAAGCAGAAATGCAGTAGGCTTCCTATCAGTTTCATTTCTAGGAACCCCGTGGTTAGTCAGCCAGTGCCAGAGCTCTACACAAGTCAGAGTATTCTGATTGCTGCTTTGTCTCTGCTGTTTGTCTATTATGGTAGCTACGCCTACCTTGACTTTGATGGTTGAGTGCTGCCATTTGGCCCCTGCCACCCCAGAATCAAATTATTCCCATTGTATTTACATTCTTTAGTTGAGTGACTGCAGTTCTTACTATTAGATCTGACATACAGAAAAAAAAAAAAAAAAAAAAGCAATTACAGGGTTCTTCAAAGATGCAGGTACTGCCCTCACAAATCTATTTCACAAGGCATTGGTCAAGGGTATATCTTCTGGACCCTCCCAGCTTGGATGAATAGTTCTAAAGTGACTAACCGACTCCACCAGCTTAATCTTCCTAAGCCTTTGGATTGCTTTCTCTACATTAAACCAAGGGAGATCAGGTATTTTCAGCTCACTCACAGTGGGCCATCTTTTAATCCATATTTCCCCTAAACAAGCAAATAAACTATTAGAACCTTTGTTTACTCTCTGAGCTGCAATATTAAATTCCATGTCCCTACTTAGTGACCCCAAATCGACACATTCAGCCTGATTCAACTCTGTGTTCCTTCTACCATTATCCCACATACATAATGTCCATTCCCATGCCTTTTCTTCAGATTTCTGCTTATATAAATTAGAGAACTCAAGCAGTTCTTTTCAAGTGTAGTGCACCTCCTCACGTGTCACACTCTCAACTTCACCTCTAGATGCCCGCCGGGACTTTAGTCTAGTTATAGGTCTAGAAGCAAACATGGGTGTTGGAGGTGGCTCCTGAAGAGAATCAACGTTATCTTGCCTGGCGACTTCCTCAGGGGAGGCCATCACTCTTGCCTCAGTCAGGGAAGGATTCATCTCCTCAGATGAAGGTGAAAAGGCCAATGGCAGCATGGGTCAGGCAGGGGATGTGGCTACTACTGGAGATGGGGCAGCTGTTTCTTTTTGGCAGAAAAATTCTATCAGAGTTTACAAGCTCAGTGTCCCCAACTTTACTAGGGTCTCGCCACATGTCCACATTCCGGGTTGCAGTGTTTCATTCTTTTCCAGTAATACTCTCACTTTAACAGTAGACACCTGGTGAGGCTGTGCTTGGTTCTCCAACTACGTTCAAAGTTATTATGTATAGTCACTAAGCTCCTTGCCTCTCATAAACAGTAAATCGGGAGTGAATCAGGAGTGTCAAATGTATGTGTTTTGTATAACTCTCTAAACAGTTTCTGCCAAGGACTATCAGTGCTCCTCACAATATTAGAAGTAGAGTTCTTAGCATTTGGGGTCTAATCATATTAAGCAACCAACTCTAAAAACCCCAAAACCAATGAAAGAACTCCATTCTTAATAGTCTGTTTCTCTAGAACCACTCCTGGTACCAAAATTTGTATTAGTCCGGGTTCTCTAGAGGGATAGAACTAATAGAATATTATATATATATATATATACACACACACACACATATACATAAAATACATATATTATAGAGAGATTACATACATAGTTATATATATACAGAGAGACAGAGACGAGTTTATTAAGTATTAACTCACACAATCACAAGGTCCCACAATAAGCTGTCTGCAGGCTGAGGTGCACGGAGAGTCAGTCGAGTTCCAAAGCTGAAGAAATTGGAGTTTGATGTTCGAGGGCAGGGAGCATCCAGCATGGGAGAAAGATGTTTGCTGGGAGGCTAGGCCTGTCTCTCTTTCCACATTTTTCTACCTGTTTATATTCTAGCTGTGCTGGCACCTGATTAGATTATGCCCACCCAGATTAAGGGTAGGTCTGCCTTTCCCAGTCCACTGACTCAAACGTTAATCTCTTTTGGCAACACCCTCACAGACACACGCAGGATCAATACTTTGTATCATTCAGTCCAATCAAGTTGACACTCAGTATTAACCATTACAACTGTATTATGCACCACAGGAAAAAAAAAGTATGATATTTAAACTAAACATAATACTAAAAAGTGAGATAATCATTGTTAATATGGTTATATATTTGTCCATAAATTTTCAATATATTGATTTGCAAATAAATTGGATTTTTATTATACTCTTTTACTAATTTATCACTAAACATTATACCAAAAACATATATCTATGCTAGAGTTTGTCCCTACCTTAAAGTTGACAGACTGCTATTTAATTTAGAAAAATTAATCTAAAAACATACTCGATTTAAAAATAATTCCTATGTTGCATATTGGTTGTGAAATATCACAATTCTGACATGTAAAACAGATGTGTTAAAGCATTAGTCAACCCTTGTTGTTTTTGCTGTTGTTGCTTTTTCAAAGTAAGGTCTTACTCTGTCGCTCAGGCTGGAGTTCAGAGGCACGATCTCGGAGGTCGCAGTGAACCCCAGTTCCTAAAAACAGTTCTAGGCCGGGCGCGGTGGCTCATGCCTGTAATCTCAGCACTTTGGGAGACCAAGGGGCGTGGATCACTTGAGGTCAGGAGTTCAAGACCAGTCTGACCAACATGGCAAAACCCCATCTCTACTAAAAATACAGAAAAAAAAAAAAAAAAAAAGTAGCGAGGCATGGTGCTAGGCTCTTAAAATCCCAGCTACTTGGGAGGCTGAAGCAGGAGAATCACTTGAACCCCTGAGACAGAGGTTGCAGTGAGCCAAGATCAGGCCACTGCACTCCAGCCTGGGTGACAGAGGGAGACACTGTCTCCAAAAAAAGAAAAAAGTTATAAAATGAGATTATTTTTCAACTACATTGACCTTAATACATGTAAATTGTTAACTGGACTAAAACAACACATAAGATGTTCTTATCACATAAAGAATTTCATAGTACCATATTATACTATATGTCTACCATAGTTTAACAAAATCCATATGTTTGTGGTTATTTGGTGTTTTTCAGTTATTCTTATTTTGTACAATTCAGATGTAAAGGTTCATATTTACCATAAATTTGATGATTTCCGATTCAATTTTACAAATTACAAGTTATTCTCATGTTAATCAAATTATTTCATTAGCGAGCAACTCTAGAAGTAGAAATGTTTGTCAAAATATATATATATATATCACATATTGATACATATTAATAAAATACTTTTCAGAAGTTTTTTATAAAATCTTCTACCAAAAACATATGAGAACATGCATTTCTTTTTATCCTTATCAATGCTTCTTACTACTAATATATGTATATAGTAGTATTTCTACTACTTATATATTATAATGTTATACTTTAATATTATATATGTAAAATAGTAAGTAGTGCCAATATATATACTATCCCAGTTAATTTAATGTTTCAACAAAATGATCACATTGTATTATAATTACATTTACTTATTAAAGTAAAAAAAACTACCATAACTCCACAGTCTAGAAGTCATATGCATTTATATTATGCATATATAGCATATATAATATATATTATAGTTTATAATATAAGTAGTACTACTTATATATTATTTATATTTTGACATAATTACAGGTTATTCAGTTGCTTTTTATGATTAATCATGAAGAAACATCTTTTGCACATATATTTGATTTGTTTTTTGTGAATAATCTGTTCATGCTATGATCATACATACTGTGAAAGGAAAATAAACCTTGGGGCCCCAAAATCACTCAGCTAAAGGGGAAAGTCAAGCTGGGAACTGCTTAGGGCAAAATTGCCCCCCATTGTATTCAAACTCACACTTCTTCTCACTGAGAAGACAGGGGCTTTCATGACTCTGACCAATGCCCTTCCCTGAGGTGACTAATCTAGTATTTGCAATGCAAGTCAAAGGTTTTCCCTCTATTTCCTCTCCTCTTCTCAAGTGGTAGGAAGGGGTCCTTTTTGGAGCCATGAACTGTGACACCTGGAGTTAGGGGAGGTGTGGCACCAGCACTCCCTTAGCTACCCCACCTGTTGTCTCAGTAGGTTGCATGTCCCCGAAGTCCCCAGGCTCTGAGCCCTATTCAGCACTCCTGCACCTTGGAGATGCAGTCCTTGTGGCCTAGACTGCATTTCAAACTTATTGAGATCCCCAGAGCACTTTAGCCTGTGGTAGCAAAGCATGCAGGAACCTAGGTTCCAACTGCTGGGATAAGTGAGTCTTCTCTGTTTAGTACTGGGGTAAATGCTCCCTCTGTCTGCTGGCATTAGCTGAGTTATTCCGGTTTTACTTTCTTCTGTAACGGAGCAGCACTGAGTTCAACGCGCTGTCTCACAATTGCTATACTCTCCCTCTCCCAAGTAGCTCAGATTCTCTCTCTGCACCACGCCTCCACTGTGGGGGGATAGAGGGGTGGCAGCAATTCAAGACTGTTTTTTCTACCTCCTCAGTGTCTCCTTCAGTGACATGAAGTTAAAACCAGGTACTGTGAATGCTCATGTAATTTTTGGTTCTTATGAAGGTGCTTTTATGTGCAGATAGTTGTTAAATTGGTGTCTTGTGAGGAGTTGATCAGTGGAGCCTTCTATTTCTCCATCTTGCTCCACTTCCTCTTGATAAGTTTTCTACCATGTGCAGGTGACTCTTGGACAACACAGGTTAGAACTGTGTGGGCCCACTTACATACAGATTTTTATTCACTCTGTCACTCCAGATATAGCAAGACAAACTCCTTTTCTTTCCTCTTCTCCTAAATTCCTCAACATGAAGACAACAAGGGTAAAGACCTTTAAAAATGATCCATTTCCACTCAATGAATATTAAATATATCTCATCTTATGAGTTTTTAATAACATTTTCTTTTCTTTTCTTTTTCTTTTTCTTTTTTCTTTTTTTTTTTTTTTTTTTTTTTTTTTTTGAGATGGAGTCTCACTCTGTCGCACAGGCTGGAGTGCAGTGGCGCCATCTCAACTCACTGCAAGCTACGCCTCCTGGGTTCATGCCATTCTCGTGCCTCAGCCTCCCAAGTAGCTGGGACTACAGGCGCTGGCAACCACGCCAGTTTAATTTTTTTTTAATCTAATTATTTTTAAATTTTTAGTAGAAACAGGGTTTAACCATGTTAGCCAGGATGGTCTCGATCTCCTGACCTCATGATCGGCCCGCCTTGGCCTCCCAAAGTGTTGGGATTATAGGCGTGAGCCACTGAACCCAGCCATCATTTCCTTTTCTATAGCTTATGCTATTGTAAGAATACAGTATACAATATACAAAATTGGTTAATCAACTGTTTATGTTATTGCTAAAGCTTTCAGTCAACAGCAGGTTATTAGTAATTAAGTTTTTTGAGAGTCAAAGGTTATATGTGAATTTTGAACAGTGCAAGGGTCATCCGTAGACCCCATGTTGTCTAATGGTCAACTGTATATTAGTTCTTAATTCTTTAAATAGAAAACTGAGTGAAAAGCTCAAAAGCTGATTGGGAGCCATGGAGGAGCAGGAGTTGAATGTGGAGGAATTTTTATAGGGAATTGAATTGGTCTCTTTATTTTGAGAAAACAAGTGCAGCATCTAAATATTCCATTTTACTCTTTTTGGCCAAGCGTTCCTCTGGGGAGGATGCTTTACTCTACATTGAGCCAAGAATGTAGGGCTAGTGGCCACAGAGGTAGTGAAAGAAGCTTTTTGGTAGCATTCTGGGAGCTAGTAGATTTGGATTTCTGAGAAGCCCCACTGTTCACAGTTCAAGCATCTTTTCTCATCCCCTGGAGTGCAATGTGCCGCAGGCCCAGATAGGGTATGTTTTCATTTTTTTAGGGAATAAAGCCCCCATCTCCTGCCTAGGTAAAAAAGAGGAATTGCAATTCTGAATACTTTATAAACAGACTTCGAATAAATTCATTAGTATTCATCCCATTTCTCACCTATGCATTTTGAGGTACCCACCTCATACAATTTCTGAATATTTACTGGGTCCTACAGTGTGAAACAGCTTCCTTTTCACTTACATCCTTCTTTGTAGTAGACATCAAAGCATCTAATTTTTTGTTTCATGACTCCATCCATTTCAAATTTCCAAATATTAACTGACATTATGAGTGTATTTTTCTCCTTTATAATTCTTTGTATCATTAAGACTACATTTTGGTGGTGGTGGTGTTTTTTATTTTAATATTCAAAACACAGGGCAGTGTGTTAACAATGTGCTCAACCCATTTTGTTTGTTAAAACTGTCATCCAACCAGCTGAGTTGAGCACTTGTGTTTCTTTGTTTTTTCCTTTTTTCCTTTCTTTTTTTTTCTCCTTTTCTGAATAGACAGGCTCAGGCAGACAGTTCTCATTGTTAATTATTTAAAATATATTCTATGTTGCAACATCCCATAGTCCTGGATTTACCTGGAAATTTACTGTTATTATTGAAACTATTACTGACCTTTGTTTATGAAACTCAATTCTGAGTTTTCTAAAGCTGTATAGAATTTAAATTCTATTTATATGTAAATTAGATATAACTATATTGTATACAATTTTTAAACATGTAAATAAAAGTATCAAATTAATAAATTTATTCAAAAGCATAAATATTTATAAAAATAATTCATTCATGAAACATAAACCATAAACGTTTTTACATAGAACACAGTAAAAAGAAGTGGATTTCAAACTTAATTAAAAAGCTATATTTAATGTTTTATGAGACCTGCCTTTTTTCTCTAATGATTCTTATTATTGTATATTTATCAAGTTTTGAATGCCCCTTCTGTCCATATATTTTGATGGCCATATCTTTAAATTGCCAAAAATGATTAGGGTTCCCCTGACAATCTTCATCAAATATAAGTAAAGGTAGGTAGCAATTAAATTAAGTTTTCTAAATGAGTGGAAGAGAAAACCCTAACCCGTGAGTAAGTCATCTATGTTATTATTTCTATATAGTAATATTTATAATTTCTAAAATAAATATAAATATAAAATGTTCTTAAGATATCATAAACTAATTTGCTGCCTGTGTTTCAAGTAATTACTTCGACAGAATAGCTAACATTTCAAATTTTGTATATATGGATTTGTTTAAATTTTTGAAAATTGTGCAGACTACCTTTTTGCAGTGATCTACTGTGAATTAACATATCCTGAAAGTGTTAGAAAAATACAGACTGTTGAAAATCTAATTCCCTGTTATCTTTTTAAAGTAAAACTAAACCCACTGTCTCTTTAAATTATATTTGGAAATATTCTCATTTTGACAGTAACTGATAATTTTACTTTTTTTTTTAATGTCAGTATATCATTAAAGCAGCTATTAAGCCACTAATAGGCACTTAACATTGTGGTCGCTTATCATAAATAGCATTAACAGTTCTACAACTTTTTCTTGCAGGTCACTTAATACATCACATAAAATTAAATTAAGTATAATCACATTAAATAAAATTAAAATCGCAATAACTAAGTCCAACAGGTTCTGCATATGGACAGTATTAACAAAGCTTACAAATGACTTTTGAAGTCAGTTTTTAAGAGCTTAAATTCTACACACATGATTATAATAATGTTTCTCAATTTTGTCTTGCCCTGGATTGTTTAAAAATACAATTTGAATATGCTTGAGATATAATATTTTGATGAAACACATATCTAAAATTTAAAGGATTTAAATTAAATGACCACTACAAGCAAAACAGAAGAGTAGAAATTTAGTCCTCTCTTGTCTATACACTTATCAAGAGCTAGAGCAGTAGGAAATTATTTCTATCCTGGCCTGAAGCTGCAGAAAATGTACTGCTGAGAGATGATTTTCCTTTGAATGCTGCAAGTCTATACTATCCACTATAGTTACTGATGATATGTTTTCTCACTCAAAACACATACACATAAAATTCAGCTTTTTATATTGTCTCTAAAATTATCCCAATAGAAATGCTTCTTATTGCATCAAGTGAGCCACTATAATCTTCTAGAAATTATAAAAAATCAATATTTAAATTTGTATTGCATTTCCCTGTAAGTGTTCAAGACTCATGGAACACATATTAAACAAACATGCTAAAACAGATTTTGTGCTTTGTATCAAATTTTTTAAAATATAAGGCAAGTTATAGTTGGATTTTTAACCTCAAAAATTACATAAATAAAATATTAGTTGGAACTGGTTATTAATACTAATTAATATTAACATTTAACTCAATTTTAACACATAGCAGCTACTTAAAAATATTTTCTGTGTAAATACATGAATTAGTACTTCCTACTGTTAATTAATATTGAATAAGAGTCAGAAATTCAAGACCTATTTAGAAATCTATTAATATATAGTCTTAAAAATAACCATCCTTGACTTAGCTTTATCATTAGAAAACATAGGTCATTCCAAAGGAACAGTGTGAAAAAGTATAACATTTCCTGAAGAGAAATAAAACAGTGCTTATCTTTACTAGAACGTGGTTTATAAAAACCTATAACATAGAGGTTGAGATAAAGAGCTTTGAATTCAGGACAATTCATTTCACCTGGATTCTCATGATGGCCCTTGCCATCAGGTAAAATCCTGGGCAAGATTCTTCACCTGCCTAAAACTTGTTTATTTATTTGTAAAAATGGGAAGATAAGGTTTATAGGAAAAGAGAATGTAGTATTTAAAAAGGAGTTTACAGTATGTAACTTACAGTAGGTACACCATAAATTAAGCGCTTTTATTATGTTTAGTACCTGTACTTAACAGGCATCATTAAGAGAAAGAAATTGATATTATCCTTGATGTGAAAAACTGCATATTTCACTGTGAAAACATGTAAAACAGGTAGTGATTAGTTTACGTTTTACCTCAAATAAGCAATTGCATCTGATTATTTTATTTTTTAAATAAACTACATTGTGTTTATTTGAGGTTTACAACATGATGTTACTGAATCCATATAGATAGTAAAAGAATACTGTTGTGAAGATTAACACATCTATCATCTCTCATAGGTATTTTTGTGACTAGAGCAGGTAAACTCTGCTTATTTAACAAAAATCTTAATACAATGTTATTAATTTTAGTCCTTATGTGGTACATTAGCTCTCTAGAATTGTTCATCCTATGTATCTGCTGTTTTGCATCCTTTGACATACATCTCCCTATCTCTTCTGTACCACTAACCTTGGTAACTACTGTTTCATTCTCAGTGAGGTAATGCAGTATTTTTTTCTGTGCCTGCTAATTTCACTTAGCATAATGTCCTCCAGGTACACCTGTTTAAAACTGAATAATATTCCACTGTATATATGTATACATTTTCTGTATCCATTTGCCCATCATGGGCAATTAGGTTGTTTCTTTATTATGAATAATACTGCAATGAACATGGCATATATTTTTATGAGATAGTAATTTCATCCAAATGATTTTCCATTCAGGTCCAGAACAAGGCATGGATGTACACTCTCCCCACTTTTATTTATCATAGTACTGGAAGTACTAGCATGAGCAATTAGACAAGAAAAGAAGAAAAGAAAAAAGAAAATACATCAAATAGAAAAGAAAAAAGAAAAATTATGTTATGTTTCACTTAATGACAGGGATGTGTTCTGAGATATGTGTCATTAGGGGATTTCATCATGTGTGAACATCATAGAGTGTACTTATACAAATCTAAAGGTATAGCCCACTACACACCTAGGCTATATGTGATAGTCTATTTCTCCCAGGCTACAAACCTGTATAGCATGTTACTGTGTTACATACTGTAGGCAATTATAACACAATGTTAAATATTTGTGTTTTAGCTGAATATTGAAAAGATTCCGTAAAAATATGGTATAGAAGATTTAAAAATAGTATACCTGTATAGGACACTCAACATGAAAGCAGCTTACAGGACTGGAAGTTGAGTGCAAAGTGAATATGAAGGTCTAGAACAATACTGTACACCACATGTTGTTCCATGAACACTGTACACTTAGTATACGTGAAATATATATTTTTTACTATATTTACTAATAAATTTACCTTAGCTTACTATACCTTTTTAAGCTTCTAAACTTTTGAACTCTTTAACTTTTTAAATCTTTTATAATAACACTGAGATTAAAACACAAAGATATCTTACAACTACAAATAAATATTTTCTTTATATCTTTATTCTACTATCTTTAATTACTTTTTTTTTTCAACTTTTTAAGCGTTCTTGTTAAAAACTAAGAAACATACACATACATTAGCCTAGGCCCACACAAAACCAGAATTAACAATGTCTCTCTCTTCCATCTTTATATCTTGTCCCACCACAAAGTCTTCAGGGATAATAACACACATGGCTTTGTCATCTTCTACAATAATGTCTTCTGGAACACTTTCTGAAGGACCTACCTGAGGCTATTATACTGCTAACTTATTTTTTTAAGTAAGTCAAAGGAATACAGTTTAAAATAACAATAAAAGGTATAGTATGGTAAATACATAAAACAGTAACATAGTCATTTATGGTTATTGCCAAGTATTTTTGTACAACTTGCAGTGCAGTAGATTTGTTTCCATCAGCATGACCACAAACAAATGAGTAATAATGCCTTGTACTTATAATGACATGATGGCTGCAATGTCACTAGGCAACACGGATTTTTCTTTAGCTCTATGATATTCTTAAGGGACTACTATCATATATAGTCATGAAGAAAGTGCTAAGCAACACAATATTGTATTTTTATTAGTATATGGCATATCTAAACGTAGAGAACCCTGAAGCCCTCATAAAATCTTTTAGAACTAATAAATAAATTCAGTAAAGTTACAAGATACAAAATCAACACACAAAAAGCAGTAGCATTTCTATACAAGTAATGACCCAGATGAAAAGGAAATCAACAAAACAAGCTCACTTATGGTAGTGTAAAAATAACTAGTAATAAATTTTACCATGGAGGTGAAAGATTTGTACAATGAAAACTATAAAATATCAATGAAAGAAATTAAGACACAATTAAGTTATTTCTTCATTAAAACTTTTTATTGCATGCACACCTATTTTCTATGCATGATAGTAGGCTCTGATAGAATAATATTGTCAAAGAATATCTTTATGCGTATGTAGTATACATGTATTCTCCCTTTAGAAAAAAAAATGCTTGTTCTTTATGTCACTTATATTCTCTAGAGTTCCCTCATTTAAATATTGAAGTTTTGGAGAATGCCAAAATTTTTTATCTGGTTATAGAGTACCATACAATACTATTATATTATTTACAAAAATACATGTGTGTATATATGTATAAACAGCATTGATCTTTAGAGAATAAGACATTATTAATAAACTCATTTCTAATTTTCATGATGCTCACTTCTCTAGAATCTAAATATTCTCTTTAATTCATTAGTCCCAGAAATTGCAAGTCAATGTATATTATGTAGTGCAGATCCAGTTTAATTGAACCTTTGTTTGGAAGCATCATTTCTTATTGTGTACTGTTATATGTAATTACTATAATACTTTTAGGTTTAGATTGTATATACAAAATTAAATTACACCAGGTGATTTTTGAGGTTTTGTCAATTTTTTTTTTTTTTTAATTATTATGCTATTAGTTTTAGATGGATTTCAGCATGTGTCTTTAACGGTGGTTTCCACCTTTTTTTTTTTTTTTTTTAAGACAGAGTTACACTTTTGTTGCCCAATCTGGAGTGCAATGGGGCTATCTAGACTCACTGCAACCTCTGCCTCTTGGGTTCAAGCAATTCTCTTGCCTCAGCCTCTGGAGTAGCTGGGATTACAGGTGTGTGCCACCACGCTAGACTAATTTTTTGTATTTTTAGTAGAAACTGGGTTTCACCATGTTAGCCTGGCTGGTCTTGAACTCCTGACCTCAGGTGATTTGCCCGCCTCAAGTCTCCCAAAGTGCTGGGATTACAAGTGTGAGCCACTGCGCCTGGCCCACCCTTTATTTTTATATGACTTTTAAAAATATTTGTATAAAGAAATCTGATCTTTTATCTATCTTAAAACAAATACCAATATTTTCCCCTGAATTTTTAGGAAACTATTTTAGTTGCTTACGGGCTAGCTTTTATTATTTCTAAATTTTTATTTATATTTGGAAATGACAAAATGTGTCTACTTATTCTTCAAAGCTCAAATGTTGTTACAATTTTTCTAATGATGCTGCTTTTTTATTACTCAACTTACCCCAACTTTATATATTTATATGTAGATATATATGTACACACACATATATAGTTTCAAATATGTCATAAAAATATCTAGCAAAATATGTATATACATTATATTTTGTTTAACATTAAACATAACACAAATAGCCCTAGTTTGAAGCCATTAGAAATGGTGGTGCTATTGTATGTTCTTGATGCATATGGTTTTTACTTACAGAGTTATTCAAATCATTAGATGTAAATATATAAGTAAGTTCAGCTTCAACATCTAATGCCA
The DNA here is from genome assembly GCF_007565055.1 of Rhinopithecus roxellana. NCBI lineage: Eukaryota > Metazoa > Chordata > Mammalia > Primates > Cercopithecidae > Rhinopithecus > Rhinopithecus roxellana. Next base: position 45,820,288 of record NC_044551.1, read on the forward strand.
AACACAAAAAGAGAATTGGAAAACACCAAGGGAAAAGTGATTCACCTTGTATAAGAACTCCTCAGTAAAATTAATAGCTGACTTATCACCAGAAACTATACAGATAAAAGGCAGTGGGATAATATATTGAATGTACTAAAATAAAAAGACTCTTCCAAGACTTTTATATCTGGCAAAATTATTCTTCAAAAGTAAAGTAGAAATTAAGATAGTGCTAAATAAACAAAGCTAGTAGAATTGGTACCAAGCCAAATTTCTCTAAAAGAAATATTAAAGGCTATTCTTCAAGCTAAAATAAAAAGACACAAGATAGTAACTTGAAACCAGATAAAAAGATAAAGGATACTGGGGAAAGTAACTATGTATTTAACATTAAAATACAGTTTAGATTTTTATTTGTAATATTTTTCTCCTGATATGTAGCTTAATAGACAATGCATATAGCAATAATTATAAAGCTGTTGATGGGTTTATAATATATAAAAATGTAATCTACATGGTAATAATAGCTAAAAAGATGGGGGATGAAGATATATTGGAGCAAAGTTTTTGTGTAATTTAAAATTGAGTTAATTCAATAGAAAGGAAAACTCCATTTTATGGTGAGAAATTCAAACTTGTTGCAGAAATGTTCATAAGTAACAAATAAGACAAATGTTAATCACCAAGACAATGGGAAAAATGTCTCTAGGGCATGTCAGAGACCTTCATGGCAGCCCTCCCCTCACAGGTCCAGTGGCCTAGCAGGAAAAAGTGGTTTCATGGGTTGTTCCCATGGCCCTTCTGCTGTGTGCAGCCTCAGGCATTAATACCCTGCATCCCAGCCACTCCAGCTGTGGCTAAAAGGGGCCAAGGTATAGCTTGGGCCATGGCTTCAGTAGGTGCAAGCCCCAAGCCTTGGCAGCTTCCATGTGATATTGAGCCTGCAGGTACACAAAAGTCAAACATGGAGGTTTAGGAACCTCTGCCTAGATTTCAGAGGATGTGTAGAAACACCTGGATGCCCAGGCCAAAGTTTGCTGCAGGGGTGCAGCCCTCATGGAGAAGTTTCGCTAGGGTAGTGCAGAAGGAAAATGTGGGTTCGGAGTCTCCACACAGAGTCTGCATTGGGGCACTACCTAGTGGAGCTGTGATAAGAGGTCCATGATCCTCCAGATCCCAGAATGGTAGATCCACCAATGGCTTGCACAGTGCACTTGGAAAAGTTGCAGACACTCAACAACAGCCTGTGACAATAGCCAGGAGGTGGGACTGTACCCTGCAAAGCCACAGGTGTGATACTGCCTGAGGCCTTGGGAGCCCACCTTTTGCATCAACGTTGCCTCAATGTGAGACGCGGAGTCAAAGGAGATTATTTCAGAGCTTTAAGATTTAATTACTGTCTCATTAGATTTCAGACCTGAATAGAGCTTGTAACCCCTTTGTTTTGGCCAACTTATCTTATTTAGAATGGGTGTGTTTACCAAATTCCTGTACCTCCATTGTATCTAGGAAGTAACTAACTTGCTTTTGATTTTACAGACTCATAGGCAGAAGGGACTTGTCTTGTCTCACATGAGACTTTGTACTTTGACTTTTGAGTTAACGCTGAAATGAGTCGAGACTTTGGGAAACTCTTGGAAAGGCATAATTGTGTTTTGAAATATGAGGATGTGAGTTTTGGGAGGGACCAGGGGCAGAATAATGTGTCAGGCTTTGTGACCCCCCCACCATATCTCATCTTTTAGTTCTTCTAATCCCTACCTGTAATGGGAGAGGTCTGGTGGGAGGTAATTGAATCATGGAGATGGTTTCCACCATGCTTTTCTCATGATAGTGAGTGAGTTCTCATGAAATCTGATGGTTTTATAAGGGGCCTTTTCCCTTTTCGCTCTGCACTTTCTCTCCTGCTGTTATGTGAAAAAGGATGCGTTTGCTTCCCCTTCCGTCATAATTGTAGGTGTCCCGAGGCTTTCCCAGTCATACAAAACTATGAGTCAATAAACCTCAACCTCTTTCCTTTACAAATTACCCAGTCTTGGGTATGTCCTTATAGCAGCATGAGATCAGACTAATACATATATGTACTCGGTAATGGGATTTCTTTATCATATTGTAGTTCTTTGTTTCATTTTTTGAGGAACCTGCATACTGTTTTCTATAATGGCTATCATAATTTACACTTCCATAAGTAGGGTGTAAAAGAAAATTAATAAATTAATGAATAGAAAAAGTAGAGATAACATCAATGAAACCTGAAATTGATTCTTTGAACCATTCAAAAATTTGAAACCCCCACCTAGACTAAACAAGAAAATAAAGACAGAATCTGAAATTACCATAATCAGGAATGCAAGAAGTTTGCTAATGACATAATTAAAAAACATTCAGAAATCAAATGAACTATAAGGACATACTCTGTATAAGTGTATGCTAATAAATTAGATGATCTACATAAAATAAATGCATTTTATGAAAGACAAAAACTACTGGGACAGATTCAAGAAGAAAAAGAAAACCTAAGTAGGCCTGTAATAGACATTGAATTAGGAACTAAAATACATTCCCTGGATGAAAAGTCTATGCTCATATGGTTTCACTAATAAAATCTACAGAGTGTTTAGAAAAAAAGTTAACACTGATCCTTCAAAAACTCTTCCAAAATTATGAGAATGATATATTTCCAATGTCATCCCATGAGTCCAGTCAATCCTTAATATCAAAATGGTACTTCCTGCAATAACATTACAGGAAGATAAAACTACAGATGAAAAAATTCTTATGAGTATTAATTCAAAAGTCCTATAAAATACTAGAAAACCAAATTTAGAAACATATGAAAGGATAATACACTATGGCAAAGTGGAATTGGTCAAGGAATGCAAGGTTAGTTCATTATATGAAAATCAATCATTGTATTATGCCATCATAATATATTTAAATATATGGCCAGGCACGGTGACTCATGCCTGTAATCCCAGCACTTCGGGAGGCCAAGGCAGTTGGATCACGAGGTCAGGAGATTAAGACCATCCTGGCTCATACGGTGAAACCCCGTCTCTACTAAAAATGCAAAAATTAGCCGGGTGTGGTGGCGGGTGCCTGTTGTCCCAACTACTCAGGAGGCTGAGGCAGGAGAATGGTGTGAACCCAGGAGGCAGAGCTTTCAGTGAGCCAAAATCATGCCACTGCACTCTAGCCTGGGCAACAGAGCAAGACTCCATCTCAAAAAAAAAAAAAAAATATATATATACACACACACACACACACACACACACACACACACACACACACACACACACATTTTGTGTGTATATATATATGCATATGTATATATGTGTGTATATATATATCACATCATAGCAAATAGCACATAATATTTTTAAGATATGCAAAAGGAAAACATATGACAAAATCCAATACTCTTTTGTGATTTAAAAAAAAAAAATTGAAATTACAAATAGGAAGAAATTTTCTTAACCTGAAAAATCATCAAAAAACTAAATGTTTTTCGGCTAAGTTCAGGAACAATACAAGGATGCCTACTTTTCACCACTTCTATTTAACACTGTATTGGAGGTTTTATCCAAGCCTACTATGCAAGAAAAATAAATGAAGACATTCCAATTGAAATACAAGAAGTAAAACTCTCTCTAATCACAGATGACATAATCTTGTATGTATAAAATCCTAATGAACCTACAAAAAATATAAGACTACAAGTTATCTACAAGTTCAATAAGACTGTAGAATGCAACGTGAATGTAATAGAGCAAGTATATTTTTTAAACTAGCAATAAACAATCCAAAAATTAAATTTTGGAAATATTATTTTCATATAATCAAACTTAAAAAGCAATACTTAGAAATAAATTTAACAAAAAAAGGGGCAAGACTGCATACTACAAAAGAAAGAAATTAAAGATGACTTAGATAAATAAACATATATTCCACGGGCATGGATAAGAAGACATAGTAGAGGATGTTGATAAGATCTAAATTTACCTGCAGTTTCAACACATTTTTTTTTTTCAAAATCCCCGTTGTTATTTTTGTAGACATTGACAAGTTGATGCTAAATCTATACGAAAATTCAAAAAACTGAGAATTTTGCCAGCAAAAATCTTGAACTAAACAAAGATTGATGACTTACACTTTTCAATATCAGAAATTCCTAGAAGTCCTCAGTAATCAAATTAGGCTTCATACAGGTATCACAGTGGAAACATTGATAAATGAAATAGAAGAGAGTACAGAAATAATTGGCTATATTTGAAATATATTTACTTTGAAATCTATCTAAATGAATGTAAGAGCAATTCACTTTGTCAAAGCCAGAAAGATGACATTTTGGAGCACTTTCTCTTGCTCACCACTCCCACATCCACTTAATCTCCAAGTTCTGAAATTCTGAAATTCAAAATTCCTCACTAATCTTTTTTTTTTCCTCCTGCCCTTCTCGTTGTCTTTGTTTACTCTATAATAGACTGCATGGATTACAGGGAAAGTGCCTTACTTGTTATTTCTTTGTTTACCATACCATCCTCCACTCTACATGTACAATGTGATATTAAGTCAAATTTGATCATGCAGCTATCGTTAAGAACTAACTACAAAGACCTCCTATTGCTTTCAGGATAAAAATCTAAACACACTATTGTGACTTTTGAAGCCCTACATTAACTGAGCCACTACCTCCTCAGTATCATAAATGGAGTCATCTTGCAACTATCCCCTTCAGCTTCATTTTCCACACAAATGAATTACTCAGTCTTCCCACTGTACATACTGGTCTTTCCCAACTTCAGGCCTTCTAATTTTCTATGCACTCTTCTTAAAATAGTTTTTCTTTGACTTCTTATTTAGTTAAATACTGTTTCCAACTCAGGTATCACTTTATAAATTATTTCTACTTTATAGAATTAACTGAATTCCCAAGTCTCTTTTTTTACTGTTAAAGAAAGGTAAGCTTCCCTCTTTTAATAAGCAAATCACAATTTAATGTATCTATCCATTATACTAGTAATGTGAACCCTACCAGTTAACAATTAAAGGTCATATAAACAGTTGTTATTCATCGTTACAAGTGCCTACTACACAGCATTAATTTTTTAAAAACCTATAAAATAGCTCTATAGCATGAATAAAATATTACTTTAGGAAATTATCTTTTAAAACATTCAATATATGAGTTAAATGATGGACAGATTTACATTTTGCCTCTGCCTGGGACATTTACTTTTCAAACATTAAATAATTTACTTTAGTTTTTAAAAATGAGACATCAGAAAGACTAGAATATTCTAAATTTTCCACAAAGTTTCAACAGGTGGTTTGTTTTATATTTATTTAGTTTGTCTAGTTTGACATGATACCTTGTTGCAAGAAATCCAAGTGAAATAATAGTGTTCATCCATGTTTGGCATGCCTAAAAAAGGCTTAAAATAAATAAACATATGAAAGTACAAATATAGATATGATGATCATATTTTGTTGCTATATACTATAATGTCTTTTTAATAAAGATGTTTTTTAATTTGGATGGTTTTGTTTTTATTTAACTAAATATTAAATACATACAAAGGATATTTAACAATTAATATTGGATAAAACCCAATAAAATTAATACAGATGAATACACCTCCCCCCCACCAACACACACCCGTAGAGAAAAAACTGAAGATTTTATACCATCTGTGTACATGATCCTATCTCATTCTCTGTGTACTCATGAAGCAATAATTTTTATTTTATGTAAATTTTTCAATTGCTTTTTGATGTATTGCACATAAATATGTAACTTTAAACAAAATGCTATTGTGATTTATATGTCTTTGAATATTATTTAAAGGGAGTTATGTATATATAATTAATAGGTAATATAATTTTTTCATTCCTTGTTGGAAACACGTTGATTCCATTTATTGCTGTAATAAGCATTTCTGTTGTGAACTTTATTACTGAACTACCTTTACATTCATGTACTAGGTTGCTTCTTATTCATATGTCTAGATTTTTAAAGAAAATTAAATCACTTTTAATGGGTTTATAAAACTTATATTTTTTTCCAGCAATGTATGAGATTTCCACTACATTAATCTTTACTAACCTGTGAAGTAACCAGAACTGAAACATTTTGTTTGACTGGAGCATGTAATTTATTGATTTTTGATTTTTTATTTTCCACCTTGTTGATGTTTTTAGTATAGTTTCCAGACAGTTGTTGGCTATTCAAATTTCCTCTTCTATAAAATCACTACTTAAAAATTTTGTCCACCTTTTTTTCTATTTGATTGGTTGATTATTTAAGAGTTCTTTATATTTTTTATTAAAATCTTTAACACTATAAAATATATATATTTTTTTCTAGTAGGTAGTCTATCATTTTGTTTACTGTATTTACAATATAGTAAATACTGATGAATTCTTAGTGAAACGTATCAATCTTTTATTTAAAACTTTATGATTTTTGACTCCTAGGATTTCCTTTTTCATACTAATCATAAATATATAACATGCAATGTTTGATAATTTTGTTTTGTTTTTACCAGTTTTTAATACATTTAGAATTGCTTTCTCAATTTGAAATGAAATAGAGACAAAATTATATTTTTATATGAATTAAAAGTTGTCAAGGCCAGGTGTGGTGGCTCATGCCTGTAATCCCAGCACTTTGGGAGGCTGAGGTGGGCGGATCACGAGGTCAGGAGATAAAGACAAGCCTGACCAACATAGTTAAACCCTGTCTCTACTGAAAATACAAAAAATAGCTGGGCGTGGTGGTGTGCTCCTGTAATCCCAGCTACTCAGGAGGCTGAGGCAGGAAAATTGCCTGAACAGGGGAGGTGGAGGTTGCAGTGAGCCGAGATCGCGCCACTGTACTCCAGCCTGGGCAACAGAGTGAAACTCTATCTCAAAAAAAAAAAAAAAAAGTTCCCCTGGGATCAATCCGTAAATATTTCTTTCCAAGCCCTGTTACTCCTGTTGTTAAAGACTGATGGTGCTTTTCAAAGTCTGAGAAAATTATAGCCTTTTGGCTTTGACTACAGCACAAAAGTAAATGTGAAGCTAAGAAATCACTCAGCAAATTTATTGCTTTGACAATTAATATAATGTATTTTTAAATGAAAAATAAAACCTGTCTATTAAACATTTTTATTTGTGCCTGAAATATATTGAACTTGCCACATTGATCCATTAAATTATGCTATACGGTTAGAATAAATTTTAACAATTTTTAATACTATAGGATACAAGTTTTTAAGAAAACAAATTAATACAGAAGTATACGAGTGATTATTCAATATGACATTTGTATCTTAGCCGAGCATTTAAGCATAATTTTCTACTCGAATAACTTGTAAGTGGAAGATTAATCACACTCTAACTTACCTGATTTTTAATAACTTTGCTAACTTCATATATTAGAAAAATAATCACAAAATTTAGTTTTGTATTTTACCTAACATATATCCAATTTAAAATAATAACCCTTTTTATTTATTTTATACTACTGTTTTTGCCTGTGATAAGCTAGATGATATCTCAACCACTTAGAGAAATTCATGCTAACTTTTATATGCATTTTGTGTCAATATAAATTCTTGTCATGAATCAAAAGTACCTTCAAGAGAAAATGATTTGAACTAAACAACTCATATGATTTGGAAACATTTTTATCCTAAATCTTTAATCTAAACTTCTTAACTCAAACAGAAAGGGATTTTTAACAGTCCACTCTTCTATTATTTCTACTGGGTGCCTATCTTAAAATTGAGAATACATACTCCCCAAAGTAAAATCTACACATGTATGTTTTTTGAAAGCATATATTTGTCTTTGGAAATCATTTTTCCTTGATACTTTTCTGGTGCTTCTTTTAGACTAAATGCAGGGAGCGATTTGTTTCTAATTTGGTGACAATATCTATTATACCAATATCTGAAGTATTTGAAAATACATTTTCTTTGTATTAAAATATCTATCTCTATCTCTACACTAAAAATTAGAATGGATTATTATTTCATAGTAAAAATTTGCATTCAGGAAAAGAAGGAAAACTGAAAGTATTAACATTTGACTCTATATTTTTTTCTTGGGGAGGGGAGTTATTTTTGTTGTTTATTGAGCCAGCATCTTGCTCTTGCTCTGCTGCCCAGGTTGGAGTGCAGTGGTGAATCATCACTCAACGCAGTCTGTACCTCCTGGGCTCAAGCAGTCTTCCCACCTCAGCCTCCTATAGAGCTGTGACTACAGGCAGGTGCTCACCACTCAGCCCAACCAATTATTTTGTATTTTCTGTAGAGACAGGATTTTGCTATGTTGTCCGGGCTGGTCTCCAACTCCTGGGCTCAAGTGATCCACCTGCCTTAGCCTCACAAAGTGCTGGGAATGCAGGTGTATCCGGCAGGCTTTTTTATTGTTTCTTAAATTATTTGTCTTGCAAAGTAGGTGATACCATTTGACCCAGCAATCCCATCACTGGGGTTATACCCAAAGGATTTTAAATCATTCTACTATAAAGACACATGCACATGTATGTTTATCGCAGCACTCTTCACAATAGTAAAGACTTGGAACCAACCCAAATGCCCATCAATGATAGACTGGATAAAGAAAATGTGGCACATATACGCCATGGAATACTATGCAGCCATAAAAAAGGATGAGTTCATGACCTTTGCCAGGGACATGGATGAAGCTGGAAACGATCATTCTCACCAAACTAATACAGGAACAGAAAACCAAACACCACATGTTCTCACTCATAAGTGGGTGTTGAACAATGAGAACACATGGACACAGGGAAGGGAACATCACACACTGGGGCTTATGAGTGAGTGAGGGGCTAGGAGAAGGATAGCATTAGGAGAAATACCTAAAGTAGATGATGGGTTGATGGGTGCAGCAAACCACCATGGCACATGTGTACCTATGTAGCAAACCTGCAGGTTCTGCACATGTATCTCAGAACTTAAAGTATTTAAAAAAAAAAAAAAAAAGATACGGCAAAAAAAAAAAAAAAAGGACCAAAAAAAAGTGCCACAGTAGGGAAAGAAGTCTGAGTAGAATCTGCCTCTGTTTCCAGGACATTTCACTTTGTATGAGTGGTGAAGTTCTACTGATTGAGTCAGGACCTTGTTTCAACCTTCACACAGCAGGGCCTGCGTGCAAAGTAGCAGGGAAGAAGGAGCTGCCACCTTATCTTCTCTGCAATATTGTCACATCCCCATGAAAAGAAACTTACGTTTGTTTATTAAAATGTGCTTCTCGGCCGGGCACAGTGGCTCAAGCCTGTAATCCCAGCACTTTGGGAGGCCGAGACGGGCGGATCACGAGGTCAGGAGATCGAGACCATCCTGGCTAACACGGTGAAACCCCGTCTCTACTAAAAACTACAAAAAACTAGCCGGGTGACGTGGCGGGCGCCTGTAGTCCCAGCTACTCGGGAGGCTGAGACAGGAGAATGGCCTGAACCCGGGAGGCGGAGCTTGCAGTGAGCTGAGATCCGGCCACAGCACTCCAGCCTGGGTGACAGAGCGAGACTCCATCTCAAAAAAAAAAAAAAAAAAAAAAAAAAAAAAAAAGTGCTTCTCTGTGCATGAAAAAGAAAATATTAAAATCTAACATATATGTGCATATGGGAAGAGATTTCACATTAGTTACTCGCTGCTTAGAAACTATTTTTCTTTAAACTTTCATCACTGTATTTCCTTTGAAAATTTGCCTTCAATTAAAAAATTAATTATTTATAAAATTTTTGTTGGTACATAATAGGTGTATATTCGTATGGGATACATGAGATATTTTAATACAATATGAAATAGGCACATGATGGAGAATGAGGTATCCATCCCCTCAATCATTTATTCTTCGAAATACAAACAATCCAATTACATTCTTTAAATTATTTTAAAATATACAATTAAGTTATTATTGACTATAGTTACCTATTGTGCTTTCAAAACATAGGTCTTATTCATTCCTTCTGTTTTTTTTTTTTTTTTTTTTTTTTTTTTTTTTGTATGCATTAACCATCTCAACTTCCCCACAAACCTCCCGTTACCATTGCCATCCTCTGGCAACCATGCGTCTACTCCCTATGTCCTTGGTTTCAACTGATTTGATATTTAGATCACACAAATAAGTGAGAACATGAGATGTTTGTCTTTCTGTATCTGACTTATTTCAGTTAACATAATGATCTGCAGTTTCATCCATGGCCTTCAAGTTTTAGCTTGTGCTTTCACTATCTTCTTAAATCTGTCATTCTACTCTATTTTGTCAATCATATTTTTCTACTCTTTACTATTACTCTCACTTTTTTCTACTGTACTTGAAAAACAGTCCACATTTCTTTCACGTTAGACTAGGCTTTCATTAATTTGGCTTCCCCTAAGTTCATACTTTCACTTTACTGCCAACTATATCCAACAGGCTTCTGTCAAACAAAAATACGTACTTTTGTCAAACATAATGTATGTTTCCTTTAAAAAAAAAAAAAAGCTATCTTCATTTATGCTGTTTTGTCGACTTCCCTGTTAAGAGGTTAAGTCTGTCAGTACTAGGAACAAGGCAGATACAGCTTCATGTCGTCAGATTCTGCACTTAACCTTTCAAAATGTGTGTACCTTTAATCTGTGTAATGAATGAGGATGTTTAATCATTCAGATGATAACTAAGCGGTATATTTCTCCAAGGAATATCTGTTATAGATGCTAATTATAGATAAAAGAGATATACCATACTGAGAAATATGTCATTCTTGTTGACTTCATTAGTATCATTGTCATTTCTGAAAATAGCTTACCATTTATTCCTGATTACCTTGAAATGGAGAAACTGTTATAGCTGCATAATTAAATATTTCAACTTAATTTGACTGGAAACTGCTCAGCAGTAAATTTTAGTTGCATATCCTTGGTTTTGATTGTTTTAGGCTCATGCCATTGAACTGTAGAGAGACTGAATCGTCATAGAGAAAGCTCCTGAATATAAAAAGCCGATAACCTCCACTGTCATTTCCACTCTGAGCAGAAATTTTGAAATTATATAATTTAAAAATTATGACGTCTAGCTTAACCAGTTCTGTATATGGAATCTATACAGACACAGAGGAAATGGGGGGAAAAAAAGAAAAAAAAAGGAAAATAATTCTGGTAAATCGTCTAACCTGTCTTGAGAGCTGGGTTTAGACCTCTCTTTGGGAAAACTTAGTGAACACCAAGGTGAGCAGGAGCAGACCATGAGGTAAGCATCATGACTTAACTGAGCAGCGAGGAGATATTACAAGTTTATACAAAGGCACAAAAGTCTAGTTTTGAATTTTAGAAAAAATCAATCCAGTAGGCAAACATTAGTTATGAACAGGAATGATCTCGGTGTGAGACTTCCATTGGACCCCATAGGATTACTGTTTAGAGTGAGGAGACTTCCTGCACCTAAAGTGAGAGATTTGTGTTAGGATGCTAAAAAGACCCCTGGGAGTTGAAGACAGCATTGAAAACATCTCACCACCTCATCTAGCCACCTTTTAGGAAGGAAGAATTTGTATTACAACAGCATGCTCATCTACTCATAATTTTAAAATATCAGAGCTTGCATCCGATTTTTATAACCTAGGAGATTCTGGGAGAGCAAAGAATGATTTAACATTTTTATAGAGGGAAAGATTGCTTTTCATTGGTCTTATATTTTATGTATCTACTTATTCTACATACATGTACTAGAAAATTGCTATGTTTTGCTGTTAGAAGAGTGAATAAAGAGAACATGTATATGCTCACTCTTATGAAGCTTTGTGTCAAGTAAGTGGTATATGGGATAAAGCATGCTAAGGATACATGAAAGAGTTTCAGTTGCATTTGGGAAGTAATCTTGGCAATATAGAGAGACCCCATGTCAACCAAAAATAAATAAATCAATAAATTAGCTGGGTGTGGTGGTAGGTACCTGTAGTCCCAGCTACTTGGGAGACTGAGGTGGGATGAGTGCTTGAGCTCAGGAGCTGGAGGCTGCAGTGAGACATGATCATGCCACTACACATCAGCCTGGGTGATAGTTATGTCAAAAAAGTAAAAAATAAAAATAAAATAGAAACTACATTTAATATATATAACCTATAGAACATCATAGCTTACACTAGCTTACCTTAAACATGCTCAAAACATATATAATAGCCCAAAATTGGACAAAATAATCTAACGCAAAGCATATTTTATAATAAAACATTGAATATTTCATGTGATTTATTAAATGCTGTAGTGAAAAATGAAAAACAGAATGGTTGTATGCTTGCTTAAAGAGGGGTTTCTCTGAATATACCTTCTGCGTCGTGATAAAGTAAAAAAATCATTAAGCAAACCATGGCAAGTCAGGAACAGTCTGTACTTGAAAATACCTTCTATACTTAACATCTCTAATCTCTCTCTTTCCAGTCTCTGTTGAATGCCCTCAATCATCCCCTGGGCTTCATTATGCCAACAAACTTATATTTTCTTCTTTTTATTTTTTATTTATTTATTTTTTTGAGACGGAGTGTCGCTCTGTCGCCCAGGCTGGAGTGCAGTGGCCGGATCTCAGCTCACTGCAAGCTCCGCCTCCCAGGTTCACGCCATTCTCTTCCCTCAGCCTTCCGAGTAGCTGGGACTACAGGCGCCCGCCACCCCGCCCGGCTAGTTTTTTGTATTTTTTTTTTAGTAGAGACGGTGTTTCACCGTGTTAGCCAGGATGGTTTCCATCTCCAGACCTCGTGATCCGCCCGTCTCGGCCTCCCAAAGTGCTGGGATTACAGGCTTGAGCCACCGCGCCCGGCCGACTTATATTTTCAATGTCACTCGTGGCTAATCCTCAGTCCTCAATTTGCTTGACCTAGGAAAAAATGTTTAGTCTTTCTACTTGATATCCAAGCCAGTAATTTTTCTTGGGCTTTCCTTTCCAGTCTTCTTTGCTGAATCCCACCCTTCTTCCTGAGCATTTAGTATTAAGGCCAATCATTGTATGATTTCTGATATTTTTGTATAGTTACTCCTTTGTGGATTTCATTCCTTCTAAGGTATTTGATGACATTGATACATTGACCACTTCCTTATTCATCTTTCCTGACTGATTCTCTTTCCTACTCTGATTTTTTTCTGTTCATCTGTGTACACGATAACACCACATCACCTCTCAAACTTCATATCTCAAAAAACATACTCCAGATATCCACAACAAGCCTGCTCAATCTATACACTTTCCCATCTCCTTTGATCGCAACTTCATATTTCCTGTTGTTCAGACCAACAAATCTGGATTCTTCCTCGATTATTTCTCCCAGCACACCACTACTTTACCAGGGAATATTGGTTTTCTTATAAAAATATAGAAGGAGCACTACCTATGAAATTTTCTCACAACAAAAAATAAACTTGAATTTAATCCTACATATAAGTTAAGTTACAGAGTATATGATGTATAGAAGAACAGTTAGATAATGCTATAGGAAGGCAATAAGATGAACGAAAATGTGGAACATTCTGTGTGGCAACTGACAGTGCTTCTATAATAAGACAATGACATGGGATTAAAAAGTGGGGGATTTCTATATATGTAGAGGCTCAAGGCACACAATGAAGTACAATGGTCATGACTGGAAATTTCATGAAAGGACATTTTTGATAAAGTAGGGAAGTTTGATATATACCAGATATTAGATATCATTGTTATGGTTAATGTTGTTAGATGTTTAATATTATATAATATAAGGAGAATATTCCTTTTTTTTTTTTTTTTTTGAGACGGAGTCTCGCTGTCACCCAGGCTGGAGTACAGTGGCCGGATCTCAGCTCACTGCAAGCTCTGCCTCCCGGGTTCAGGCCATTCTCCTGCCTCAGCCTCCCGAGTAGCTGGGACTACAGGCGCCGACCACCACTCCTGGCTAGTTTTTGTATTTTTTAGTAAAGACGGGGTTTCACCGTGTTAGCCAGGATGGTCTCGATCTCCTGACCTCGTGATCCGCCCGTCTCGGCCTCCCAAAGTGCTGGGATTACAGGCTTGAGCCACCGCGCCCGGCCAGGAGAATATTCTTATATTTTCAATATTCAACTATCATGGACTGAGGATGTTATGATATATAAGATTTATCTCAAGAAACTTCGACAAGAAAAGGACAACAAAGAAGGTGATAGATGAAACAAGTGTGATGAAGCTAGATAATTGTATCATCAGGGTGAGTCTGATGGGGCCTGGCTGCTGTTCTCTCCTCTTGGTGTATGATGAAAAATATTTTAAGCAAAAAAGTTAAAATAGAATCTAGAATCCAACTAAATCTCACCTTATTTATTGTGACTATACTGCTCCATGTTAGTCACTCCAATTTTGATATTTAAATTTCATGAAATTCATGCTTTATGTTTCTCCCAAGTCTTTCTGGCTCTGTTTTCACAACACTTACATCATGCAGGAACTGCTTCTACCCTAGGCCTACCAACCAAACATTACCTATCTTTTCTTTCCAATTGCAATGGAATAAATTCAGTCCTTTTCCAGTGTGTGGTGGACCATATCTCACCACCTCAGTAAATTTTTCTGATTACATTATTTTTCTTTTTAACACTAATTTCCTTACTTGAGTTACAGTATTTTCAGCGGTTGTAGCACAATAAAGGCATATAAAACGATCAGTGAAGCCTGAGAAGGAATTGGGAAACAATCAAAGATGAAAGGGCCAGAGACAATGTCCATGACCAAATCTTAACATAAAACCTATTTGAGAAACAGGTCATAGTTAAGAAATGAAACTTACCACAGAAGATACCGTGAAATTTATTTCTGGAGTTTTTTGCTCTGTTTATTCTCTCAGAATTAAACATTTAAGGTAGTGAGGCAATTTTAGTATTTTTGCTCTACCAAATATCTTCTTATTTCTCTGAGTGACTACATTTTTAATGAGCAAATATTATAAGATTATAGACTGGAGGAAAACTTTATAAAATGATTATTAAAGAAAGTAATTGACTTAAAATTGAGATCAATGTTTTGGTTTTTGAAACAGTAAATGGTTCTGTTAACATTAGGAAAAACAATAATACTTTTATTTTTCTAAATAGTATCATTTTTCTTAAAATTTAAATAAATTACATTAAACTTACATCCTTAGATGTTTTATGTTTTCTTTTAAAAATATTAATATAGAATATAATTTCAAAAGAATTGGAAGATTTCAGGTAATGTACTTCTAGCACAGTCTATAGACTATATTCTGGGGGAAAAAGTAGACTTTGTTTAAAACCACTTTCTGTGTGTTACATACAAAAGTGATTATGTCCACTCCATGAAATATCCTTGAGTTAATTAAGTTACAAGAAGACTAACTGAATAGCCCTGTTTGTTCGAATTTTTGGCATTGGTACTGTGAATAAGTGAAATTGATTTTCTACCGAGTTATTTTCATTCAGTATTACCAACTAGGCTCTGGCTCTCTAAGTATGACAAACATGTTTTTCAAATGGATTATTTATAAAGCATAAGGAAGAACATTTTGGAAGACCATAACAAAACCCATGAATAATGCTTACATGAATTAGAAGTTTGATTTCAGAGTATAATATCTCTATGTTTTCAATAAGCTATTGAGCAAGCCAAGGATTTTTAATTCAAAGCACATTCAGCATTTATACAGACCCAGCTTTTTATTCTCTTGCTGTTTTCAAAGATGTATACAAAATTAATATAAGCTCTCTAATCAATTACACAATCCGGGAGCATAGAATATAAAAAATAAATGGTCCAAACCAATTTAACTGTCTTTATTAGAGTTAAATATGCTAAAAAAATTTATCAAGGTGGCAAGTAATTATTTGTTGTATATAATTATACAGAGAGTTGTAAACAGCTTTTTATAATAAATTGGTATAAAAAAACTCACCATCGTGACCAAAGATGGTATTTTGCTAAATGGCCCTGAAGTGTCTTAGTTACGATTTCTAACATTCCCTGGCAAATTCCTAAAAATGATTTACACAATTAGAGACTTTTTATAGAGAGTAGGTTCACTGTTATACTTACATCTGAATCCTGGAAGGGGTGGAGCATGGAGGGAGTTATTCCTAACAGAAAACAGTAGCCTATGGAATAAGGATGGGGGAAAGTAATCTTTTATTTACCTCCCTACATTTTAATCAATATATTAGCATTTCTGTTTTGGAGTTCTCATTCTGTAACCACTTGTGGCTCTAAAATGAATTGCCTAACCCACACAAACAAAATGAGGAAAACCCCACAAATCATATAGAACAGGGGTCTTCATTTTATGACGGCTGTACCTATGGCATTATGCAAAAGCTTTCTAAAAACTCATGCACACGTTATTTTAAAGGAATACTTTTCTAGATACTTAACTTTTATATGCACTTTTTCCTGGTTGATCTGCTTGACAACTGGTGTTCCTATTTCAATCTTCTCCTTCACTGGTATGCTTCTGTCATTTTTACAAGTGCAAGCACATTTTACATCTCAATAAGGTATATTCCTCTATACTGTAAAATTTTCAGAACAATTAAGAAGAGAGATAGTTCTAAGTGTAATACTTAAAGTCTTCCTTACAAAAACATCATAACCCCACCATACACCTTAATTAAATACATTTCCAGTAAAATTTATTTTATAATTAAACATTTCCAAAAGTTGTAATATATCATGTTATTGTGGTCAATGGTGAACTACTGAACAATGAAATGCTGTCTTAAATTAGGAAAACACTTTATTGGCAAAGGAAATATTTTAAAGTGTATGTAAGTTATAAATAATTTAAATATAATGCACACAATATGTTTTCTGTTTTTAAATATATATAAACGTGTATAAAAATATTGAAGAAATATTTTTGAGAAGATAAATTTAAAGCAAAGTTCAATGATAAAAATACAAAAAATATTACTGTTTAAGAGGAGCTTGTTTATTTGCTCTTTATATGGATGCTTGAAAATCACTCTATAAGAGTAAATGTAATACATCTGAAAGTAATGTCAATTTTAAACAACTTAAAATTTGGTGGGGAATACATCCTTTATTACTGTTTACATTAATAATAAAAATTTAAAAGATCAATTAAAATGTGACAAGAATATAAAAAAATTATAGATTCAAGAGAAAAAAATAATTGAAAAGAATGAATCCAGAAGCCATTCTATTTGTCTATTCTGCCTGGTATCTGCTCTATAACGTATTTATTGCTTTAATTTCCATAAATGCTGTGGTTTTGTGTCAGCTTCTGGTTTTTTTTGGGTACACTGATAGGCAAACAGAGTTAGATTCATTTTGCGAGGACTGACATCAATTTTAAGTCTCTCAAAATGCATACCATGGAAGGCAACAACTCTGATCCCAAGGCTCTGGTGTTGTTTTTCCAGGTTTATCAATAACTTGTCTCTGACTGCCAGGACATATAACCCTAACAATGAACACCATTGGGTCATATATTAATTACTTTGTTTATTTGTATTTTTAATTGACATATGACATTGCATGTTTTTGTAATGTAAAATGTGATGTTTCAAAGTATGTATACATCGTGAAGAAGTCAAATCTAGCTAATAAACAAACACATCAGCTCACATAGTTATTTTTCTGATGAATACACATAACATTAACTTTTTATTTCTCAAAAATTCAATATATCATCATCAACGACAATCATCTTGCTCTACATCTCCTGAAATTTATTCCTTCTATCTAACTGTAAGTATGTATTCTCTGATTAACATCACCGCAACTCCCCTTGACCCCTAGCTCAGATACCAACTATTGTACTTTCTACTTCTATGAGATCAATTTTTTTACATAGCAGTAGGAGTCATATCATGATATATTTGTCTTTCTGTGCCTAGTTTATTTCATTTAACACAATGTCCTCCAGGTTCTTCCATGTCGTTCACAAATGACAGGGTTTTCTTTTCTTTTTTTTTTTTTTTTTTTTTTTTACTGCCAAATAGTATACCACATTTTCTTTCTTTATTCATCTATTGGTGAACATTTAGGTTGATTCTCTATCTTGGTTATTGTGAACAGTACTGCAGTGAACAATGATATGCAGATGTCTATTCAAAATAATGATTTTATTTACTTTGGATGTATACCCATATGGGATTGATTAACTACATGTTAGTTCTACTGTTAATTTTTTGAAGAACCACCTTACTGTTTTCCATTATGGCTGTATTAATTTACATTCCCAGTAATAGTGTGTAAAGATTCCCTTGTCTCCACATCCTTGCCGACCATTTTTATCATGCAACTTTTTGATAATAGCCATCCTAACCAGGTACAGTGATATCTCATTGTGGCTTTGACTTGCATTTCCCTGATGTTTAGTGATATCGAGTATTTTTCATATACCTGTTAGTCAACTATACATCTTATTTTGAGAAATGTCTGTTGAGGTCTTTTGTGCATTTTTTAATTAGGCTATTGCTTTTATGCTTTTGAGTTATTTGAGTTTCATATATATTTTGGGTATTAATCCCTTTTCAGATATATAGTTTGCAAAAATTTTCTACCATTTTGTAGATTACCTATTTATTCTGTTGATTGTTTCCTTTGCTGTGAAAAAGCTTTTTATGGCTGGGCTTGGTGGCTCATACCTGTAATCCCAGCATTTTGGGAGGCCAAGGTGGCTGGATCACCTAAGGTCAGGAGTTCGAGACCAGCCTGACTGACATAGAGAAACCCCGTCTCTATTAAAAATACAAAATTAGTCAAGCATGGTACTGCATGCCTGTAATACCAGCTACTCAGGAGGCTGTGGCAGGAGAATCGCTTGAACCTGGGAGGTGAAGGTTGTGGTGAACTGAGCTCAGAAACTCCATCTCCAAAACAAAAAAAAATAAAAATAAAAATAAAATAAAACAAAAACAAACAAAAAGCTTTTTATTCACATGTAATCCCAAATGTCTATTTTTGTTTTCGTTGCTTTATTTTTTTCTGATGTCCTGACAAAAAACTACTTGCTTACATCAACATCATGAAGCATTTTCCCTGTTATCTTCTAATAGTTCCTAGTTCCAGGTCTTAAATTTAAGTCTTTAATTCATTTTGAGTTGATTTTTGTGTCTGGTGAGAGATAAGGGTCTACTTCCATTCTTTTGCATTTGTATATCCTGTCTTCTCAACGCAATTTTTTGAGAAGATGATCCTTTCTCCAGTGTGTGTTCTTGGCACATTTGTTGAGAATCAGTTGGCTGCAAGTGCATGGATTTATTTCTGGCTCTCTATTCTCTTCCATTGGTTTACATAACCATTTTTTTTAAATTATACTTTAAGTTTTAGGGTACATGTGCACAACATGCCGGTTTGATACATTGGTATTCATGTGCCATGTTGGTTTGCTGCACCCATCAGCTTGTCATTTACATTAGGTATTTCTCCTAATGCTATCCCTCCCCTAACCCCTCACCCCCCGACAGCCCCTGGTGTGTGATGTTCGCCACCTTGTGTCCAAGTGTTGTCATTGTTCAATTCCCACCTATGAGTGAGAACATGTGGTGTTTGGTTTTCTATCCATGTGATAGTTTGCTGAGAATGATGGTTTCCAGCTTCATCCATGTCCCTGCAAAGGACATGAACTCATCCTTTTTTTTATGACCGCACAGTATTCCATGGTGTATATGATGTGCCACGTGTTCTTTTTTTTTTTTTTTTTTTTTTTTTTTTTATTTTTATTTTTGAGACGGAGTCTCACTCTGTCGCCCAGGCTAGAGTGTAGTGACCGAATCTCAGCTCATTGCAAGCTCCGCATCCCGAGTATCCGCCATTCTCCTGCCTCAGCCTCCTGAGTAGCTGGGACTACAGGCGCCCGCCACCTCGCCCGGCTAGTTTTTTATATTTTTTAGTAGAGACGGGGTTTCACCATGTAGGCCAGGATGGTCTCGATCTCCTGACCTCGTGATCCGCCCGTCTCAGCCTCCCAAAGTGCTGGGATTACAGGCTTGAGCCACCGCGCCCGGCAACATGTTCTTAATCCAGTCTATCACTGATGGATATTTGGATTGGTTCCAAGTTTTTGCTATTGTGAATAGAGCCGCATTAAACATACATGTGCATGTGTCTTTATAGTAGCATGATTTATACACCTTTGGGTATATACCCAGTAATGGGATTGCTGGGTCAAATGGTATTTCTAGTTCTAGATCCTTGAAGCCACACTGTCTTCCACAATGGTTGAACTAGTTTACACTGCCACCAACATTGTAAAAGCATTCCTATTTCTCCATATCCTCTCCAGCATCTGTTGTTTCCTGGCATTTTAATGATTGTCATTCTAACTGGCGTGAGATGGTGTCTCATTGTGGTTTTGAATTGCATTTTTCTGTGGAAACCAGTGATGATGAGCATTTTTCATGTGTCCGTTGGCTGCACAGATGGCTACATAACCGTTTTTATGCCAGGACCATGCTGTTTTTGTTACCGTAGATTTATAGTATATTTCAGTCATGTAGTGTGATGCCTCTTGCTTTATTACTTTTGCTTCAGTTTGCTTGTGGTTTTTGCTTATGTTTTTGTAATGTAAAATACGATATTTCAAAGTATGAATACATTGTGGGAAGGTCAAATCTAGCTAATTAACAAATACATCACCTCACATAGTCATCATTTTTCTGGTGAATCCACATAACATTTGTGGTTTTCATTCAAATTTTAGAAGGTTAGCATGAGTTTGTGTTACTAAGGTGAATATGGTTCCATAGTCATTTACATCAAAGAGAAAGAGAGGCTACCAAAAAAAAATCTATGTTTTATGAGGATGTGAAACACAAGACATTTTGTTGTCTTTTTTTCCACTGTATTAAGTATTTTCACAAAAAAAAAAAATCTTCTTTTTCTTTGTATTAGTTTTTAAGGATCCAAAGTTTTGTGTAATTAAAATGTGAAATTCAGTGAATGAGATGTATTACTTGCCAACAGTACCTATTAAAAACCTAAATATTGGCAAAAGCTTGATCACTGGAAAGATTTAGATGAAGTTTGTGATTATATAATTTTTAAACTATTATAATGTCATTTTTAAAACATATTAGTTGATGAGCTATTTTGGAAGTAAAATTATGTAAGGGGAAAGTACCAAAAATACATGTATAACATACAAGCTGTTGACCTACGAGCAGATTCTGACCTTAGAAAGATGGTAATCTTCTATTATCTATCTCAGGATTTTATCCTTTGCAACCAGGAATTTAGGAAGCCACAATATCCAATTACTCAGTACTGATACCCCACCATCTCCTGTTGTAAGATTATTCTCCTACCCAATTTATCAAGGTTTTCAAAAAAAATTCTTCATCATACATCTACAGTGAAATGTCTCAATTAAGGATTTCAGTATAAATACAAACACATATTTAACAGAAAGCATAAATAAGAATTATTCAAATTATGTAAAATGTGATACCAGATGGAAAGTGACTTTACTCCTAATTGTTGATTTCCTCTACAATAAGCAATTTAACATGCTGTGAAATTCCTGGACTCAACTCCACATCAGACCTAAAATTCAGACCGTGGTAGCTTAGTGAGTCTCACCGTATCCAGAATACACTTTGATTTCAACAAAAGAGGCATGAGGCAGGGTTACTCTTAGCTTGCGAGTGAGAAGAAAGTCTTGCACAGAACTCTAAGGGAGTCAGCTTCTTGATGCAGATACATACACTGTTACTTACTTAATTCAAATATGCAGAAACAGTTACTGATGATGTAAAAGTTGTACAGTCCGTTGAAAGTCATATACAACAAGTTGAGGGTGTGTAGGCAAGTACTGAGTCATATAGGGTACAGGTTACTTCTCGGTTATTGAGGGGAATCTTTTTCACTATTGTTACCGAAAAAGAATGAGAAATTTCATAAAATGCAAGCTCACTGGAGAGAAAAGAAGACAAGCATTGACACAGGATTGCACTGCTCTTATATCTGAATATTCTTTGTGAGATTTTTTGAAACTATTCTTTTGTATTTCCTTTTTTTAGACACCTCTGTGTGTGTATTTGAACTTATCTGCTACTTCTTCACCTATGTATGTCTGCCTGGGCTTTCTTTGAACATGATCAGTGGTGCACAGGGTCAAATCCTATATGGTTTCTAATGCACTAAACCCACCAAAGGGTGCCAAAGACATCAGGAATGTCTCAGAGCGACCCAGTCAATAATAAGCTAGAGAGTTTTTTCCAGGAGGTAGGAAAGAGCTGACTCACAAAAGACATCTTACTGATGTGAGATAGTAAATCAAAAATAGCTATTAGCGTTGATTGCCAATAGTATAGCTAGAGAATTTTGAAGCAGGACACAAAAGTCTCAGAGAAGATAAACTACTTTCAAAGTGGCAACAGAATGGTAATTGATAGAGTGAATTTATTTATTATTTCTCATTCAAACCTGATATGTTTGATAGTAAAAAGGGAAATGCTAAAATAATTACCAAGTGTTAACTTATCTATGGCATGCCTAACACAGGTCTATTCTGGGAAAATTAGGGTTTTGCTTTTTGTTTTTTCCCAGGTTGAAATGTGTGACTTTCTAGACCAAAAGTTCCTCTCAAGTTCGGAAAGCTTATTTCAAGACTCCCAGGCTAGAAAAGTTCTCAAGGATAGTCATGAAAACTAATATATCACTTGTTTCTGAGCAAACTTAAAAAACTTTAAGACTCCCAAATACAGACAGGATCATATACATCCCATGGAATTGCAGGCACATCTGTCATCTCAGGAGTATCCCAGGTTAGGGTACAGGTGATAAACTTAATTATTCTCCAACATTTTATAGGAGCTTAAATATGCATTGTGACCAAAGCTTAGCTTGACACTTTTAAAATAAATTTATACCTAAAAATTAACCTTTAGATTTTTATCAAATCTAATATTTACTGGCTCATATCTTAAAGATAAATTTATATCAGTAAACATATTGCACTTTCCCTTCACTAGGAAATCATTCAATATAGAACTTGGTGGAATTACCATTTAAATCATTTTATAAATCCTTACACAAACTGATATTGCTATTAGTGTGAGGATTTAGCAATGAAATGAAAAGTTACATTCAAAATTGGTGTATACAGCTTGTGTTTAAATTTGTCATGTTTGTGAAAGTCCAAAGAGATTACTTATTACCCTTGCTATTATTCTTTGTTTCTCAAATTTTTAATGATAAATACCAATCATGCAAATATTCTTACAGCATTGATATAAATGCTGTTTAACTCAATCTTTGCATCCTATTTTTCTTAGACAATATTTTGAGGAAGGCCTTTATTGGTTTAAAGGATACAACTATTTCAAGAATTGTGGTACTTTTAGCCAATGAAATAGACAAACATTAATGTAAGATTTAGTATTAAATTATGCACAACTTTTTATACATTATGATTTTGATATATTTACAGAGTCTATCCACATCTCAACAGTATGATTTTATAATATTTTCTTCACTCCCCAGATAAATCCTGCATCCAATGGCAATTACTTCCCCTTTACTTCTCTCCCCAGGCCCTGGAAACACAAACTTCATTCTGACTCTATGGATTTGTCTATTCTGAACATTTTCTATAAATGGCCTATTATTCCTAAACTTTATTTTCTTAACATTGGTTATTGTTGAAAGATTATTTCAGTAGAATTCACAGAAAAATATGGCACTCAATCAAATTAGCACCATTTTACCATTCTGCAATTACATATATAGATGAAAAAGTGTGCTATTTTCTCTACTTTACAAAGAAAAGTAGGTAAATGTAATTACTACAAAAATAAAATAACAAGCAGTAAAATATAATGTTACAAAAGGAGAAGGAACAATTTGAGTGTGCTTACTTAATCTTATTTAAATCTCCCTAAAAGAACAGCTATTGTTTCTTTCCTAGGATAATCCTTCTTTGCTCACTCATATAGCTCCTTATGTAAACTCCTAGCACTTTAATTCTGAACTACACATTTCATGTCAATCCTTTTACTTAACACAGCAGGAAAGAATTAATTTACACATTTCAATAGTATGCAGTACTTTATTCCACTTTTCCCCAACTTAAGCTGCCTTCCCTAAATATTGCATAAGTCTGTGGTAATTTGGTTTCATGTTTTTTTTTATTTAAATTATATACAGTAATACTACTGAAATTAATCTCAATGCAATCTTTTAAAATAATCAGAAAAGAAGCAGACTGAAAGTAATTTAAATTAAAACACGTAACAAAATGATATGGCTTCCTAAGGAAGAACAGTATTATAATTATAATTTAGGAAACAATTACAATTTAGGAAGGAAAAAAAACCTAGTGTGTATTCCATTTCAATATTGGACTATAGGTCACCATGCTACATACAAAAAGAAAATACAAGAGGAAAGATAAAATGATTATTCAGACAGTGTATTTTAGATATATATATATGTGTGTGTGTATATATATGTATATAGAAAACTGATTTATTTAAACTGTGAATTTAGTAATAATAAATTCTTTTTATGTCTTATACAAAACTGATTTATTTAAACTGTGAATTTCATGATAATAATTTTTGTTTATGTCTTATGGAGGCACTTTATAGATTTGATAGTTCTGGAATAATGTACACAACTATGGCCCAGTTACTCCTTAATGATTAAACTCCCAATGCTGTAGTAAAACTAAATTGACCAGGTCAATGTAATTGACTTTCAGTCCTGACTCTGGTACAACTGGCTTAATGATATAACTTGATCTTTCCCAAACTCAGTTTCATTTCTGAAATATTAGAACTGTAAAGCATTTCAGCATTTCTCAAACATTTATACATATTGCTTCTTGTGTAAATGAGAAGACACATTTGAAAATACTAGGCAGATAACTTCTAAGTTCCTTTTGACTTCATTTATTTATTTATTTGCCAGACATAACATGTGTTAGAAAGTATAGCCTTAGAACAATTTCTGATTACATACACCACTAACGAAAAATTTACTTTTTCAGTGAAATTTCAGGGTTTCTTTTATTGCTTCCAGCATTTTCACATGCAAAATACACTATTATACATTTTCCTTTGAGATCTGTGTCAAATATGACCAAAGGTGTAAAGTGTTTTAATTATATTTGTGATTTATAAAGTAACCACATAAGTTATTGTCCAAACCAGGTGTTAATAAAAAATACACCAAGAAGGCAATGGTTAAAATGAAAATATCCTGGGTAGTGAGACACATTTTCATCATATTTGTAAATAGATACATAATCAAATTGCAAAATAACCTTACAGGAGAAAATATAGCTTTAAATATTGTCTGCTAGATACATCAATACACACACCAATTTTACTTGTTGTTAGCTTATCAAGAAAGAATGCTCTCTTTTGGACACTGTTTTCTGTTATTGTTTGGCATTTTGTCTGTTTCCACAAATCACTTGCAAATGGTCTTCAATGTAAATATCAAATCAATCTGGATAATGTCAGAGCAGCAATTTGGTGGTCCCTTCTCTGATATAAAGACACTAGACATTATCCATAATACCTCGCACTCGCTACTCACACATATACATTGCCATGACTGAAGATTTGTATCCCTCCAAATTCCTATGTTGAAATCCTAACCCCCAAAGTGATGGTATGAGGAGGTGGGGTCTTTTGGAGATTCTTCAGTCATGAGGATGGAGCCCTAATGCGTGAGATTAGGGCCCTTATAAAAGAGAATCTAGAGGGATCTTTTACACCTTTCAGCCATGTGAGGACACAGAAGAAGAACTAGAAAGCACAGCCTCACAAGACACCAGATTTGCTGGTGACTTGATCTGGGATTCCCTAGTCTCCAGAACTGTGATCTGTAAATGTTTGCTGTATAAACCACCCAGTTTATGGTGTTTCTATTGTAGCAGCCCAAGTGAACTAGAACAACATTTATAATTTCATTTACTCAAGTAAATAAGATTAATTTAAAAATAAAAACAGGTAAACCTTTGATTAAACATATATCACAAAGCTTAGAGGAATGGAATTTGAATCAAGTTTTCTATATGACATGAAGGTTCTGGTATCTACTTTGTTCCTTGGTATCAAGTTATTTCTCAAAATAGTTTATGTTTTTAAGTTTGGTTACCTGTCAAAAGGGGAAAGGAAAATCCTACTTGTAAGTATTGTTATAAAGCAGAAATCCTGTAATTATGCATGTAATGATCTTATAAAACATAATCAGACTGTTCTGACTTTTATATATCAGTGGATATATATTTATAGTAATACATTTATACATGTAAACTTTAAATTGTAACTATTTGTAGTTCTATGTACAGGTATTTCACTGACCCTCTGGGCATAATAATAATAATGCATTTACTAAGTTATTCTTCCAGTTGATTTCCATATGGGTTAGTTGCATTTTCTATGTGATACATATATATATATTCAATAGAGAATATCTGAGTCACCAACAGTCTAAATACAATAAAACTGTGCCCACATTGTAATGCACCACTTTCTTCAAGCCCGGTGCCATTTTGTACCTATTCAATTTTGACTAGACATTTTATTTAAAAAGTGGTAAATTGGGGGGCGGAGCAAGATGGCCGATTAGAAACAGCTCCAGTCTCCAACTCCCAGCGCGAGCGACACAGAACACCGGTGATTTCTGCATTTTCAACTAAGGTACTGGGGTCATCTCACTGGGGAGTGCCAGACAATCAGTGCTGGTCAGCTGATGCAGCCCGACCAGCGAGAGCTGAAGCAGGGCAAGGCATTGCCTTACCTGGAAAGTGCAAGGGGGAAGGGAATCCCATTTCCTAGCCGGGGGAACTGAGGCACACAACAACTGGAAAATTGGGTAATTCCCACCCCAATACTGCGCTTTAAGCAAACGGGCACACCAGGAGATTATACCCACACCTGGCCGGGAGGGTCCCACGCCCACAGAGCCTCCCTCATTGCTAGCACAGCAGTCTGCGATCTAACCGCAAGGCAGCAGCGAGGCTGGGGGAGGGGCGCCTGCCATTGCTGAGGCTTAAGTAGGTAAACAAAGCCACTGGGAAGCTCGAACTGGGTGGAGCTCACAGCAGCTCAAGGAAACCTGCCTATCTCTGTAGACTCCACCTCTGGGGACAGGGCACAGCTAAACAACAAAAGGGGAAGCAGCAGAGGCCTGTGCAGACGCGAACGATTCTGTCTGACAGCTTTGAAGAGAGCAGTGGATCTCCCAACATGGAGGTTGAGATCTGAGAATGGACAGACTGCCTGCTCAAGTGGGTCCCTGACCCCTGAGTAGCCTAACTGGGAGACATCCCCCACTAGGGGCAGTCTGACACCCCACACCTCACAGGGTGGAGTACACCCCTGAGAGGAAGCTTCCAAAGTAAGAATCAGACAGGTACACTCGCTGTTCAGCAATATTCTATCTTCTGCAAACTCTGCTGCTGATACCCAGGCAAACAGGGTCTGGAGTGGACCTCAAGCAATCTCCAACAGACCTACAACTGAGGGTCCTGACTATTAGAAGGAAAACTATCAAACAGGAAGAACACCTATACCAAAACCCCATCAGCACATCACCAACATCAAAGACCAGAGGCAGATAAAACCACAAAGATGGGGAAAAAGCAGGGAAGAAAAGCCAGAAATTCAAAAAATAAGAGCGCATCTCCCCCTGCAAAAGAGCGCAGCTCATCGCCAGCAACGAATCAAAGCTGGTCAGAGAATGACTTTGACGAGATGAGAGAAGAAGGCTTCAGTCCATCAAACTTCTCAGAGCTAAAGGAGGAATTACGTACCCAACGCAAAGAAACTAAAAATCTTGAAAAAAGAGTGGAAGAATTGATAGCTAGAATAATTAATGCAGAGAAGGTCATAAATGAAATGACAGAGATGAAAACCATGACACGAGAAATACGTGACAAATCCACAAGCTTCAGTAACCGACCCGATCAACTGGAAGAAAGAGTATCAGCAATTGAAGATCAAATGAATGAAATGAAGCGAGAAGAGAAACCAAAAGAAAAAAGAAGAAAAAGAAATGAACAAAGTCTGCAAGAAGTATGGGATTATGTAAAAAGACCAAATCTACGTCTGATTGGGGTGCCTGAAAGTGAGGGGGAAAATGGAACCAAGTTGGAAAACACTCTTCAGGATATCATCCAGGAGAACTTCCCCAACCTAGTAGGGCAGGCCAACATTCAAATTCAGGAAATACAGAGAACACCACAAAGATACTCCTCGAGAAGAGCAACTCCAAGACACATAATTGCCAGATTCACCAAAGTTGAAATGAAGGAAAATATCTTAAGGGCAACCAGAGAGAAAGGTCGGGTTACCCACAAAGGGAAGCCCATCAGACTAACAGCAGATCTCTCGGCAGAAACTCTATAAGCCAGAAGAGAGTGGGGGCCAATAGTCAACAGTCTTAAAGAAAAGAATTTTCAACCCAGAATTTCATATCTAGCCAAACTAAGTTTCATAAGTGAGGGAGAAATAAAATCCTTTACAGATAAGCAAACCCTTAGAGATTTTGTCGCCACCAGGCCTGCCTTACAAGAGACCCTGAAGGAAGCCTTAAACATGGAAAGGAACAACCGGTACCAGCCATTGCAAAAACATGCCAAAATGTAAAGACCATCGAGGCTAGGAAGAAACTGCATCAACTAATGAACAAAATAACCAGTTAATATTATAATGGCAGGAACAAGTTCACACATAACAATATTAACCTTAAATGTAAATGGACTAAATGGTCCAATTAAAAGACAAAGACTGGCAAACTGGATAAAGAGTCAAGACCCATCAGTCTGCTGTATTCAGGAGACCCATCTCACATGCAGAGACATACATAGGCTCAAAATAAAGGGATGGAGGAAGATCTACCAAGCAAATGGAGAACAAAAAAAAGCAGGGGTTGCAATCCTAGTCTCTGATAAAACAGACTTTAAACCATCAAAGATCAAAAGAGACAAAGAAGGACATTACATAATGGTAAAGGGATCAATTCAACAGGAAGAGCTAACTATCCTAAATATATATGCACCCAATACAGGAGCCCCCAAATTCATAAAGCAAGTCCTTAGAGACTTACAAAGAGACTTAGACTCCCATACAATAACAATGGGAGACTTCAACACTCCACTGTCAACATTAGACAGATCAACGAGACAGAAAGTTAACAAGGATATCCAGGAATTGAAGTCATCTCTGTGCCAAGCAGACCTAATAGACATCTATAGAACTTTCCACCCCAAATCAATAGAATATACATTCTTCTCAGCACCACATTGCACTTATTCCAAAACTGACCACATAATTGGAAGTAAAGCACTCCTTAGCAAATATAAAAGAAGAGAAATTATAACAAACTGTCTCTCAGACCACAGTGCAATCAAACTAGAACTCAGGAATAAGAAACTCAATCAAAACCACTCAACTACATGGAAACTGAACAACCTGCTCCTGAATGACTACTGGGTACATAAGGAAATGAAGGCAGAAATAAAGATGTTCTTTGAAACCAATGAGAACAAAGATACAACATACCAGAATCTCTGGGACACATTTAAAGCAGTGTGTAGAGGGAAATTTATAGCAATAAATGCCCACAAGAGAAAGCTGGAAAGATCCAAAATTGACACTCTAACATCACAATGAAAAGAACTGGAGAAGCAAGAGCAAGCACATTCAAAAGCTAGCAGAAGGCAAGAAATAACTAAGATCAGAGCACAACTGAAGGAGATAGAGACACAAAAACCCTCCAAAAAATCAATGAATCCAGGAGCTGGTTTTTTGAAAAGATCAACAAAATTGACAGACCGCTAGCAAGACTAATAAGGAAGAAAAGAGAGAAAAATCAAATAGACACAATAAAAAATGATAAAGGGGATACCACCACCGACCCCACAGAAATACAAACTACCATCAGAGAATACTATAAACACCTCTACCCAAATCAACTAGAAAATCTAGAAGAAATGGATAATTTCCTGGACACTTACACTCTTCCAAGACTAAACCAAGAAGAAGTTGAATCCCTGAATAGATCAATAGCAGGCTCTGAAATTGAGGCAATAATTAATAGCATACCAACCAAAAAAAGTCCAGGACCAGATGGATTCACAGCTGAATTCTACCAGAGGTATAAGGAGGAGCTGGTACCATTCCTTCTGAAACTATTCCAATCAATCGAAAAAGAAGGAATCCTCCCTAACTCATTTTATGAGGCCAACATCATCCTGATACCAAAGCCTGGCAGAGACACAACAAAAAAAGAAAATTTTAGACCAATATCTCTGATGAACATCGATGCAAAAATCCTCAATAAAATACTGGCAAACCGGATTCAGCAGCACATCAAAAAGCGTATCCGCCATGATCAAGTGGGCTTCATCCCTGGGATGCAAGGCTGGTTCAACATTCGCAAATCAATAAACGTAATCCAGCATATAAACAGAACCAAAGACAAGAACCACATTATCTCAATAGATGCAGAAAAGGCTTTTGACAAAATTCAACAGCCCTTCATGCTAAAAACACTCAATAAATTCGGTGTTGATGGAACATACATCAAAATAATAAGAGCTATTTATGACAAATCCACAGCCAATATCATACTGAATGGGCAAAAACTGGAAAAATTCCCTTTGAAAACTGGCACAAGACAGGGATGCCCTCTCTCACCACTCCTATTCAACATAGTCTTGGAAGTTCTGGCTAGGGCAATCAGGCAAGATAAAGAAATCAAGGGTATCCAGTCAGGAAAAGAAGAAGTCAAATTGTCCCTGTTTGCAGATCACATGATTGTATATTTAGAAAACCCCATTGTCTCAGCCCAAAATCTCCTTAAGCTGATAAGCAACTTCAGCAAAGTCTCAGGATGCAAAATCAATGTGCAAAAATCACAAGCATTCTTATACACCAGTAACAGACAAACAGAGAGCCAAATCATGAATGAACTTCCATTCACAATTGCTTCAAAGAGAATAAAATACCTAGGAATCCAACTTACAAGGGATGTAAAGGACCTCTTCAAGGAGAACTACAAACCACTGCTCAGAGAAATAAAAGAGGACACTAACAAATGGAAGAACATACCATGCTCATGGATAGGAAGAATCAATATTGTGAAAATGGCCATACTGCCCAAGGTTATTTATAGATTCAATGCCATCCCCATCAAGCGACCAATGAGTTTCTTCACAGAATTGGAAAAAACTGCTTTAAAGTTCATATGGAACCAAAAAAGAGCCCGCATTGCCAAGACAATCCTAAGTCATAAGAACAAAGCTGGAGGCATCACGCTACCTGACTTCAAACTATACTACAAGGCTACAGTAACCAAATAGCATGGTACTGGTACCAAAACAGAGATATAGACCAATGGAACAGAACAGAGTCCTCAGAAATAATACCACACATCTACAGCCATCTGATCTTTGACAAACCTGAGAGAAACAAGAAATGGGGAAAGGATTCCCTATTTAATAAATGGTGCTGGGAAAATTGGCTAGCCATAAGTAGAAAGCTGAAACTGGATCCTTTCCTTACTCCTTATACGAAGATTAATTCAAGATGGATTAGAGACTTAAATGTTAGACCTAATACCATAAAAACCCTAGAAGAAAACCTAGGTAGTACCATTCAGGACATAGGCATGGGCAAGGACTTCATGTCTAAAACACCAAAAGCAACGGCAGCAAAAGCCAAAATTGACAAATGGGATCTAATTAAACTAAAGGGCTTCTGCACAGCAAAAGGAACTACCATTAGAGTGAACAGGCAACCTACAGAATGGGAGAAAATTTTTGCAATCTACTCATCTGACAAAGGGCTAATATCCAGAATCTACAAAGAACTCAAACAAATTTACAAGAAAAAAACAAACAACCCCATCAAAAAGTGGGCAAAGGATATGAACAGACATTTCTCAAAAGAAGACATTCATACAGCCAACAGACACATGACAAAATGCTCATCACTGGCCATCAGAGAAATGCAAATCTGCAAATCCAAACCACAATGAGATACCATCTCACACCAGTTAGAATGGCAATCATTAAAAATTCAGGAAACAACAGGTGTTGGAGAGGATGTGGAGAAATAGGAACACTTTTACACTGTTGGTGGGATTGTAAACTAGTTCAACCATTATGGAAAACAGTATGGCGATTCCTCAAGGATCTAGAACTAGATGTACCGTATGACCCAGCCATCTCACTACTGGGTATATACCCAAAGGATTATAAATCATGCTGCTATAAAGACACATGCACACGTATGTTTATTGCGGCACTATTCACAATAGCAAAGACTTGGAATCAACCCAAATGTCCATCAGTGACAGACTGGATTAAGAAAATGTGGCACATATACACCATGGAATACTATGCAGCCATAAAAAATGATGAGTTTGCGTCCTTTGTAGAGACATGGATGCAGCTGGAAACCATCATTCTTAGCAAACTATCACAAGAACAGAAAACCAAACACCACATGTTCTCACTCATAGGTGGGAACTGAACAATGACATCACCTGGACTCAGGAAGGGGAACATCACACATCGGGGCCTATCATAGGGAGGGGGGAGGGGGGAGGGATTGCATTGGGAGTTATACCTGATATAAATGATGAATTGATGGGTGCTGACGAGTTGATGGGTGCAGCTCACCAACGTGGCACAAGTATGCATATGTAGCAAACCTGCACGTTATGCACATGTACCCTAGAACGTAAAGTATAATAAAAAAATATAAAAATTTTTAAAAAAAGCAATATTATGAAGCAAAAAAAAAAAAGTGGTAAATTAGTATGGTGTGATGTCTACAATAGAAAGTTAGCTATGGCTCCTTCATATAATTTAAGGCAAGTTTTTCCCTGTTGAATTTTATGTTTATAAATATACTTTGCTTACATTATGTTCACGTTGGAAATTGAGCAGGAAAACTACATGCTACATTTTCATCAATTGCTTGGACTATTTTATATAAACATATCTACATATCACCATGTATATTACTATAGAGGTATATCAGTAGTTATCTGTTACTAAGTGTCTTACAACACTGTAGGAGGAATTATTGCTTATTTTCTGCCTTTTGTTTGCTGGCATAGTCCTAGAAAGTTAGCGATGGAGAAGGAGGTATGTTACACATCAAGAACTATATGTCCTAGTTTTTTTTTTAATCTATTATATTACCCAGCATCCTCTAAACATGCTATTGTCTCTGCATTATAATAATGCATATTAAAATAGAAATAAGTACAGCAAAAACTATGATGAAAATGATAAACAGTTAAAAATACATTAGTGAAACTGATGCATGCATTTGGGAATAATCCTGCCTCTTAATAAAGATGTACTGACTTATGTAGTTCATGCTTCCCACATTTATAAAACTTTTGTGTGTTTTTAACAGCATTTAATTGTATTATTTTAAAAAATAATAATTTCAATATATTTAGATAGTTGTGCAAATACATTGTTTTTTAATTTTTATGTTATAAATGCCATTTATGATGGTTATTCTCTCATATAGAAACTTTGAAAGAAAAGTAAAAAATGTCACTTGCTTGCAAATAATGGATCAAGTCTGATCATTACTTTTCTGGAAATTAATCCTTGCATTCTCAATCATAATGACATGTTGTCAGCATATTGCCAAGGAGATGACACACACATAATGTAAATGACAAGAACTATCAATGCATCTCAAAATGTACAGCTAAGTGGCAAGGCATAAACCAGTATTTCTCATTGCTACATACACTATTCATTAGAAGACAGGTAGAGTCCAATTAAGAAGGACTAGGGTTAATAATATTTTCAGTGATCTCATAGGAATTATGTAACCTAAATCTCCAAATAAATAAAAAATAACTTTGTTACTTCAAACATTAATTTGGACTGAAAGAATAAACTTGTTATTCTTGGGATTTTTTAAATAAAAAATCATAAATAACTTTCATTTATTATCATATCTAAGATCATTATATGTCTATTTGATATATAAGAAACCTTAGAGACCTACAAAGAGACTCAGACTCCCACACAATAATAATGGGAGACTTTAACACTGCAATGTCAATATTAGACAGAAAAACAAGACAGAAGGTTAACAAAGATATCCATGACTTGAACTCAGCTCTGGACCAAGCAAACCTAATAGACACCCATATAAATCGCCACCCCAAATCAACAGAATACACATTCTTCTCAGAACCACTTCACACTTATTCTAAAATTGAACACATAATTGGTAGTAAAATACTCCTCAGCAAATGTAAAAGAACGGAGATCACAGCAAACTGTCTCTCAGACCACAGTGCAATCAAATTAGAACTCAGGACTAATAAACTCACTCAAAACTGCAAAACTACATAGAAACTGAACAATTTGCTCCCAAATGACTACTGGGTAAATAACAAAATGAAGGCAGAAATGAAGATGTTCTTTGAAACCAATGAGAACAAAGACACAATGCACCAGAATCTCTGGGACACATTTAAAGCAACGTGTAGAGAGAAATTTATAGCACTAAATTCCCTCAAGAGAAAGCAGGAAAGATCTAAAGTTGACACTCTAACATCACAATTAAAACAACTAAGAAGCAAGAGCAAACGAATTCAAAAGCTAACAGAAGGCAAGAAATAACTAAGATCAGAGCAGAACTGAAGGAGATAGAGACACAAATAAACTTTCAGAAAATCAATGAATCCAGAAGCTGTTTTTTTGAAAAGATCGACAAAATAGATAGACTACTAGCAAGGCTAATAAAGAAGAAAAGAGAGAAGAATCAAATAGATGCAATAATAAAATGATGAAGGGAATATCACCACCGATCCCACAGAAATACAAACTACCATCAGAGAATACTATAAGCACCTCTACACAAATAAACTAGAAAATCTAGAAGAAATGGATAAATTCCTGCACACATACACTCTCCCAAGACTAAACCAGAAAGAAGTTGAATCTCTGAACAGACCAATAACAGGCTCTGAAATTGAGGCAATAATTAATAGCCTACCAAACAAAAAAAAGTCCAGGACGAGACGGATTCACAGTCAAATTCTACCAGAGGTAAAGAGAGGAGCTGGTACCATTCCTTCTGAAACTATTTCAATCAATAGAAAAAGAGAGAATCCTCCCTAACTCATTTTATGAAGCTCGCATCATTCTGATACCAAAGCCTGGTAGAGACACAGAAAAAAAACAAAAACAAACAAACAGGAATTTTAGGCCAATATCCCTGATGAACATCTATGTGAAAATCCTCAATAAAATACTGGTAAACTGAATCCAGCAGCACATCAAAAAGCTTATCCACCACTATCAAATCAGCTTCATCCCTGACAAGCAAGGCTGGTTCAACATATGCAAATCAGTAAATGTAATCCATCACATAAACAGAACCAACGGCAAAAACCACATGATTATCTCAATAGATGTAGAAAAGACCTGCAACAAAATTCAACAGCTCTTCATGCTAAAAACTCTCAATAAACTAGGTATTGGTGGAACATATCTCAAAATAGTAAGTTATTTATGACAAATCCACAGCCAATATCATACTGAATGGGCAAAAACAGGAAGCATTCCCTTTGAAAACCCACACAAGATAAGGATATCCTCTCTCACCACTCCTATTCAACATAGTGTTGAAAATTCTGGTTAGGGCAATTAGGCAAGAGAAAGAAATAAAGGGTATTCAGTTAGGAAAAGAGGAAGTCAAACTGTCTCTGTTTGCATATGACATGATTGTATATTTAGAAAACCCCATTGTCTCAGTCCAAAATCTCCTTAAGCTGATAAGCAGCTTTATCAAAATCTCAGGATACAAAATCAATGTGAAAAAATTACAAGCATTCCTGTACACCAATACTAGACAAACAGAGAGCCAAATCATGAGTGAGCTCCCATTCACAATTGCTTCAAAAAGAATAAAACACCTAGGAATCCAACTTAGGGATGTGAAGGGACCTCTTCAAGGAGAACTACAAATCACTGCACAATGAAATGAAAAAGGACACAAACAAGTGGAAGAACATCCCATGCTCATGGATAGGAAGAATCAGTATCATGAAAATGGCCATATTGCCCAAAGTAATTTATAGATTCAATGCTATCCGCATCAAGCTACCATTGACTTTCTTCACAGAATTGGGAAAAAAAAAAAAACTACTTTAAAATTCATATGGAACCAAAAAAGACCCTGCATTACCAAGACAATCCTATGCAAAAAGAACAAAGCTGGAGGCATCATGCTACCTGACTTCAAACTATACAACAAAGCTACAGTAACCAAAACAGCTTGGTACTGGTATAAAAACAGATATATAGACCAATAGAACAGAACAGAGGCCTCAGAAACAACACCACACATCTACAATCACCTGATCTTTGACAAATCTGACAAAAGCAAGCAATGGGGAAAGGATTCCCTATTTAATAAATGGTGCTGGGAAAACTGGTTAGCCATATGTAGAAAGCTGAAACTGGACCCCTTTCTTACACTGTATACAAAAATTGACTCAAGATGAATTAAAGACTTAAATGTAAGACCTAACACCATAAAAACCCTAGAAGAAAACCTAGGACATACCATTCAGAACATAGGCATGGGCAAAGACTTCATGACTACAACACCAAAAACAATGGCAACAAAAGCCAAAATATACAAATGGGATGTAATTAAACTAAAGAGCTTCTGCAGAGCAAAATAAACTATCATCAGAGTGAACAGGCAACCTACAGAGTGGGAGAAAATCTTTGCAATCTACCCATCTGACATAGGGTTAATATCCAGAATCTACAAAGAACTTAAACAAATTTGCAAGAAAAAAATAAACCACACCATCAAAAAGTGGGCAAAGGATATGAACAATCATTTCTCAAAAGAAGACATATATGCAGCCAACAGACATATGCAAAAATGCTCATCATCACTGGTCATCAGAGAAATGCAAATCAAAACCACAATGAGATACCATCTCATGCCAGTTAGAATGGCAATCATTACAAAGTCAGGAAGCAACAGATACTGGAGAGGATGTGGAGAAATAGGAAGGTTTTTACAATTTTGGTGGGAGTGCAAATTAGTTCAACCATTGTGGAAGACAGTGTGGTGATCCCTCAAGGATCTAGAACTAGAAATATCATTTGACCCAACAATCCCATTACTGGGCATATACCCAAAGGATTACAAATCATTCTGCAACAAAGACACATGCACACGTGTGTTTATAGTGGTATTATTCACAATATCAAAGATTTGGAACCAACCCAAATGTCCATCAATGATAGACTAGATCAAGAAAATGTGGCCCATATACACCATGGAATATTATGCAGCCATAAAAAAATAATGAGTTCATGTTCTTTACAGGGACATGGATGAAGCTAGAAACCATCATTCTAAGCAAACTATCACAAGGACAGAAAAACACTGCATGTTCTCACTCAAAAGTGGGAGTTGAACAATGAGAACACATGGACACAGGGCAAGGAACACCATACACCAGGCCAGTTGGAGGGTGGGGAGCTGGGGGAGGGATAGCATTAGGAGAAATACCTAATGTAAATGATGAGTTGATGGGTGCAGCAAACCAACATGGCACATGTATACCTATTTAACAAACTTGTTCGTTGTGCACATGTACCCTAGAACTTAAAGTATAATAATAAACAAATATATATATACATATATTTATATAAAAAGTGTACACATCTAGAAAACAAAACAAAAAAGAAGAAGAAAGTAAACTGAACCATAATTTTGAAGATTATGAAAATGCCTTTTTGATCAGAATACACATGCAAAGTTTTTCTCAAATCAGAGTACCACAGACTTTTGGTGAGTTCATATTCCTATATTTGTGGCCTCAATATTTTTTCTTCATTTTACAACATATTTGGACACAAACTGGACAATCTAAGAAAGAAAATACTTCCTGGCTGCATGTATTGGTCTGTTTTCTTGCTGCTGATAAAGACATGCCAGACACTGAGCAATTTACAAAAGAAAGAGGATTAATGGACTCACAGTTAGTTCCACATGTCTGGGAAGGCCTCACAATCATGGTGGAAGGTGAAAGGCACATCTCACATAGTGGCAGACAAGAGAAGAGAACTTGTGCAGGGAAACTCCCCTTTATAAAACCATCGGTTCTCATGAGACTTATTTACAGTCATGAGAACAGCACAGGAGAGACCCGTCATGATTCAATTACCTCCCACAGGGTCCTTCCCACAATACATGAAAATTGTGGGAGCTACAATTCAAGATGAGATTTTTCAGGGGACATAGGCAAAACATATCATTTCACCCCTGACCCCTTTCAAATCTCATGTCCTCACATTTCAAAAGCAATCATGCCTTTCCAGTAGTCCCCCAAAGTCTTAACTCATTTCAGCCTTAACTCAAAAGTCCACATTCCAAAGTTGCATCTGAGACAATGCAAGTTCCATGTACCTATGAGCCTGTAAAATAAAAGCAAGTCAGTTACTTCCTAGATGCAGTGGGAACACAGACATTGGATAAATACACCTATTTCAAATGGGAGAAATTAGTCAAAATAAAGGGGCTACAGGCCTCATGCAAGTTCATAATTCAGCAGGGCAGTCATCTTAAAGCACCAAAATAATCTCCTTTGATTCCATGTCTAACATCCACATCATGCTGATGTAAAAAGGAGGCTCCCAGGTCCTTGAGCAGCTTTGACCCTGTGGTTTTACAGAATACAGTCTCCCTCCTGGCTGCTTTCATGGGCTGACACTGAGTGTCTGAAGCTTTTCCAAGTGCACAGTGCAAGCTGTCAGTTGATCTACCATTCTGGGGTGTGAAGGACGATTGCCCTCTTCTAGCTCTAGGTGGTGATCTGATAGGGACTTTGTGTAGGGGCTCCAACCCACATTGCCCTATGCACTGTCCTAGCAGAGGTTCTCCATGAGGGCCCTGTCCCTGCAGCAAACTTCTGCGTGGGCATCTAGGCATTTCCATACATCTTCTGAAATCTAGGCAGAGGCTCCTAAACCTCCATTCTTGATTTCTATGCACTCGCAGGCTCAACATCATGTGCAAGCTTCCAAGCTTTGGCAACTTGCACTCTCTGAAACAATGGTCCAAGCTGTACCTTGGTTCCCTTTAACCACGGCTGGAGCACCTAGGACTCAGGGCACTAATAGAGCGGGAAGGCCTTGGGCCCAGCCGAGGAAACCATTTGCCCCCACTAGGCCACTGGGCCTATAATGGGAGGGGCTACCATGAAGACTTCTGACATACCCTGGAGACATTTTCCCCATTGTCTATATGATTAACATTTGGCTCCTCGTTACTTATGCAAATTTCTGCAGCTGACTTGAATTTCTCCTCCGAAAATGGGTTTTTCTCTTTTATTACATCATCAGGCTGCACATTTTTTGAACTTTTATGTTGTTTCCCTTTTAGAACTGAATGCTTTTCACAGCACTCAAGTCACTTCTTGAATGCTTTGGTGCTTAGAAATTTCTTCTGCCAGATACCCTAAATCATCTCCCTCAAGTTCAAAGTTTCACAAATCTCTAGGGCAGGGGCAAAATGCTGCCACTGTCTTTGCTAAAACATAGCAAGAGTTACCTTTACTCCAGTTCCCAATAAGGTCCTTATCTCCATCTCAGGCCACCTCAGCCTGGATTTCATTGTCCATATCACTATCAGCATTTTGTTCAAAGCCATTCAATACATCTCTAGGAAGTTTTGAACTTTTCCACATTTTCCTGTATTCTTCTGAGCCCTTCAAACTGTTCCAACCTCTGCCTGTTACCCAATTTCAAAGTAGCTTCCACATTTCTGGGAATTTTTACGGCAGTGCCCTACTCTACTGGTACCAATTTACTGTACTAGTCCCTTTGCACGCTGCTGATAAAGACATACCTGAGACTGAGCAATTTAAAAAAGGAAGAGGATTTTTTTTTTTTTTTTTTTTTTTTTTGAGGCGGAGTCTCGCTCTGTCGCCCGGACTGGAGTGCAGTGGCCGGATCTCAGCTCACTGCAAACTCCGCCTCCTGGGTTTGCGCCATTCTCCTGCCTCAGCCTCCCGAGTAGCTGGGACTACAGGCGCCTGCCACCTCGCCCGGCTAGTTTTTGTATTTTTAGTAGAGACGGAGTTTCACTGTGTTAGCCAGGATGGTCTCGATCTCCTGACCTCGTGATCCACCCATCTCGGCCTCCCAAAGTGCTGGGATTACAGGCTTGAGCCACCGCACCCGGCCAGGAAGAGGATTAATGGACTCATAGTTGTACGTGGGTGGGGAGGTCTCATAATTATGGCATAAGGTGAAAGACACGTTTTACATGGAGGCAGGCAAGAGAAGAGAACTTGCGCAAAACTCCTGTTTATAAACCATCAGATGCCATAAGGCTTATTCACTGTCAGAACAGCTCATGAAAGACCCACCCCCATGATTCATTTACCTCCCACCAGGTCCCTCCCACAACACATGGTAGCTGTGGGAGCCACAATTCAAGATGAGATTTTGTGGGGGTACCCAGCCAAACCATATTACTGCATTTTTGGGTCAAATGTTGAGGGACATAAAGGACTGAGAAATCTATTCTGTCAGTTCTTAACTATAACACTTTTACCACAAATAAAAGGCTTATTTTGTGCACAATATTCTCTAACTCTTACCAGAAATGATTATCCAGTACTTGCTGGTAATGTGTTTGATAGCCCCTTAAGACTAAAATCGTTTTTCAAATCACTTCATGTCTGTTGTTATATGGTCTTGTGTGTGTGTCTTCGGCTAGAGAGGGGAAGAATACCACTGGCCCTGTTCTCAGAGAACTCACAATTTCACAGGAAATCAAGGAAGCAATCAAGTAGCAAACATTGTGATATTTACAACAGTAAAGGTAGCACAGAGAAGAGAAAGAATAATTTTGCCTGTAGTAAATATTTATTGAGTTGCATATGAGCCTCCATCTAGATAAATATATTTATATTACATAAGACCAACAAAGAATTGTGATCCAAAATTTAAAAACTTTATTATATATTGTTGTGGGAAATATGAATAAATCAACATAAAGTCACAATAAGCTATGACTGAGTTATCCATAGTAGAGAATATCTGACTTCCCCATGAACATATGATTTTATAAACTTCACTAGTAATCAGAGAACTGCAAATTAAAATAAGAAGAAAAAACAACCCCACACTGAGTTCAACAGCAAAACCACCAATCATTCAAAAAAAAAAAATTGACAACAGTAATGTTGTACTAGTAGCACTAACCTCAGCAGTAACATGGTGCCAAAGGGCTTCTTATACATTCTTGATAGGGTTAAAAATTAGTATAGCAAATTTGGGAAGCCAGTTAGCAATACTACATACATTTGAAAATCTGCATTGCCTACTCATTTATATGCACATATGTATAAAAAGACAAATATAAGCTATATCTGTATTAGTTATTAATTGCTAACAATTTAAGAATCCATTAATAAGTAACAAATACACATATTGTAGTTTATACATTTATATATTTATTTATAAATGGAATAGTATTCCACAGTTAAACCAAAACAGGGAACAATAGCAAAAAGATAGTGAGAATATAACTCCATTTATTTAAAGTATTAATATATAAAAATGATAGAATATATATTCTATGTGGTCAGTATACATGCTTTAAGCCATAACAACATTTGTGGACATAACCATTGTGCTAGTTTCTCAGTATTGCCATAACAAAATATCACAAAATGGGTGGCCTAAAAGAATAGAAATGTATTCTCTCACAACACTGGTAGCTAGAAGCCAAAAAATCAGGGAATCATCAGAGCCATGCTCCCTCTGAAAGCTCTAGAGAAAAATATTTCTTCATCTCTTCTTAGTTTCTGGTTATTGCTGGAAATACTTGGCATTCCTTGGCTTGCAGTGGCATGGCTCTAATTTCTGCCTTTATTATTACTTAGTCATCTTTGCTTTGAGTGTCTGCATCTCTCTGTCTTTCTCTATTTTTAAAAGAACACCGGCCATCGTATACTTAATCCAGTATCACCTAGTCTTGACTTGAGTACATCTCAAATACCTTATTTCCAGGTAAGATCATATTCATAGGTGAACAGAGTTTCAGCATACATTTTTGGAGAACATAATTCAATTCAAAACAGCCATGTATGTCTAGAATTTTAGAATTCAGTAATGTAGAAAAGAGAAGAAGGTGAGATTGGACACTGGCCATTGCTAATGTATGTTGTTAAGCTGAATGGCTCCACATATACTTTTTCTTATTTAAAGTGATCAAATAATTTATCATCCAAAGCAGTCCACTTAAAGGAGTTAAACAGGAGGCAATTAACCATCACCTCATAATAATTGACTCTGCACTTTAGACTCCAAAGACTCGTGTGAGGAGCCAGCAATGTGTTGTGAAGGGTTATAAGAATTGGAGAGAAAGCTGGGTTCACTTCAGAAGACCCAAACTTTGATTCAAGACGGCTTTGTTCTCTCACCAGAGGCAAACATATCACCATGTTGCCTTTGGGAGGAGACTGCTAACAACCAAGGAGCAGACATAATCTGGAGATTTATTTTGCAATGTATTGTATAACAATGTTGACTTAATTGCCTAGATTTACAAATCAGGCGATTTCACATGAAAATCCAGGTAGAAAGTGGAAAATATAGCAACAGTGGGATAGGAGGTGAATAGCTGCCTCCACCTGTGGATAAGGCATGTCCTCTCTGTTATCAAACTCTCATCACCTCTTTTCTGACATCCTGTCTGCTTCATTCATTTTTATCATCTGCTTGCCTCTGTTGGTATGGCAGTTAGCAACACTCATCTTCTGGTTTGGAGAGGATGGTGCTGCACTTACTTTCACCTACAAAGGGCCAGGGGACCTTTTGCACTCATTGTTTGATAGCAGGAACACTTGCAGGATGATGAACATCAGACTGGAATCACAGGTTCCTCAATGCTACTCAAAACTTCTCTGCTGCAATTCCAACTTTACCTTTCGGGGCCCTCTTTAGAATCCTTTGATTATCCTTCTCCAGGGATTGAGATCACATGATGAACAGTCTTGGATTGGGTCAGGTTAAGCTATATACAGGTATGATAAATTCATAATTTTCAAACTGAGGTATGTGTACCTAAAGGTATGTGATGGCTTTTCGTGGATTGCATGCTCAGGACAGTTTTCAGGAAATTAATTTCCAGATCCTCTATATACACTATACTCTTTCCTTAAATTGATCTGCTGAGAATGAGTCTTTGTTCATACTGTTTCTTTTCCCACATTAAAAAAAAAAAAAAAAAAGATATAGGGCTACCCATCCCAAATCTTGATATAATACATTGCTCTTAATATGACACCAAAAACCTCAGCAAACAGAGGAAAGGTTTCTTTGTTGATTAATCATAAATCCATAGAGCCTTGGGTTTTCACCTCTTATACACATGTTAAAGCTGATAATGATGTTAGATAATATAGAAATTGGGTGTTTGGACTCACAAATAGATTT
Source organism: Rhinopithecus roxellana (assembly GCF_007565055.1). Taxonomy (NCBI): domain Eukaryota; kingdom Metazoa; phylum Chordata; class Mammalia; order Primates; family Cercopithecidae; genus Rhinopithecus; species Rhinopithecus roxellana. Next base: position 45,863,732 of record NC_044551.1, read on the forward strand.
CAGAATTCATAATTCAGATATATGATAAAGTGGAGTGATGGTAATAATGACAATTTTTTTTACGGCTTTTTCTTTTTCTCTTCTTGACTCTTGTCAAAGAATTACTTGCTCTTGAGGGAGAGTCATGGGAGACTGAAACAAAGAAAATTAGTAGAAGTCACTGAATGCCAAAAATATCTTCTTCATATAATTGTAATCAATTATTTTCCACTATTGTCAATATTCTTCTCTAGGATGTATCTTGACTGGGAAAAAAAGTAACTTGGAAGAGCTAAAGCAGTACAGATTTGTCATGCTGATTATTTTAGATGTAACCAGAATGCCTTCTGGGAATGCCAGATTTTTATAAGATGCAGTAGATAGACCCCAAGGATAAAAACTTTCACATGGGCTCTTTCAGATTTGATGTGCATTCATTAATAAAGTTGTCAGAACCCATTGTATCAAACCATAACATAAAACATTTATTCAATTACATTCAATTCTTGTCTTAGTCTGTTTTCTGTTGCTATAACAAAATACCAGACTGGATAATTTATTTAAAAAAAGAAATTCAGCTCATGGTTCTGGAGACTGGGAAATCCAAGGGCCTGGCACTGGAATTGGCTCAACATCTAGTGAGGGCCTTCTTGCTGCCTCATATTGTGATAGAAGGGTGGAAGGGCAAAAAGTGCATTTCCACTCAGGTCTCTCCTCTTCTTATAAAGCCATGTGTCATATCATGGGGTCTACCCCATCAACATATGAATTTGAGGATTAATTTTTCAACATATGAAACTCAGGGAACACATTCAAACCATAGTTGTTTCTACCATTTTATCTTATAACATATTTCTTGTTTAATCATTCTCTAAAGCCAGTCAGCAGTATTCAATACCTGTACATAATTTTACTAGAGATACACCATGCCTTTTATCACTTTCCTGCTTTATATGAGAAATAGTATATGGGTCATCTGTTTTTATAACTTAAAAATGGAAAAAGTAATTATATTAGAACTTTATGTTAATTGTTTTTAGTGATCAGTTTCACGAGATATACTTTTAGTTCTCATTTATTTTTATAACATTCCTCAAAATAGCTATTTGAATTGAAAAATGAAAAAACTTTTCCGACATAAAGTGTATCTGATTTGGCTGACTGGTTTGACAGTAAAGATTGGCCCTGCCAATGAGGTTTTATGACAGATATTTTTCATAAATGAGCTAAATCTGTAACTCCAAATTAGTGGCAATACATTTAAAACAAGAAGTAAGATCAAAGCATTTGATCAAAAAGCATTGTTTTGGCAAACATGTAATAAAAATAATAATCTGAAAAAACAATTACTTCAAAACTAGAGGCTTAAATTTGGATTGTGCCAGCAACTCAGGATATATGGACATACTAGTTGTTATACATTCATGATCATAAAGTCTCAAAACAGGAAGATCATTTTACTTCAGATTAATTCACAGTAGTGTTCATGGCTTTTTCAAAAATGAGAAAAAAATTCAGATAACGCTCTTTGACATATAGTCATACTTTTTTGTTGAACAGTAAGCTGTTGAATTTCATAGGGAATCAAGAAAGAAGAAATATTTCAAAAATTGTATTGCCTTATAAAATCACAGCATTTGGGTTTATTAAGATACATTAATCTTCAATGCTAAGCAGGTAATATAATATAGTGAAGATCTTTTAATACACATGTCTCTAGCTCTTTAAGTAAAATAAAAAAAGTAAAGTAAAAGATTTATTTGCACTTAGAGCAAAAGTCTCCGTAACAGTTGACTGTCAACCTTTAAACCAGTGCCTTGAAATGAAGTAGCTTATCTTTAAACCTGCTTATGTAGGATAAATGCGTAAAGATAGGCTACACCTTTTCTTTCTTACTTATAGACTTCAGCTGATATTTCATTATATATCTAAAATTAACCTTCCTCTAACATTAAACATGACCATACGGGATAAAAGCAAACTCAGTTTTTCCACAAGTCTTCCCTGACAATTACAGACCAAAGATTTGCTCCCTCCTTTGCACTCTCAAAGGGTACTTGCTTCACACTTAATGCATTCTGTTCAATAAAATAGTTGTTTGTATAATAATATAATTCCATGTTAATTTTTGAGTTTGTTTAGTTTAGAATAATAATTTATTCATTTTCCTATTCCCTGGAAAACCAGACAAAATATTCTGCATAGAGAAAAGGGTCATTAAGTATTTTTTAAACACCTATTGCTGAATGAATACAGTTGAAAGACCACAGTTAGCACAAATGGGAACCTTGGACATCTTCTTTCTCCTCTTTAGTAAAATGCTATCTTCATTCTTTAGACACAGGGAATAAGGACTTGTATGTTATTTAAAAATGTGCTGATGTCTTGTTTAAAAAATGTCATAGTGTTGACTGTTCCACTAAGTATATCCCTATTTTAATCATTACTCTGTCTTCTCAAATGTTCCTTCCATTGGTTGTTATATTAAATAAAATCCCCCATTGAAGGTAAAAAAAAAAAAAAAATTCCCCAAGACTTTTCTGCCATTTGACAATGGATACATACAGGTGTTGAAAATTCAAACCTTATATTCTTACAGATGTTTTAATTTCAGCATAATTTTTATTAAACCCATCGTAGTGGCATCATCTACATCTTTTGATGTCATTCATGTCTTAGAAATACCTTGTTAAGTGAGTAGGAAAGACAACTCTAGATATTGTTCTACATATTTGCAATTAACCAGAGCAGAGATATGATCAGGGCTAGGGCACAGGTCCATGAGGGAAAGAGTTGACAGGATATACATTTACAGGGTGTACACACTCTCAAAATATATTTTTAATACATTTTTAAAAGGTCATACACTGACATGACTTTTAAAGCTCATGAAACCATATTAGATTAATAAAACTGTAAACAAGACCATAAAAACTATACAGAAGGTAATTAAAAACACGGCATATTTATTTTCACTTCTTTCCTCCACGACCTATGGGGGAAGACCCATACCCTTAACCTCGTCGGGTCATATTCAGAATTTTCTATAATATTAAAGCCTGGCTATACTCTGGCAAATAGGTATGAGGAATCTTATCATCTACAGAGGAAAACAGATTTCTTCACACATAATCTGATTCTATTAAGAAAGCTGTTCTCTTTCAGCTGAGTAACACTGTGAAGGTAATTTACAAACAGTCCTATTTGAAATTGGAGAAATGTTTTCTTAATGATTTCTATCTGAAAGCATTGTGATTTTCCTAGTATATAGAAGGAAGCAATGACAGTCATCTATTTATTCTACCCATTTACCTTCAAGCACATACCCAAATGCCTTTTCAGATTTGCAGAGCAGGCATTTGACTATTCCTGTCTGTCAGGAGCAAATAGCAAAGAAAAATGTCTCATTTTCTTCTCCTCTGCTCTGAGACTGCTCATTAGCAGTTTAACACTTTATGTATTCACACTTGTATCTGTAAAGAGGTAAAAGCATCCCTGTTTTCAACTGAAAGCAATTACATAGATTTTTGTTTGATTTTGCTAAGTGCACTTTACTGCTAAAACCTTCTCCTATGTTTAGAACTTCAAAAGCTAGTCGACCTAAACTTCTAAGGAACACTGTTTATATGTCTAACCGAGCAGTAAATGTAGAGGTGCATTACGCTAATTATGTTGACAAGTGCATTTGCAATCAATAAATTAATTCAATTCCGGTAACTAGCATAATAAGTATGGATTTGCATAAAATAAAAGCTCAAGGGGAAATATATGAAATATTAAGAGTAGTTGGAATAACTAATTGGCTATTACAATTTTTACTTTATTTTCAATAGTAATGCATATTTATCAGCATTATCTCAATTATGTTATTTTTACATAACCATAGCTCCAAATTTATGGCTAATCACAAAAACAAGTTTGAAGAGATTTTTCTATAAAATGTAAAATTAGTGTGACTTAAATATTCTCTATATGTACAGTAAAGCTATTTTTATCTTCTCTTTTTTTTTCAGGTTTGCAGACAACTTAAAGTAGGCCAAATTATATAAAACAGTATTCAGTCAGACTTTTTTCAGTACTGGGGAAGTACCAGTATTTAAAGTTTTTTAAACATTTCTCTGACCACAACAGTATTTTATGTTCAGTGGAATTTTAAGACTAACCTAATAACAAGATGTTCATATTTTTCTGAGCAGAACTATTTTCTGCATTATTTATATAATGATCTGTGTGTGTCTATAAATCTATCTAGACTAAGGGCACTTCAGTGATGAGCATTTTTAAGAAAGATATTCCTCTTGATTCTCATCTTCTTCTGACCAGAGAAACACACAAGAAGTTACAGCAAATTTAATTTAACAGAAAACAGCTCATATTCTGGAATTCTTTGACTCATAATCTGTAGTTTCTATAGTTCTTTTCACTGACAAGACAATGTTAAAAACATATGCGACTCTAGACAACCAAGTGGATACAACAATTCTTACATATCATTGTGAAAAGACCCTAAGGTGATCTTTAATTTCCCACCTCCTGTTATCTACCCCTCTGTGTAATTTCATCCTCTTGGATGCAGGCAAGACCTGTCCCTTGCTTCTAATGAATCACTTGATTTGGTTATACTATACGGTAAAGAAAATGAGATGTCACTTCGATGATTTTATTATCCTATATAAGATTTTATCCCAGCAGACTGTAGCGAAAGAGTCTTCTGGCTGACTAAATAAAGTAAACAGCCATGTTAAGGAAGCCTCTGGGCCAAGGAAGTGGGGACGGGCCCTGGGAACTCTGACCAGGGCCTAAAATGTGAAGTTTGCCTCCAGCCAAAAGCCCAGAAAAGCAGAGGCTCTCAGTCATGCAGCCTCCAATAAGTGAATTCTGACAAAACTTGAATAAGCTTAAAATCAGATTCTTTCTTAGTCAAGCCTCCAGATGACATAGTCCAGCTGACACCTTGACTGTACCCTTGTGAAACCCCAAACAGGGAACCCAACAAAGCTGTGCCCAGATTACTGAACTCTTAAATGGCCATGAGATAATAAATGTGTGTTATTTCAAGACATTAAGTTTGTGTTGTGATAATTATGTGATAATTATCTATGCAGCAATAGAAAACCAACATGCTTACGGCATTATTATTATTATACTGCTGTGGCCTGAATCTTTGTGTCTCCCTAAAATTCACATGTAGAAATCTAATCACGAATGTGCCAGTGTCTGAGTCTGTTCAGACTCTGCTATAACAGAATATCATAAACTGTGTGGAATATAAAGAGAAATTTTTTCTTACAGTTCTGCAGGCTAGAAAGTCCAAAATCAAGGTGCAAGAATGGCTGGGTTCTGGTGAGAGCCTACTTCCTAGTTCATAGATGGTTGACTTCTTGCTGTGTCCTCACGTGGTGAAAGGGAGAAAGAAAGTTCTCTGGGATCTCTTTTATAAGGGCACCAATTCCATTTATGAAGACTCTAGCCTCATGACCTAATCACTTCCCAAAAGCTCAAACTCTTAATATTATCACATTGGGAATTAGGTTTTAACTTATAAATGTGGGGTGGAGACAGACATTCAGACCCTAAGAGTTGGATTATTGCAATGATATTAGGAAGTTGGTCTTTTGGAAGTTAATTAAATCATGAGGCAGAACCAGCATTAATGGAATTATTATCCTTTTAAAAGGAATGCCAGAGACTTTCCTTGTTTCCTCCACCATCTGAGGACACAGGGAGAAAATGCTATGAACCAGAAAGCAGTCCCTCACCAGACACAGAATGTGCCAGTGACTTGATCTTGGACTTACCAGCCTCTAGAACTATATGAAATAAATTTCTATTATTTAAAAGCCACCAAGGGATTGTATAAAGAAAATGTGGTACATATATACCATGGAATATTATGCAGCCATAAAAAAGAACAAAATATTGTCCTCTGCAGCAACATGGATGCTGCTGGAGGCCATTATCCTAAGAGAACTAATTCAGAACAGAAAACCAAATACCACATATTCTCTTCTATAAGTAGTAGCTAAACATTGGGTACATGTGGACATAAAAGTAAGAACAATATACACCAGGAAGTACAAGAGCAGGAAGAGCAGGAGGGGGACAAGCATTAAAAATCTACCTATTGGGAACTATGCTCACCATCTGGGGGACAGATTAGTCTATACTCCAAACCTCAACATCATGTAACTTATCTTTCTAATAAACCTCCATGTGTATCCTTTGAATCTAAAAATAAGCATTAAGAAATTAAAATTTTAAAAAAGCCATCAAATTTATGGTATTTTGTTATAGCATTTTAGAAATAATAAGATATATTTTTATATCTCTCCAAATTAAAGTATAATGCCCGAAACATAACAAATAGAAAGATCCAATTGTATAATATGTAGTAGTTTTCTCATCTTTCTTAATAATGAGTGTCACAAAAATGAGTTTGATAAAAACGCTGATTTGTTTTAGCCATCTTAGATACACACTTGACCAAGCAACAAAAACATCAGGTCATGAAGTCATCTTTCTGCAATATCCTGAATTCGGATAAATCTTATAAGTCTGTCTGGTGGGAAAATAAAATGGTGGAGTAGAGAAGGCAACATATGTGGAGCAAATTTACAAAGAAGTATCAGGAATACAAGCAGAAGATTCAGCAGCTGCTGCTTCTAACTGCAACTCCCATCTCCATCCAATGCAACACAGACTTGCTAAATTGGAAATTTTTTCTATTTGGAAAATGCTCTGGAACTTCAAATTTTAAAGGAAAGTGTTCATTCTCTAATAATAAGTAGATCCATATTAGTAAGAATTAACTATTTTTTTTACACACCAAAATTATTTTGGACTCCCAATAATTTAAAAAACCTACATAAAAAGATTTACATTTTTGAAACAGAAGACTATATTGATTTTGTTATGACATGTTGAGATACTCAGAAATATATTTTATAGAAACTAGTCTAGTGAAGATCAATACATTTTGAATGTATTCATCTCAGAAAAAGATTGTGAAATAAACATGGATTGCCTATCAAAACAACATATGTTAAACTAGGTTATTTGATGAGGAGGTGTATACTAAATCTTTCAGCTTCTATACACACCACAGATATGTTAAAATAATATATGATTAAAAAATGCTCTAAATAACAATTAAGTGACCTTTGCGTAGTTGACACCTGTTAATCAGGCAATGGAATGTACTCAGCAGTTTCCTTGTAAAGTTTGCATTGTAATTATTTTATGGAGGACAAAACAAACAAAAAGTGTAAAACTGATGCTACTTATTTTTCCCCATTGACGAAGTTCTGCCATATGTTCCATGTTCAGTACACGCAAACAAATTGGTTATTGCTATGCCTGTCTCACTACTCTGCTCACAGAGCCATGGCAAAGCAAATCCATACATGGGGCCTCTTATTCAGGCATTAGATTTTAATATTCATCTAATGTTTTCTAAAAGACCTCCATTCTTGGCCAACTTCTATTTAATATATGTATTTTTAAAATTTTTGAATTGAATGAATACATTTTGATAAGCAAATTAATACTTACTTAAATAAGTAAAACACATGGGAGGCCAGACACAGTGGCTCATATCTGTAATCCCAATACTTTGGGAAGCCAAGGAGGGTGGATCATTTGAGGTCAGCAGTTTGAGACCAGCCTGGTCAATATGGCAAAAACCCATTTCTACTAAAAATACAAAAATTAGCCAGGTGTGGTGTCACACAGCTGTGATCACAGCTACTCAGGAAGCTGAGGCAGGAGAATTGCTTGAACTCGGGAGGTAGAGGTCGCAGTGAGCTGAGATCGCACTACTGTACTCCAGCCTGGGTAACAGAGTGAGACTCTATCTCAAAAAATAAACAAACAAATAAATAAAATGTACAGGAAATATTCACTTGAAATACTCAGAATACTAAAAAATCTTAATGATAGGTTGAATACATAAAGATTTTACTTAAATAAAACATATTAATAAAAGTCCTCCATTTTGTTATCTAATTGTAAAGTAAAGAAAAATTTCGACAAACCTCAATGCAAGAAAACAGTTTAGGCCAGGTATGGTGGCTCATGTCTGTAATCCCAACAATTTGGGAAGCCAAGTCAGAAGATTGCTTGAGGTCAGGAGTTCAAGGCCAGCTTGGGCAGCACAGTGAGACCTCTTCTGTACTAAAAATTTGAAATCCTTAACAAAATATTAACTAACGAAATCCAACAACATTACAAAAAGAAAATTCACCATGATCAAGTGGGTTTCATACCAGGGATCCAGGGATGGTTTAACAAATGCAAGCCAATAAATATAATATACCACGTAAACAGAATTAAAAACAAAAATCACATGATCGTCTCAATAAATGCAGAAAAAGCATTGGACAAAATCCAGCATCACTTTATGATTAAACCCTTCAGCAAAATCGGCATGCAAAGGACATACCTTAATGTAATAAAAGCCTTCTATGACAAACCCACAGGCAACATAATACTAAATGGGGAAAAGTTGAAAGCATTCCCTCTGAGAAGTGGAACAAGACAAGGATGCCGACTCTCACCACTCCTCTTCAACGTAGTACTGGAAGTCCTAGCCAGAGCAATGAGACCAAGAGAAAGAAATAAAGGGCATCCAAATCAGTAAAGACGAAGTCAAACTGTCCCTGTTTGCTGACCATATGATCATTTACCTTGAAAACTAGAACTGGTAAAAGAATTCAGCACAGTTTCTGGATACAAGATTAATAATGTACACAAATCCATAGTTGTTCTATACACCAACAGCAACCAACTGAAGAATCAAATCAAGAACTCAACCCCTTTTACAATAGCTGAAAAAGAAATACTTAGGAATATACCTAAAAAATGAGTCAAATGAATTCTACCAGGAAAAGTACAAAACACTGCTGAAAGAAACCACAGATGACACAAACAAATGGAAACACATTCTATGATCATGGATGGGTAGAATCAATATTGTGAAAATGACCATACTGCCAAAAGCAATCTACAAATTCAGTGCAATCCCCATCAAAATACCACCATCATTCTTCACAGAACTACAAAAAAAAAAAAAAAAACTTCTAAAATTCATATGGAACCAAAAAAGAGCCTGCCTAGCCAAAGCAAGAGTAAGCAAGAAGAACAAATCTGGAGACATCACACTAACTGATTTCAAACTACCCTATAAGGCCATAGTCACCAAAACAGCATGGTACTTGTATAAAAATAGGCACATATACCAGTAGAACAGAATAGAGAACCCAGAAATAAACCCAAATACTTATAGCCAACTGGTCTTCGACAAAGCAAAAAAACATGAACTCAGAAAGGACACCTTTTTCAACAAATGGTGCTGGGATAATTGGCTAGCCACATGTAGGAGAATAAAACTGGTTCCTCATCTCTCACCTTATAAAAAATTCAACCAAGATAAATTAAGGGCTTAAATCTAATACCTCAAACCATACAAATTCTAGAAGATTCCATTGGAAAAATTCTTCTGGACATTGACTTAGGCAAGGATTTCATGACCAAAAACCCAAAAGCAAATGTAATGAAAACAAAGATAAATAGCTGGGACCGAATTAAACTAAACAACTTTTGCAAAGCCAAAAGAACAGTAAGCAGAGTACACACACAACCCACAGAGTGGGACAAAAGTTTCACAATCTGTACATCTCATGAATGACTAATAACCAGAATCTAGAGCAAACTCAAACAAATCAGTAAGAAAAAAAAAAGTCTCATCCAAAAGTGGGCTAAGGACATGAAATTGTCTTTTAAGAATAGACAATTCTCAAAAGAAGATATTGGCCAATAAACATACAAAAAAATGCTCAACATCATTAATGATCAGGGTAATGCAAATCAAAACCACAATGTGATGCCACCTTACTCCTGCTAGAATGGCCATAATCAAAATATTTTTAAAAAGTAGATATTGGCATAGATGTGGTGATCAGGCAACACTTCTACACTGCTGGTGGGAATGTAAACTAGTACAGCCACTATGGAAAACAGTGTGGAGATTTCTTAAAGAACTAAAAGTAGAACTACCATTGGATTCAGCAATTTCACTACTGGGTATCTACCGAAGGGAAAAGAAGTCATTACTTGAAAACGATACTTGCACACACATTTATAGCAGCACAACTCATAATTGCAAAATCATGGAACCAACCCAAATGCCCATCAATCAATGAGGAGATAAAGAAATTGTGGTATATATATATACAATGAAATACTACTTAGCCATAAAAAGGAATGAGTTAACAGCATTTGAAATGACCTAAATGAGAATGGAGATTATTATTCTAAGTGAAGTAACTCAGGAATGGGAAACCAAACATTGTATGTTCTCACTGATATGTGGGAGCTAAGCTATGAGGACGCAAAGGCATAAGAATGATACAATGGACTTTGGGGACTTGAGAGGAAGAATGGAAGGGGGTGAGGGATAAAAGACAACATATATTGTACAGGGTATACTGCTTGGGTGATGGGTGCACCAAGATCTCACAAATCACCACAAAATAACTTACTCATGTAACCTAATACCACCTGTACCCCAATAACTATGGAAAAATTATATAGATTGTATATATATACACACACACACACACACACACATACATATATACACAAAATAAAATAAATAATAAAATAAAAAAATAGCAAGGCAAGGTGGCGTTTAACTGTAGTCCCGGCTTTTCAATATGCTGAGGCAAGAGGACAGCTTGAGTCCAGTAGGCCAAGACTGAAATGAGCTATGATTATACCAGTGCATTCCAGCCTGGGTGACAGAGTTTGACCCTGTCTCTGGAAGAGAGGGAGAAAAAGGAGGGAAGGATAAAAGAGAAAGGGATTGGGGATGAAACCAACAATTTAAACCAGCAATTTTAGGTGGCTGTAAATTTATTATGGATTATCGCTGTAAAGCAAATAACATTTATTTACATTTTTTTGCTAAGGAATTTAGGAATTTTTATTTACATTTATTTGCTAAGGAATTTAGGCAAGCAAATAATATTTATTTGCTTTACAGTTATTCTAATCTGCATTAAGGTTTGCTATGCTTTTAATGTGTTCATTTCAAAACTCAGGTGTTAAAACTTTATGGCCAAGGAGGTGGGGTCTTTAAGATGTGATTAGGTCATGAGGGGTCGTCCCTCATGAATGGGATTTGGAAGCTTCAGGCAGCAGCAGTGTTGGGCTTGCCTGCCTTGTGCCTCTGCAATGTAAGAACACATTGCTCCTCCCCTCCAGAGGATGCAGCAACAAGGCGCCATCTTGTAATCACAGAGCAGTCTTCAGCAGACAACCGAAGGTGCTGTCCTCTTGACCTTGTATTTCTCAGTTTCCAAAACTATGAGAAATAAATGTATTTTCTTTAAAAATTACCCAGTCTACAGTGTTTTGTTATAGCAGCACAAGTAGAGTAAGACAAAGACAGAGCCTCACGTTAATTTGTGGTAAATTAGAGTAAAATTCCACAAGAATTCAAATTGTAATAACATGTCATTAGCACACTAGTCCGGTTCTCAAGAGATCAGGCTAACGCTCTTATCTTGGAGAAATATTGAGAGAAACATAGGATGAGAAGACAATACCAGGACATTTGTTTATGAGAACCTCATCTTGACTGATCATGAGGCAGTAGGTTGCCCCCAGATTCCTGAGAGGTACATTTTGAAGTGAGAAGACTATTGATTTTATAGTTTCAATGCAATCTCTCTGGAAACTTATAATTGGCTCCAAAGTACTGTAAATTTCCTGGATCATTCCCTGTTGGTGTCCTGGAAGCTTCACCTAGCCACAGTAATCAGAATCATTTGGATCTCTCAGTGGGACTTCTGGAACACTTTGGAATGCCTGAGGTGTCTCTAGTTATGTTTTTATTCTCAATAAGTCACAAAGAAGAATTTTAAGGAAATTTCTTTTTTTTGGATCTCACTTATTTAAATAGGGCCCAATACATTAAGAAGAAAGCTGAGAGGTAAGACACTATTTAGAACAGTTACCTAGGTTATCTTTGATTCTAAGAAATACAGCATGAGAATTACATACACAGAGAGTTTGATTTAAAATAACCATTCCAATATTGAGACTATGTTGAAATACACCTGGATGTAATTACTGCTGTACACTGTTATTAAAATTCATGGCTGAGAGACTGACAACTTCTGCAAATATTGTATACAAAAGTCAAATACTTTATAGAAATGGATTACTTCTACAAAGTATCTCATTCCTGATTTTCTATGCTTTTTTATGATCCAAAAATCTTTAAAATGATAAAATGGGTAGACATTGTGAGATTATTTTTGAAAATTTATTTTTCTTGTATATATGGAAAGTGTACAGCTTGATGTTACTTATACATACAAGCAAATTAACACATAATGATCTCTGTTTGTAATATGAATACCTAACATATACTCTTATTAGCAAGTTTGCAATACATAATAAATATTATTAACCATAGTCTTCCTTCTGGATAATTAGATCTCCAGACTCTTTCATCCTACTTAACTGTAAGTCTGTGCTCTTTGACCTACATTTCTCTTTTTTTCTCTCTCTCCCTAATCCTGATAACCAACATTCTAAATTCTCTGTTCATGTATTTGAGTGTTTTTTAAATTCCCCGTATGAATGAGATAAGAAATGATTTGCATTTCTGTGTCTGGCCTGTTTTAGCTAACATATATGAAGTCCTCCAGTTTCATCTATGTTGTAGCAAATGAAACCGAATTGTATTCATATGCAATCACAATTTCCTTATCCATTCATCTCTTGATGGGTGCTTAGGTTAATTCCATATTTGGTGGTTATGGGTGATACTGAAATGAGCATACAAGTGCAGACATCTCTGTGAGGTGCTGATTTTATTGCCCTTGTATGTATACCCAGCAAAAAGATTACTAGATTATACGGTAGTCTTATTTTTTATTTTTATTTTTAAGGAGTTTCTATGCTCTTTTCCATAATGACTGTGCCAATTTACACTCCCACCAACAGTGTACAACATTTGCCTTTTTGCCACACTCTAGCCAACACTTGTTCTTTTCAGTCTTTTAGATAACCATTCCAACAGGTGTAAAGTAATATTATATCCCATTGTGATTTTGATTTTTCTGATAGTTAGTGATGTCATCACTCATCATTAGTGAGCACTGTTTGTGTATCTGTTGGCCACTTTTCTGTTTTCTTTGCTAATGTGTATATACAGGTCCTTTGCTCATTTTATAAAAGAGCTACTAGGTTTTTTTCTTTGGGTGTTTTTGTTTTTTCTATTGAGTTGTGTAAGTGTTTTATATACTTTAGATATTAATCTCTTATTAGCTACATGGCTAAAAAATATTTTCTCTTAATCTGTATACCCCTTTTTAATTGAAAAGTAGAATTCTCACTTCTTGGACATAGTAGAAAGAAAAGTGTTTGAAGATTTGAGTCAAACATATTTGATTTAAAACCCGAATTTAGTCATGTTCAAGTTAAGGAATTTAGGCAAGCTACTTAAACTCTTGAGAATTCATCTATAAAACAGAGATAAAATAAAATTACAGAGTTATTGCTAGGAATTGTAGAGAACATAATTACAGAGTGACAATTGCAAGGCTGTGAACCTTAACAATAGAGAAATGTGGCAAATAACAAAAAATACACAGTGTTAAAACCTGAACATCATGTGACTGTCTTGTATAATGTACCAATAAGACCCAACACAACCATTTTGAATACATAAGATTATAAACTCTGAAAATTATATTTATAAAGCTGTCTTACATTTATTTAGTCTTTAGAGTTTTACATTACAGTGTGTACATATATTGTAGCCCTTTATATTTCAGATTTATCTCCATGCCTTTAACCACATGTGAATTCTTATGTTAGAAATGTTTCCTAGGCACCTTACTACCTGTCTCATAATGGCTTGCTGTACTTCACTTAAGGTTATAGACCATTAAAAACTACTATTTGTGTTGATTTACAGTAGGGATAACTTTTGATTTTATCCTTAATGATACACACGTGTCATAGAATAAACAAAAAGTATCTTTGAATTTTATTGATTAATGTGATATTTTAATGTTTGTGCTCCATCTATTTTATGATTTGTATTAATGAAATATTGCTTCTCAAAAACCTAGCAAGTACACATTTTTTGTCCATCTGTTATTAAGAAGAAAAATAGAGTAAATAGGAATCACATTAGCAGGAAAAATCAGTTTCTATATAAATTAGTATTTTAATCTCAGCAGACCATAGATGAAAAAAGAATGTTCAATGTTGATCAGTTACATTTCTATTAATATTATTTTTTGATGTCACCATAACCCAATTTGTGGCCATTGTGGACCAAAGATAAGATACTAAAATGGGCTATTTTAAACAAACACCTTATATGATTTTTTTAAAATATATATATATTTTTTATTATACTTTAAGTTCTAGGGTACATGTGCATAACGTGCAGGTTTGTTACATATATATACTTGTGCCATGTTGGTGTGCTGCACCCATCAACTCGTCAGCACCCATCAACTCATCATTTACATCAGGTATAACTCCCAGTGCAATCCCTCCCTCCTCCCCCATCCCCGTGATAGGCCCTGGTGTGTGATGTTCACCTTCCCAAGTCCAAGTGAGCTCATTGTTCAGTTCCCACCTATGAGTGAGAACATGCGGTGTTTGGTTTTCTGCTCTTGCGATAGTTTGCTGAGAGTGATGGTTTCCAGCTGCATCCATGTCCCTACAAAGGACACAAACTCATCCTTTTTTATGGCTGCATAGTGTTCCATGGTGTATATGTGCCACATTTTCTTCATCCAGTCTGTCACTGATGGACATTTGGGTTGATTCCAAGTCTTTGCTATTGTGAATAGTGCCGCAATAAACATACGTGTGCATGTGTCTTTATAGCAGCATGATTTATAATCCTTTGGGTATATACCCAGTAGTGGGATGGCTGGTCATATGGTATATCTAGTTCTAGATCCTTGAGGAATCGCCATACTGTTTTCCACAATGGTTGAACTAGTTTACAATCCCACCAACAGTGTAAAAGTGTTCCTATTTCTCCACACCCTCTCCAACACCTGTTGTTTCCTGACTTTTTAATGATTGCCATTCTAACTGGTGTGAGATGGTATCTCATTGTGGTTTTGATTTGCATTTCTCTGATGGCCAGTGATGATGAGCATTTTTTCATGTGTCTGTTGGCTGTATGAATGTCTTCTTTAGAGAAATGTCTGTTCATATCCTTTGCCCACATTTTGATGGGGTTGTTTGTTTTTTTCTTGTAAATTTGTTTCAGTTCTTTGTAGGTTCTGGATATTAGCCCTTTGTCAGATGAGTAGATTGCAAAAATTTTCTCCCATTTTGTAGGTTGCCTGCTCACTCTGATGGTAGTTTCTTTTGCTGTGCAGAAGCTCTTTAGTTTAATTAGATCCCATTTGTCAATTTTTGCTTTTGTTGCCATTGCTTTTGGTGTTTTAGATATGAAATCCTTGCCCATACCCATGTCCTGAATGGTATTCCCTAGGTTTTCTTCTAGGGTTTTTATGGTATTAGGTCTAACATTTAAGTCTCTAATCCATCTTGAATTAATTTTCATATAAGGAGTAAGGAAAGGATCAAGTTTCAGCTTTCTACTTATGGCTAGCCAATTTTCCCAGCACCATTTATTAAATAGGGAATCCTTTCCCCATTTCTTCTTTTTCTCATGTTTATCAAAGATCAGATGGCTGTAGATGTGTGGTATTATTTCTGAGGACTCTGTTCTGTTCCATTGGTCTATATCTCTGTCTTGGTACCAGTACCGTGCTGTTTTGGTTACTGTAGCTTTATAGTATAGTTTGAAGTCAGGTAGCATGATGCCTCTAGCTTTATTCTTTTGACATAGGATTGTCTTGGCAATGCGGGCTCTTTTTTGGTTCCATATGAACTTTAAAGCAGTTTTTTCCAATTCTGTGAAGAAACTCATTGGTAGCTTGATGGGGATGGCATTGAATCTATAAATTACCTTGGGCAGTATGGCCATTTTCACAATATTGATTCTTCCTATCCATGAGCATGGTATGTTGTTCTTCCATTTGTTTGTGTCCTCTTTTATTTCGCTGAGCAGTGGTTTGTAGTTCTCCTTGAAGAGGTCCTTTACATCCCTTGTATGTTGGATTCCTAGGTATTTTATTCTCTTTGAAGCAATTGTGAATGGAAGTTCATTCCTGATTTGGCTCTCTGTTTGTCTGTTACTGGTGTATAAGAATGCTTGTGATTTTTGCACATTAATTTTGTATCCTGAGACTTTGCTGAAGTTGCTTATCAGCTTAAGGAGATTTTGGGCTGAGACAATGGGGTTTTCTAAATATACAATCATGTCATCTGCAAACAGGGACAATTTGACTTCTTCTTTTCCTAACTGAATACCCTTGATTTCTTTCTCTTGCCTGATTGCCCTAGCCAGAAATTCCAACACTATGTTGAATAGGAGTGGTGAGAGAGGGCATCCCTGTCTTGTGCCAGTTTTCAAAGGGAATTTTTCCAGTTTTTGCCCATTCAGTATGATATTGACTGTGGGTTTGTCATAAATATCTCTTATTATTTTGAGATACGTTTCATCAATACCAAATTTATTGAGCGTTTTTAGCATGAAGGGCTGTTGAATTTTGTCAAAGGCCTTTTCTGCATCTATTGAGATAATCATGTGGTTTTGTCTTGTAGTTGAGTGGTTTTGATTGAGTTTCTTTGTCCTGAGTTCTAGTTTGATTGCATTGTGGTCTGAGAGACAGTTTGTTATAATTTCTGTTCTTGTACATTTGCTGAGGAGTGTTTTACTTCCAATTATGTGGTCAATTTTGGAATAAGTGCAATGTGGTGCTGAGAAGAATGTATATTCTGTTGATTTGGGGTGGAGAGTTCTATAGATGTCTATTAGGTCTGCTTGCTGCAGAGATGAGTTCAATTCCTGGATATCCTTGTTAACTTTCTGTCTCGTTGATCTGTCTAATGTTGACAGTGGAGTGTTGAAGTCTCCCATTGTTATTGTATGGGAGTCTAAGTCTCTTTGTAAGTCTCTAAGGACTTGCTTTATGAATTTGGGTGCTCCTGTATTGGGTGCATATATATTTAGGATAGTTAGCTCTTCCTGTTGAATTGATCCCTTTACCATTATGTAATGGCCTTCTTTGTCTCTTTTGATCTTTGATGGTTTAAAGTCTGGTTTATCAGAGACTAGGATTGCAACTCCTGCTTTTTTTTGTTCTCCATTTGCTTGATAGATCTTCCTCCATCCCTTTATTTTGAGCCTATGTATGTCTCTGCATGTGAGATGGGTCTCCTGAATACAGCTGACTGATGGGTCTTGATTCTTTATCCAGTTTGCCAGTCTGTGTCTTTTAATTGGAGCATTTAGTCCATTTACATTTAAGGTTAATATTGTTATGTGTGAACTTGATCCTGCCATTATGATATTCACTGGTTATTTTGCTCGTTAGTTGATGCAGTTTCTTCCTAGCCTCGATGGTCTTTAGATTTTGGCATGTTTTTGCAATGGCTGGTACTGGTTGTTCCTTTCCATGTTTAGTGCTTCCTTCAGAGTCTCTTGTACGGCAGGCCTGGTGGTGACAAAATCTCTAAGGGTTTGCTTATCTGTAAAGGATTTTATTTCTCCTTCACTTATGAAACTGAGTTTGGCTGGATATGAAATTCTGGGTTTAAAATTCTTTTCTTTAAGAATGTTGAATATTGACCCCCACTCTCTTCTGGCTTATAGAGTTTCTGCCGAGAGATCTGTTGTTAGTCTGATGGGCTTCCCTTTGTGGGTAACCCGACCTTTCTCTCTGGCTGCCCTTAAGATGTTTTCCTTCATTTCAACTTTGGTGAATCTGGCAATTATGTGTCTTGGAGTTGCTCTTCTCGAGGAGTATCTTTGTGGTGTTCTCTGTATTTCCTGAATTTGAATGTTGGCCTGCCCTACTAGGTTGGGGAAGTTCTCCTGGATGATATCCTGAAGAGTGTTTTCCAACTTGGTTCCATTTTCCCCCTCACTTTCAGGCACCCCAATCAGACGTAGATTTGGTCTTTTTACATAATCCCATACTTCTTGCCGGCTTTGTTCATTTCTTTTTCTTCTTTTTTCTTTTGGTTTCTCTTCTCACTTCATTTCATTCATTTGATCCTCAATTGCTGATACTCTTTCTTCCAGTTGATCGAGTCAGTTACTGAAGCTTGTGGATTTGTCACGTATTTCTCGTGTCATGGTTTTCATCTCTGTCAGTTTGTTTATGGCCTTCTCTGCATTAATTATTCTGGTTATCAATTCTTCCACTCTTGTTTCAAGATTTTTAGTTTGTTTGCGCTGGGTACGTAATTCCTCCTTTAGCTTTGAGAAGTTTGATGGTCTGAAGCCTTCTTCTCTCATCACGTCAAAGTCGTTCTCCATCCAGCTTTGATCCGTTGCTGGCGATGAGCTGCATTCCTGTCTTCTGTGTTGCTCGCGCTGGGAGCTGGAGACTGGAGCTGTTCCTCTTCAGCCATCTTGCTCCTCAGACCTATAATTTAACGTAACAGTATTTTTCAACTATTTTGTCCAAGGCACGATGTTAGATAATGGTGAGAAAAATATAAATAAGCAATAGTCGCTGACCTGTAGGACAGATTTCAAAAGACATTAATTTAAACAGATACTGGTGAGCTAATCAGATAAAGGTTGTTATGAAGGGACATATAAAATTATAAAACTGCATAAGAACACAGCCATTGGAATAATTAACTTGCTTTATCAAAGGGATTCAATAGTAAAAAAGATAAATAATCCTTTAGGATAAAGAATTAATGTAGAATAGAAAAGTATATTAAGGTACGGTTATAATAAGGATTTAGTTATATTCTATCCAGAAATGTTCCAAAATAAATTTGAGAAAAACTGTACATTTCCGTTTATCAGCTTTGAACTGAAGTTTTGGGCCTAAGTACATTATCAGGATAAGCAAAGCAGATAATTTTGCCAAATTCCTAAGGGCAATAAATCCTAAGAATCAGATAGTTAAAAACAGATTTTGTGAACTAGCCTCAGCAGATCATAAAAATGACAGTAATGTTGAAAAATAACAACTTATAGATAACCCTTTCTGAGTCAGTAAACGTGTTCTGTTAATATATTTCTATCTTTGATCCATGCTCAATTAATAAAATTAAACATTTTTAAAAATTTTGCATAGTCATTCCTTCTTGAGTGTTTTCTATTATATTAATTTGAATAATTTGCTTATCTTCACCTTTTTCTTTTTTGAGAGTTTTTACATTGAAAGAGTTCAAGAGATCTAGGAATACTTTAAGAAATAAATAATTCAAAAAATAAGAACAGACTTATTAAAAAACAGGGTTTATAATAAATACTTGGAGAATGTTGCAAAAAATAAAAAAATTTAATTGTAATTAAAATTATTGAGGAATTTATCTTTTTACATGCAATTTTACTGCTTAATATTTTTTCCTTCAGTGGTTAAAATATGCAAACAGAAATAAATGCCTAAGACAGAAAATTGGTAAACTACCAACAACTAATACCTCTTGCTATATTATGATGGTCAGGCACAAGTGAAATGAAAAATATCACAATTTCCTCCTAATTAGATCTCCTGGACCTCACCTGTTTCTCCTCTTCATGCTATTTGTGTTAACCAAATTTCATATATTCTTAGGTCTCCTATACATAGTTAATTGAGGGTGTAGATTCATCATTTTGTGTTTAGGTCAATAAGTAATACCTCTGTTATTTTCTCAATTATATGTTGAAATCATTGAGAATTTACTCAAAAGAGCAGTTGGATGATCAAAATATATTTACTGCTATGTAAATAATTTAAGACAATGTGCCTTACATCTTTTTCAGGTAGAATTCCTGAGAATAAGGATTGGAATTAAAAAGAATCACTTCTCTCATCCTACACACCATCCTGAGACCCAGACAGCCTGCTAAGGAAACGTCAGGTCCTCTGCTTGATGTGAGCCATTGAAAACTGAAATGATGGAACTGGAGAATACCTGCAGTTTGATTCCCAAACAGAAAAATGGAGAGGATGGGGTTGCATTTCATGTGCAATTTCTCCTTCCACATCCATGAATGAGAATAGATCATCCCTCCTCTGATGAGATGACTAAACAGGAGGACTGAAGTCAAAGAACATTGTAATACTAAAATTCTATCTATATGTAAACAAAAAATAGGATTAGAAAGAAGTGGTCCCCTGCCCAATAAGAATTGATAGTGGACTATAGACCTTGAGTTTGAGTAGGAAAACCCCATTTCTCCAATAAAAATTGTCTTTGTGAGTTGATTAGCCTCATCAACTGGTGTGATTTGCTGTCTAGTTAATGAGGAAGAAATATGACTATTTCCTCCTAAGACACTCAAATGGGTGTTTCCTTCCTCCTCCTTTCATTGTGGAAACTCAGAGAATAAATCCCTGTTGTGATTGGGGAGAGGTGATCTCATTGTTGAATTCAAATGTTTTAGTCAATTTAGTTAATTTATTTTTTTAAGAGGTGAGGCCTTACTTGTTGCCCAGGCTGAACTTGAACTCTTGGATGGAACTAATCCTCTCACCTCAGTCCCCAGAGAAACTAGGACTACACTGCCACCATGCTGGGCTAGATCAGAAGTATTTTTGTTTGTTTGTTTGTTTGTTTGTTTGTTTGTTTTTTCTCTCTCTACTGCCACATAATGGATTATCATAGACTTAATAACCTGACACTCATTTATTATCTCTCCATTCTTAGCTTAGAAATCTGAGCAAGCTCAATAGGTTCTCTGCTTAGGTCTGGCAGACTAGATCAAGGTGTTAGCTAGACTGAACTATTCTCTGGAGACTGAGGAATCTGCTTGTAGTTTATTCTAGTTGTTGGCCAAATTCAGCTCCTAGAACTTGTGAAAGTGAGGGTGAAAGTGAGGTCTCTTGTTACTTGCTGGCTGGCAGCGGAGGCTGTTCAGCTGTAAAGCCGACATGCATCGCTTGCACATAACCCCTTCCAGCATCAGATACAGATAATGCTTCAAAGCTCTGCTTTCCTTTTCTACTGCCAGCAAGTGAAAACCCTCTGCTTTTAAGAATCTAGTGTGATTAGATTAGGTCTACCTGGGTAATCCAGGTTACACTCCCTAGTTTAAGAGGAACTGATTAGTAATCCTAATTACATTGTCAAGATTCCTTTGCTGTGAAACACTGCACATTAGGGGGCATGATATCTCACTGTTTTCAAAGTTCCCTGAATTAGGGTGGAAAATCTTGGGGACCTGTACATTTTTAGAATCTTGCCTACCAGAAAAAAATGTTAATCACTTCTCCCGTATTCAGTCCTATCCATTTCCCCTGCCTACATGTTGATTTCTGCCTTCAGTGGAACTTGCGTACCTCTGGTTTCTGAAAAAACAACTTTTTCTTCATTAGCAACTTCATCTGCAGAGAAGTGTTCTCTTTCTCAGTTCTGCTACATCAGTTACCATGCTCTCACTTGCTTTTCACTCTAGAACATTAAGGACATTGCTGTGTTTGTTGCCTGATTGTCTATTCTCTGTTCTTTTATCTATTCCTGTAATATACTTTACTTGTTTTCTAAATGTATCAGAGATAAATGTGTCATTCAATCCACCGTATTTAAACAGATGTCCAGATTATTTCCTCCAGGTTGTACTGTGTGGTGATTAGGCAGAACTAATAAACAGTTAACGCAATTGACGATATAGTACACATAAAGCCAGATAAATTTGGTCTTTTTGGAGTTAGCTTCTGTAAGTGTTGCTTTCAAAGAAATGCAAGTCTGCTGAGAATCTTGAGAAATTTTATAGAGAGAGCGAGAGAAATGCGGGAGGGAGGAAGGAAGGGTAAAAAAAGAAAAAAATAGTGGAAAGAAACAAGGAACACTAGACGTCTCTTTGTCATCCCACATTTCACATTCCTGTGCACAACTTACTCCTACGTTTCATCTTATATGTGAGATTTTCTGAAATCAGAAAATCCTGGACATTGAATCAACCCCAACTTTATGTTCTACTTACGATATTGGTTGAGACATTCTCAGGATGAGCTAAATTTTACAGTTTTCTTTCTTTTTCAAAATTCTAGAACAAATTATAGACTATAACTCTTATCTTACCTTTCTGTAAAATTAATTAATTTATTTATATAAACCACATTTACAGAGCTCTTGAAGTGCCTGAATACTATTTTATTATAGGTGCTGGAGATTTTAGAGTAATTATGGTAACGATAACACTAATAACAGAAAAACAATAATTAAGGGAACCATTGCTAGGTATCAAGCATGGTGCTAAGCATTTCATATGCATCATGAAAGTGCTTGAAGTTTCATATGTTGTTCCTAATTGATGAAACAGAGGTTTAATAAGTTCAGCAATTTGCTAAAGGCCAGAAATCTAGGGTTAGATTTGGGCCCCTGACTTAGGTCTGTCACAAAAGTCTATGTTCCTGGTTAAAATAGTAGGCTGAATCATGTTAAGCCAAGAGAATACATTATGAGTTTGAGGCAAAGGACTTAGACTTCAACATAAGTATGTAACAGGGGAATACCCAGAAACTTAGAGGTCAAGAAAAATTAATATAACTTCTCAATTATTTTCATAATGATATGATTTATCTGAATTTCATTACTTCCTAAGGTAAGTCCTAACATTTTTGAAGACTTAATATGTGTTCATAATGAATAATGAAAATAAGTAAGGTAGATTTCAGAAATATGAAGCATTTTTGCCAAGAAAAGGCCTGTGTGGTTACATTAGGAAGCACTGGGTAATAAAGAAGCACCATGAAGGCACTGCGGTGCCAGAGGCATAAAAGGTTGGGACAAGGGCAAATAAATAATGTTGGGTTCCAACAAAGACAAATCTCTTGTAGTATATACTATCTGTATTCTCACAATCATCCATTCCCTCATTCTTACTTGCTAACAGAACCATATATTTGAAAAGATCAGTTTCAGGGAAAACTATGAATTATTTAAACCAAACAACCTCTTCGCCTCACTAGTGACTGATTTTGCCATATTAGCCAAATCTTGAGCTGATAAGAAACCAGGTTTAGTGGTGGAGGAGCTACTGGGAGAGGTCTCTTTCCTCTAAAAGAGACATATTCAAAATGGATCCATCTGTACCTAGGATTATATTGAACGCTTAAGGATGTCAGCTAACCTGAAAATGAAGATCCATACAATAACAAAACAGAGGGAAGGTAATAATTGCCATCCTTAAGGCTATTAACTGATATAACCATCTCTAACAGTTATCTTTCTTAAATATTGTATTGTGAAATACATTTTCTTAGTGCAAGCTAGTTTGTAACAGCATTAGCTGAACTTGTAGCCAACCATCCTACATGTTACATATCTCATATTGATATTTGTGGTTTTTCTAACTAGGCTCTGTGTAACTCACAACCTTAAAATACCAAGATGAACTGTATTTCAAACTCTAGTGCAATAACTGACCTGATTGCTCCATATTTACTACAAAATAAACCAAGAAACAAAGATGGAATGAGTGAGGGGATGAGCTAGCTTGAGTAAGCTAACTCGGCCATAACAACTTGGAATTTATGCTTGGAATTTAGATATATCTGGAATTAGCTGTTTACAGCACATGGATATGCATAAGGGATTTATGATCTACACTTTACTGATTAATAGAACTTGTCTTTAAGGTTTCAGGGAATTTGTTCCTTTTCAAATTGGTTTAAAGCAAATCAAAGAACTGAGGACTAACCCCCATAATTACTTATCAATAGAAAGTAAAGGAGAAAATGAAAAAAACATTTAAATTCTTCTCCTTTAGTCCCCATGCCCTTTGGTCTCTGTTTTATTGATGTGTTCCATGTTTTCTTTGACTGAGAAGGAACTTATTAGATGTTCTACTTTCATGTAATCAAAATAAAATATGAGAGGAATCAAAACTCTTCAGTTCAAAACTGATGTTTTATTCCCTTGATTCCAGTTAAGCAAAGTATAATCTAATGCTCTATCAACAGATAGACAGCCATACATTTTCAATCAGATTATACATTCATTCATGCAACAGATATTTATTAAATATATCTTTCTAGTTCAGGTATTCTCATAAGTGGTATTAAAGTAAAACGAGAGCGAGAGAGAAAGAGAACTGTCCCTAACCTCCTCACATTTATATTTTAGAGGTGAACTTTTTTTTAGAGTAAATATTTTAAGGAAGTATTTATGCAGAAAAGTAAAGCAGATAAATGTCATAGCCAAAGCCAGTTATATGAGTGGATATCTGGTATTGGAGAATGACATTTTATACATGATAATGGGAGAAGACCTCACTATAAAGAAAATACTGAGCAGACACCTACGTGAAGGGAGCATGGCAGTCATATAATTACCTGTTTAAAGTATATTGCGAGCAGAGAGGAAAGAAAATGCAAAAATATGGAAACTGATATGGGAACTTGTTTGAAACTTTTCAAAGAGACCACTATGACTGGAGAAGAGTGACACATCAAGAGAGAGGATGAAATCAGAGATGTATTAGAGGACCAGGTATTGTGGGGCATTGTAGGCAATTCACTTCAAAGATGTTTTTATTGAGAGTGACATGAGAAGTCTATGGAAAGTCTTGCAAAGGGTGTGACATATTTTCAAATGAAGTTTCTGTATGTAATTTTTTCAAGATCATTATTTTTTGCAAGGAGTTGCCGTACGCATAATAGGATGTTTAACAGCATCTCTGGCCTGTACCCGCTAGCTTTTCCCTAATTTTTACAACAAAAGATACTTCCAGACATTACCAAGTATCCCCCATTAAGGGGTAAAATATCCCCTAGTTAATAACCAATGTTTTAACAGGATTACATTTTTAGAAACTCTCTAATGATCTGAGAAACATGAAGGCAATTTGGTAAAGGCTCTTGCTAATAATCAAAAAACACTCTATGGGAGAGTGGAATCATCATAGTAATAAATATAGTGAGATGTGGCTCGATTCTGGGTAGATTTTAAAGTTACAGCCTACAGTAGTTGTTGATGTGCAATAAAAGAGAAAGAAAGGAACAACAATTATTGCATGTTTTTGTCTTAGTACCTGTAAAATTGGAGTTGCTGTTTACTAAGGTGGGGAAGGCACAACCAAAGCAGTTTGGGGTTTGACACAGTATCAATCAGGACATATGTTCTGGACCTAATAAGCTTGGCATATCTGTTGAACCTCCAAGTAGTGATGCCCAGTAGGGATTTGGGAAAATTAATGTAGAGTTGAGGAGAGATATCTTGATTGGAGTTATACACTTGGGAGCCATCACTGTAGACACTAAACCTTGTAACTGGGTGAGATGAATCATGCAATGAGTATGACTAATACTGAACCTAGTCAAATGGTAGGCAGTTAGGGAGGTATTGAGAAAGCAAAGAAGACTGAAAAAAAAATTGAGAAGGTAAGGGTGAAAAAAAATTGGAAAGGTAAGAGTGAACCCATTGCAAGTAATGTTAGGAAACATGTAATGAAGCCATGAAAATATAGTTTATAGAAGAAAGAAGAGGGAGAAAATTTCTTAAAGAACATGTGAATTTGGTTGCTTTGTTGGTGGGTTAGTGTGATATATATTACAGTGTGCTCCAAACAGACTACAAAGTGAGGAAATAACACATGATTTATGGACAATTCATTTAAAAAGGTCTGCCATAAAAGAGAAGAGGTGGGTGACTGTGGAGAGAAGTAGAATTAAGAAAATCATCTGTGTTTTGATGTGTGATTTTTGTTTGTTTGTTTGTTTTTTCAAAACTAGGAGGCATTGGAATAGGCTTGCATGCTGAAGGGAATGATTCATTTGAAGGGAGAAACCAGTGCAGACTGAAGGAGAGCAATTGCTGAAGCAATATACATGAGTAAGCTGGAAAGGATGCAATCTAATGCAGTGGAGAAGGGTTAGCTTCCACTGAAGAGTTCATCTGTGTTAAGAGGAGAGAGAACTAAGTATGCGCTTAGCAATAAAGGTAAGTTGGTGTGGAGATTGGAGCACATGAAAGCTCTCTTCTGATTACTTGCATTTTCTTGAGATTGAGAGTAAGGTCTTCAGCTGAGAGACATGTTAGAAAAAAAGCCGGTTGCAGTTTAAGGTGAAAAATGATGTGAAATAGTCATTTAAAGACTAAGGGATTGTTCTAAAAATAGAGAATAGGTTTCTTGAGACCAATCAGGACTAAGTTTCTGGTTTTGATATGACTATATGAATGTGTGTAAATATATTCTTTAACTTAAAATATGGCTAGCAAGTATTTTTATATTTAATCTATATGTTATTTGGATTTTTAATTAATCTCCCTGCACATTCATCTATGCCTGTTTATAAATGTCTAGATGATCCTCAAATATAGCTCAGTTAGGACCTTTATTATATTAATCCTAGGCCTAAATATACTTTAATCTAAAGAATATGAATATCACTTGAGATAATTAATGAGATCACAAAATCTGCATGCAAAATACATCTTGAAAGTAAGATGGCTTATAGAAGAAAGGATTATAAAATATGGTAAAATTTAGTCATACATTATATAAGCCTCTATCAATCTTCTACAATGTTGTGTCCTAAAGGCATAAGCAAGTCATTCAATAACATAAAACAGGTTATCTCATTATAAGAGCTCTAACTAGATTTTTTAAAAGTATGAATAACTTTTTTGTGATTAGATAAAGTAATTAATGGAGGGTTTTTATAGGAGCTTCATTTGGTAGGTGACATTTGTTCTGGACCTTAAAGAATGAATAGAGTAAGAGTCACAGACATAAGACCCTGGAAAGACATTTTGGGGAGGGTGTGAGGGAAGAACAATTGATTCTAGTTAAAACCACTTCCAAGGTAGGGCAGATAAACAGAACTATAACTACTATAGAGTTTATATTTAAGACATTTCTGAGATATGTGGAAGTTGCCTTTAGACTGTGAGCGGCTGACCTTGTTCAAGGTAACCTGGCCAGGAAGAATTCCATAAGCTTTCTCCCTTAGAAAGTTAATTGCATGGAGGATGGACTGAAATTCGGATGACTGGGTACAAGAAGGTCAGTTGGCTGATTCATGCAGTCTGATAGTTCCTGAGGAGTGACTGACGCAGTGAGGTTGTTAGAAAAGCAACCAGTTTAAAGGAAACATTTAAAGACTTTGGTCACCCGCTGAATGGGGAGGAGGGAGTGATAAGTGAGAGAAAGGATAAGTTATATCTCAATAGTTGTCCTTTGAAATTGCTGTCTTATGACTCTCAGTGAACTAGAATTAGAAGATTTAATTAACTTTTAGAAGATTTAATTAGAACATTTAATATTCAAATGACTCATATTCACATATGAATGTGATTAATAAAATAAATGTTTTGATAAAAATGAAGATACTTTCTCTTCACTTATCTCAAAGCAGATAAAACCTAGATAAAAATTTTTGACCTCCTTAATAAATATGTTTAATCAGATGTTTAAGGATTTTCTGATAGTTGCTTGTGAAATGGAGTTGATTTTGGTTGATCACTGGAGAAAAAAAAAAGGTCTGTATTTCTTTCGTTCCGTATGATTCTATGATTTATACTTTTACGTGAATACCCTGATGCTTCTTTATTTCTAGTTCCTACAGTGCCATAGACTTCAGAAAGCGGCAGTTAATAACATAAAAGCCTAGAGCATACAATTTTTTTTTTATTAGCTCTGCAGTTGAGATAGCCAAACTTTCAAAGTAGTAAATCCCTTATCTTTAAAGGGTAAGAGGCTGATCAGGCAGTTCATATACTAAATCCAAGGGCAGCAAATTAAATAGCCTCTGAAAATTAAAAATCACTTTACAATGAACATTCTTATCACAAAGCAAACCATAATAAATAACAGGTCATCTCTTTTCTATTGTAAAGAACTATACATAGTAATTGGGTAAAATTAATTTTGATGAGACTCATGACTTTCTTTTCCCTGATGAAATTAGTATAAACTAACAAGATCTGTGAACTGTTAAATTTTGTAAACCACTGAACTAAAATCATCAGATTATTAATTCTATTTACATCCTCAGTTGTAGCTATTTTTTTTAAATCACTAAAAATAGTAATACTGCCAGAAATAAGTATGCTGTATGCTGCTGAGGATTTATCTCCTTATAGATTTGCATTTAAACAGTCAGACACATTTTTCCCGTTCCTGAATATAAAACTAAGCTAAACAATTGACTTAATTATAATCAAGATATTCTGGCACATTTACCACAAAGAATCCTTTTACATTAATAATAAAAGAAAAGAAATACTTTTGTATGGAACATTCACTCGTGATTTGCAATTTCTTCATATTTTACAGTCATTGTGTAAAATGTGCTAGTGCATGAAATATAATACTTTTTAAAACCAATATAAAATAGAATGAGATGAGAAGAAAACAGGAATTTCCCAAAGAGAAAAAATGTTCTTTGAAAAATGGATTAATTCACAAGAAACTTGTCTTTCTGAACACCAAAAATGAACAAACAAAAACCAAGAGAATGGTCAAAACTCCACAGAAAAAAAATGATGCTGATTTTGATTAATTTATTTTATGGCCTTTGCAGGTTTACTGTTGCAAACTGGAAATTATGCATGCAAAACTATACTTATATGCTGATAATCATATGAGTATACCTGTAAACCTTCTATAATTCTTATTTTGAACAAATATTTTTTCATCTATTTTTCATGAATGGTTGCAATTAGATTTTTGATGCCAAAACACAGCAATTGAGTTTAGAAAGGAGCCCATATTCTCTTGGACCTTGAATTATTTTTTCCTACTTGAGAAGTAATTTTCAACATTAACGTATGTTGCTATGAACTGATCAGAAGTGTTTGAGTCACAGAAATCAGCACAAAAATGCTTTAAACAGCACCAAAAATGCCTCAAAAGGCTTTTGCTACTAAATGAAATGTTAATCATGGAGTAGTGTATTGAGATAACTTTGTAATATACAGGCATGTATCATCTGATTGTGCTTTGCTTTAATGTGCTCCACTTTTTTGGCACTTTGCATATATTGTGAGTTTTTACAAATTGAAGGTTTGTGGCAACCCTAGGTTCAGCAAGTCTTTTGGTAATAGTTTTCCAATAGCATGTGCTTACGTCATATTTGCATGTTAAATTTTAGTAAGTCTGGCAACATTTTAACCTTTTCTATTATTATTATCTGTCATGATAATCTGTAATCAGTGATCTTTGATGTTACTATGATTACTGTTTTGGCATTCCATGAACCATGACCATGGAAGACAGCAAACTTAATTGATAAATTGTTGGTGTTCTGACTGCTCCACCAACTAACAGCTCCCACATCTCTCTCCTTACCCTCAGGCCTATTTCCGAAGACACAATAATATTAACATTAGACTAATTGATAACTCCACAATCATCCCTAAGTGTTCAAGTAAAAGGAAGAGTGGCACGTTTCTCATAATCTCATTTGAAGTAGTTTGAACTTTCAAGTCTCTTTATTCAAAAAATACATTTTGTAAGGTGATAGTTCCCATAGTGATTCCTCTAATGGATGAGGGCAAAGTTAATTGAAATCCTTCTGTTCTATGATTTATACTTCAATAAGAAAGGATTCACCATTGTAGAGGCTATTAAAAACATTTGTGATTCATGGGAGGAAATCAAATATCAACATTTGCAACAATTTGGAAGAAGTTGATTGCTACCCTTATAGATAACTTTGAGAATTTCAGGATTTCAGTAGAGGAAGTATCTGCAGATGTGGTGGAAACAATGAGAGAACTAGAATTAAAAATGGAGTCTAAACGTGTGACTGAATTGCTACAGTCTCATGATAAAACTTGAACAGATGAGGAGTTGATTCTTATGAATAAGCAAAGAAAATGGTTTCATAATATGGATTCTACTCCTGATGATGATTCTATGATCATTGTTGAAAGGACTACAAAGAATTTAGAATATTACATAAACTTAGTTGATAGGGCATTGACAGAGTTTGAACAGACTGACTCAAATTTTGAAAGAATGTCTAGTGCAAGTAAAATGTTATCAAAGAGCTCTGCATTCTTCAGAGAAATCTTTTATGAAAGGAGGAGTCTGTTGACATAGCAAACTTCATTGTTGTCTTACTTTTAGAAATTGCCATAGCCACTCCAACCTTCAGCAATCACCACCCCAACTAGATAGCAGCCATTATCATCAAGGCAAGACCCTCCACCAGCAAAGATTACAATTCACTGAAGGCTCGTGTGATTGTTAGTATTCTTGAGCAATAAAGTCCTTTTGGATTAAAGTGTGTACATTTTTTAGATATAATACTATTGTATACTTAATAGACTACAGTATAGTGTAAAGATAACTTTTATATACGATAGGAAACCAAATATTTGTGTGACTCACTTTATTGTGATATTTATTGTATTGGTCTAAAACTGGTATCACAATATCTACGGGAAATGCCTGTAATATATAGTAGCTATGCATTGTGACCTTGAGTGTGTATGTAGGTATAAATGTGATTTTTTATTTTTTATTTTTTTATTTTTTATTTTTTTTATTGAAACGGAGTCTCGCTCTGTCGCCCAGGCTGGAGTGCAGTGGCCAGATCTCAGCTCACTGCAAGCTCTGCCTCCCGGGTTCATGCCATTCTCCTGCCTCAGCCTCCCGAGTAGCTGGGACTACAGGCGCCGCCACCTCGCCCGGCTAGTTTTTTGTATTTTTAGTAGAGATGGGGTTTCACCGTGTTAGCCAGGATGGTCTCGATCTCCTGACCTCGTGATCCGCCCGTCTCGGCCTCCCAAAGTGCTGGGATTACAGGCTTGATCCACCGCGCCCGGCCAAATGTGATTTTTTAAAGCAGTGAAGTATGAAAGCAATGCACGTGAGTTAGAAACCTCACTCTAACCCATGTTCTATTGCTTTTATTTTTTAATGGCTGAATTCCTTGTCCTTATGAAATTTCTAAAGTAAAGATAATATAGTGAAGTAAATTGGGTAGAACTTAGACACTCTCAGGTTTTCTTAGCGCTTAACAATCCCATGAAACTCCAAATATGAAATCTGGTAACTTGGGACTCTGGAACGAAAGCATATTTCCAAGTTATATTTGTGACAGGACCACTTAATAAAATATTAAATTATTATTTGCCTTTCCTTGTTTTTTTTCTTCCTGAGGTTACATATATTTGGGATTTGTAATTCTTTGTCCTCCAAGAGTTTGGAGAACCTTCAATTAAATGAACATTTTGTTTTCATAAATGTCCAATGCAGAGAGGGAAGAATACAGGCTGTTCTGGAGCGACTGAAAGGAAGCAGAGAATGTGGGGGAAGTAACTATAAAGTGAGAAATTCCCAATAATAAAGAAAGGACTAACACCTCTGACTCCTACCAGTGATGATGGCACTGATTCCTAGCTGTGCCCTAGAAAGGTAGTAAAACCTCAGTGGGGAATGGTTGAATGGTAAACCCCGAGGTGTTGGACTCAAGTTCATAAGTTTCCAGCCTTGTTTGAAAGTTTCAAGTCTTTTTTATGACATTGAAACAGCCGAGAAATATACAGGTTTTTGTTTCCCCCCAATTGCTTGATGTAAAGATGGAGAAAGCTTCCCATAATACAGTACAATAATAGACAAGATAGAAATTCTCAACAGTTCCATGTTAGGATTTTAGAATTGCACTTGTCTTGACAAAAGACAGGCAGACAGATCAAAAGGTACAGAGTGACAGAATCAAAATTTCAATATGTCTTGCATAATGCAGTCTTAGAACAAGGTGCACACTCACAACTCATTTAACCTTTTAACAATCAAAAGCACTTAAACATCTGACCCTAAATTACTGCTTAACTTCGTTCTCTTAAAGAACAGTTTAATTATTGAACTTGTTCCAAAATGCTTGAAATAAGTATTTTAATATTATGAAATAGATCTTGTGGTATTTTTTCCTTTCTTCAACCATTAGGTTTCAAGTATAAACCATAATTCCACATGTCCATGAATTATCATATTTGCAAGCCTTAAACCAATAGCAGAATAAATTATTTCCCTTCCGCAAATCCTGTCTGGAGTTTTTCTTTATCTTTTTCTTTCTTGGCATACTATTTTCCACCTTTCCAAATGTCCTCATATTATTATGTGCTCACACTTCCAATAGGGCAACCAATGATCATTTCTGTCTGGAAGGTATAACTGGTCCATGTAAAATGGAGGAGACTAAAGGAGATCGGTGAAGTGTGTGCCTATAAGAGCCACTCATTTTAGTTTTATGACTTAGGAGTCAGAACTATGGTTTTCTTTCTATTTTCTTTTTCTTTGCCTTTTAAAACCAAGCATTTTATAAGTATTAAATAAAGCCATTACAATTCAACTTTGTCGGTGTTGCACCAAACACAGGCTTTTAAATCAGATGTGTTCTCAATTAGGATATCTTCTAAAATTCAGATAGTTTACAATTTTTAGTTGCTAATATTGTAAAGCAAAGAAGTGA
The DNA here is from genome assembly GCF_007565055.1 of Rhinopithecus roxellana. NCBI lineage: Eukaryota > Metazoa > Chordata > Mammalia > Primates > Cercopithecidae > Rhinopithecus > Rhinopithecus roxellana. The sequence continues at coordinate 45,896,209 of NC_044551.1, forward strand.
CTTCCACACTGTGTGTATGTGTGTCTGTATACATAGATACATCTCCTCATCTATAGTGTGCATATTCACACTCGAAATTCCATGCTTTGCTCTCTTTATGGTTTTGGTCATTGGCAGCAGCAAATATATTTTTCTCTTGAAGTAATTGTTCTTTTGACTTCAAATGACACACATCTTGTCATTAATTAAAAGTTAATTGGCAAGTCTTTCAAATGTTACTTCTATACTTTTAAAAATAATCTATATATGTTAGCTTCAAAATCTTGTAAAGGCAATACAGATAGGTTCTTCTCCTGCCAAATGAATAAGTAAAAATTTCTTCTGTGTCTCAAGAAGCTTTTTTTTTTTTTTTTTTTTTTTACAGCGTGAGAGCTCATTTTTGAAAGAAGTCTCTTTCTCATTTGCAGATCAGAGGACTATTTTCGCTTCTTGTCCATTCTCACATTTGGATAAAACAACTTTGTTTTTGAATGCATGCATAAGCCACCTGGCTTGCTTTTCATCGTCAGTCTAATGGGTGAATGGAATGAGACTGCCAGCAGCTTGAAGCAAATCTAGAAAGGGCTGTTCTGACAATTTCTAAGTCCTGAAAATAGCACACTGCCTTTCTGATAGTGTATTCAATTTATTTAAATGGTTGTGCTGAGGCAAAATCATTTTTCCTTCTGTTGCTCTTTCCATTATTTTCAGCTTCTTTTGCCATTTGACTTGGTTCACTGACTCTAAGATCTCCGTCACCTTCCTAAACACAACTTGAAAAAAATTACTTTGTCAAGGATGAGGCCTTTTATATTTTTTCACTGATCAAATTCAATTGCATATTTAATTATTTATGAAAATATGCATATACAATATAGATATTTTTGCAACTTGGGATATGTTGATAAAAGCAGCACATTGGCCAGTGTAAATTACCCAGATAGGGTGGAACTCAAGCAAAATCCACAGTAATGCTTACAGGCAGACTAATTTGGGGGAAGAAAGAATAAAAAAAAGGATGGGACATCAGTTTCCTCAACCTTTGTAAAGCATTTATCATTTTGAGGTAGAAACAGTAATATGTTTCAGTTTAAGATTGTTAGTTTATACTCTGTACTTTTGAGATTTTTTTTTTCTTGTTCTTGTTTATTGATAGGTGTCTTACTTTCAGGAAACATTGAAAGTGACTTAACTAGATACAGTACAAAAGGAGACATTGAAAAATCACTTGGAAAATAAATGGCCTGGAAAAAATGGCAAGGGGAAAGACCATGTAAATCCAGCAGGGAGCACACAGAACATGTTTTGGTCAAAATTATTTACCACATCTATTACTAATAGAGGGCTGCAAATTCTCTCAAACCAATCCCACAGTTAATGCAGAGAAAAAGATGGCACAGTTAACTAATTTATGACAGTAATAAAATCAAATTAGTTACTTAGGAGAGAAAAAAATTACACCCCTATTAAAACTAACTTCCAGTTAAATGTCAGTAAAATCACTGTTTAAGGGGTTGGTATAATGTGGGCCACACATTCTTTTCTGGTACTGTCAAGAATATTAATTAAATTAGTTAAATAGTTTTATTGCATTTCCTAACATAAGCCAGATAAATATTGGAGTACCGTAATAATAACAAAGAAAACACTATATACCATAACCTTGACTCAGTATTTTTTTTAATATAAAGCCCTTCAGTTGATTTTGATTTACAGAAGTGAGAGAAAATATAGAATTCTCTAGTGAAGACTGCTATTTGATTAATCAAAAAATAATTCCCACTAACTCTGATTCTTCTGAATGTTATTTTCTATAAGCATCAGTATCCAGAGGACTCTTTTCAACTCAAATCCTTCAGCTTATTGTAACTTGCTTATTTCAAAACCAATGTATGAGAAAAAGTACGTCCTAACGGAAATCTCCACAAGTTTATCATTTCTATATTGTACTGGAGGTTCTAGCTAAAACAGGTAGGCAATTAAAAGATAAAAAAACCCAGGCCGGGAGCAGTGACTCATGAAGGTAATACCAGCACTTTGGGAGGCCCAGGCGGGCTGATCACGAGGTCAGGAGATGGAGACCATCCTGTCTAACATGGTGAAACCCCGTCTGTACTAAATATATAAACAAACAAACAAAAAAATTAGCCGGACGTGGTGGTGGGCGCCTGTAGCGATAGCTACCCGGGAGGCTAAGGCAGGAGAATGGCGTGAACCTGGGGAGTGGAGTTTGCAGTGAGCTGATATCATGCCACTGCATCCAGTCTGGGCGACAGAGCGAGACTCCGTCTCAAAATAAATAAATAAATAAAATAAAAATAATAAAAGACAAAAGAACCCAGATAGATTAAAAAGGAAGAAATCAGACTATATTATTTTGCAGATTACATGATCTTATGTGTAGAAATTATAAGAATTAAATTATTGCAAACACCACAATTTCTTTTGCACCAACCTGATAATAAATTAGTTCAGAAATATTTTAGGATACAAGGTCAACATACAAAAATTAATTTCTATCCATTAGTAATGAAAATTAGAAAATAAAATTAAGAAATTATTTTTATTTTTATAAAAAAATTGTAAATACGTTTTACAAAGAAGTACAAGACTTGTATACTGAAAGCTATGAAACAGTATTAAAAGTAATCAATATAAAGACATGTCATGTTCACTGCATTATTTTAAAACTGATTTGCAGATTCAACACAATCCCTATCAAAATCCCAGCTTCCTTTATTGCACAAATTGGCAAGTTGATTGAAGAATTTATCTGAAAAATGCAAGAGACCCAACATAGCCAAAAATTCTTGAAAATAAAGAAAAATTTGGAGGACTCACATTTCCCAATTTCAAAACTCACTACATAGCTTCAGTAATCAAGATATCATGTTAGTAGCACACTGTACATGGACATTAGCAAGACAGAATTCTGAGTCCAGAAACAACCTCTACATTAATGGTCAGCTGATTTTCAACAATTAATCAAGAAAATTCAATGAAGGAAAGAATAGTCTTTCCAACAAATGGTGATAGGGCAAATGGAAACTCACGTACAAATGAATAAATATGGAATGGTACTTCAGAGCATATAAAACATTAACTGAAATAGATTAAACATGTAAATTTAAGAGCTAAAATTACAAAAGTGTTAGAAGAAAATATAGACATAATTATTTTTCTTTTTTTATATTTATTTTCTCCATTGTACATACATTTCTTGGATCTTGGATTAGGCAATGGTTTTTAGATATAATATGAAACCACAAGCAATAAACAGTAAAATAAAATAGTATTCACTAAAATTAATAACATTTGTGTTAAACCTGTACCTATAATATATTAAAACTCTCACTACTACAACTAAACAGTAAAAAGACAAATAGCACATTCTTTTTTGTTTTTTTGTTTTTCTGAGATAGAGTCTTGCTGTGTCACCCAGCTGGAGTACAGTGGCACAATCTCAGCTCACTGCAACCTCTGCCTCCCGGGTTCAAATGATTCTCCCACCTCAGACTCCTCAGTAGCTGGTATTACAGGCACGGACCACCAGGCTTGGCTAATTTTTGTAGTTTTAGTAGAGTTGAGGTTTCACCACGTTGGTCAGGCTGGTCTTGAACTTCTAACTTCAAGTGATCCTTCCACCTCGACCTCCCAAAGTGCTGGGATTACAAATGTGAGCCACCATGCCTGACCACAAATAGCACAATCTTAAAAAATGGACAAAATATTTTAATTGACGTTTCTCCAAAGAATGTATATAAGTGCGCAATAAGCATGAGGAAAAAAGGATCCACATAATTGGTCAAACCATGAGATAACACTTTCTATGCAATAGGTTACCTAATCAATAAGATGGAAAGTAAGTGTTGGAGAAGATATGGACAAATTGGAACTCTCATGCATTACTGTGAGACTGCAAAATGGTACAGTCACCTTGGAAAACTGTTTTGAATTACTTCACAAAGTTATATGTAGTGTTAACATGTGATCCATCAATCCTGCTGTTAGGTATAAACTCAAGATAGAAAACATATGAACACACACAAACACACAAAAAGATTCAAAACATCATTAGTCATTATAATCATAAGGTGAAAACAACCCCAAATTTCCATCAATGAATAAACGAAATGTGACTTATTTACGCAACAAAATTGTATTCACCACAAAAAGGAATGCGTTGCTGATACTACAAGATTAATGAATCTTAAAAGCGTTAGGTTGGCTTTTCCTATTGGTTGTTGTTTATTTTTTGTACTTTTTGTCTTTCCTTTTTTAATTTATTTTTGTACTTTTGAATGCTCTTCCCAGGTGTGCGGTTGCAATGAAACCGAGACTATGCTCATAAGTTCAAAATGTTTGAATCCAAAGCATCTTTAAGATATTACTCATTCGGGCAGGCACGGTGGCTCACGCCTGTAATCCCAGCATTCTGGGAGGCCTAGGCGGGTGGATCACGAAATCAGGAGATGGAGACCATCTTGGCTAACACGGTGAAACCCCGTCTCTATTAAAAATACAAAAAATTAGCCAGGCGTGGTGGCGGGCGCCTGTAGTCCGAGCTACTCGGGAGGCTGAGGCAGGAGAATGGTGTGAACCCCGGAGGTGGAGCTTGCAGTGAGCCGAGATCACGCCACTGCAGTCCAGCCTGGGCAACAGAGAGAGACTCCATCTCAAAAAAAAAAAAATATATATATATATATATATATATATTTTATATATATATATATTTTTTATATATATAAAATTCAGTCAAGTGCTGTTCACTCTAAAGGAAAAAAAATTAATCCAATTTATTTTATCAGAAATAAGCCATTTTTGGCTCCAGGGTTCTAAATATAATTACTTCTTTTAAAAGGTGGCTCAGAAGGGAAATAGGGACGCTACTTAGGACAGGGCTGAAAGACCCAATTGTATCCTATCAGCAGATCAAAGGTGAGAAACAGTTTGGGAGAGCAGCATGATTTTATGGGAATGATCCAATTTAAGAGTCATTAAACAAAGAGTTTTGCTGCTATGTTTTTTTTTTTTTGAGGCGGAGTCTCGCTCTATTGCCCAGGCTGGAGTGCAGTGGCCAGATCTCAGCTCACTGCAAGCTCCGCCTCCCGGGTTTTACGCCATTCTCCTGCCTCAGCCTCCCGAGTAGCTGGGATTACAGGAGCCCGCCACCTCGCCCGGCTAGTTTTTTGTATTTTTTAGTAGAGACGGGGTTTCACTGTGTTAGGCAGGATGGTCTCGATCTCCTGACCTCGTGATCCGCCCGTCTCGGCCTCCCAAAGTGCTGGGATTACAGGCTTGAGCCACTGCGCCCAGTCGATTTTTTTAAGTGTAGAAATGAGAAGTGATAACTGTGGTTTGTGATGGATTGACAAATAAAAAATACAATCAAAGAAGAAAATTTCTCAGGAATATGTGCTGATGAACTCTCTACAGTATATTTTATTTCAATTACCTGGGAATAAATGTAACTAACCTATCTTCGGCAAAGTTTTACTGTAGGTATCAGTAAATCTTTATTGAGAGACAGGAAAAGATAGAGCACTAAATCTTTATTGAGAGACAGGAAAAGGTAGATAAATATAGCAGAAAATGAATCACCTCAGATTAGTCTATACCATTAATAACAGGATGAAATTTAAAGTCTGTTGCATATTAGTTCATAGAAGACATACAAGTTATTAAAAATCTTATCCCAATTTCTCCAATAATCCCTTAAAAATCCATTTTAAAATTTGAATCACCATTTTCTGAAAACATTAAACATTTTTCACATCTTTGCCTTTGTTTGACCAACTACCATTATTATCACTTTTATTTTGAAGTCCTATAGACATATAGTAGCCAGTTGATATTTCCATCTCCTGAATTAAAATCCCCTTGTGCTATTGCAAAAAAAAGTGCTTCTTCAATGTGCTCTGTGGCTCCATTATAACTTAAATTTAATTCAGTTTCTTCTATAGCTCTTACTGTATAAATGTCTCTGAACTTTTCTCCTCCGTGAATGTCTAACCAGTTGAATTGCATATGGTAGATAAAATCAAATCAAATGATATTTATTTAACTAAATTTTACTTTTTTATGATATATGAGATACTGATGGATTTCAAAAGGATAAACTAACTTTCAAATAAACTTAGGCTGAATAAATGAATGGAATATTTTCTTTTAATTAGCTTAACTAGTAAATTTGCATGAGTGACTGTATCTCATTTCTGCTTCCAATTCTATTTGCATTTTGGTTTGTATATTTATTGTGGAAAACAGAAAGGTACTTGTTCCAGGAAATTTTGGCTGGTCAACCTGATGTCCAGAAATGTTCTGCTACACATTCGGCTCTTTCATTAATTTTAATATCTTCTTGTAGGTCTTGAGCTTAATTGTAAGGTTGTTCTTGGTGTAATAACTGTCTTATGACAACAATTTATTATTTAAATATTTTAACTATGGAGAATGTAAACAATACATAGAAAAAAAATTAGCCCCGTAACTGAGAATACCTTCTGTTAGAGTGGCATTTTGCTTCTCTCTGTTTAAATCAGCCATACCTTGGACACAAAAGGATGCAGTTAGGTTTACCAGGGTCTACTTCTTTGAGAAAACAGGTTGTGAATAACTGTGGCAAAATAATAATCTGCCATCACATTTTAAAAATACAATGAAAAAGAAATATCAAGTTTTTGATTGTTTTGATTATTAAGATGTTTAAAATCTTGTATTTGAGATCCTTATCTTTTAACCTGTGTTGACATTTTGTGTGCTTTAAAATAGATCACATACATTCAGTGGTATTTCAATAAAAATAATTATTATCATAGGAAACTGACATCTTTAATTATTATCTTTACTTAAGTTATTTTTCTGCTTATAAACCTATGAATGTTTATTAAAGATAATTATCAATTTGATCAAGTATTTTAAATGACTTTTTACATAAGTATTCTAACAAAAGATGACATTTATTTTTTTCATAGCCTTCTACCTATTGTATAATTATCTTTTTTAAATTCTATTTTGTTTCTCAGTTTCCCCCCTTCAGTGTCTACATCCCACTCTTATGGCAATATGACATTTTTGTAAGAAACGTGTGAAATTTGCAAGTGCAAGGAAAGGTACAATAAAATCTAACAAATAATCAAAGCCCAGCTGCACTTCATGTTTAAACTGCTTTGCACTGCTCAATAAGAAGCTTTTGGTGAAACTCTGATAAAACCCTTCTGTCACCCTCATCAATTTTATTCATATTTCCCCAGCTCTCAGCTATAGATTATAGGGGAGTTTGTTGGAAACCAAATGACTGAAGTATGCTTGGTAATGGTTGGTTCATTCCCTTTTTCTTCATCTCTTCTACAATTCATGAAGTGCCTTTTGAATTTTGTAAAGCAGTTTTTAGATCAGTTGGAAGTCAGCAAAAATTTAGCATTAATGAGTTCATTTCCACAAAAATTGGCTTATTACCATGCAGGCTTCCAGTGTTATATGGTCGTGGTTTTATAGTCATTTCTTTTATTCATTTATAAAGATATTCTCTTACCTGCCACATGTGCAAATAATGAGGCCAGTAAAACATCCACTTTTTAAAAAGTAATTGCAAGTAAGAAAAATATAACTTCAATAACTTATAGTAACTGAATTAAGTAAAAAAAAAAGTTGTATATAAAAAATTACACATGATCACTGAGAAATTGTATTAACCTTATTATTTTATAAAATAAATATAGTGATTATTCTATCAATAGTAAAATATCAAATAAGGTTTTATGTAAAAAAGAAATTTTAGATCATTATAATTTAATTGAAGGAAGATTATAAGTGAATACAAGTACATTTAAGAAAAGTATAAAAGAAAGTTATGTAGTCAACAGATTCTAATATATTTAAAACGCAGATATCTGCAAACAAATTTTATATAAAAATCATTTAGAGCAACAAACTATCAATATTATATAATTTACTAGTTGATTTTCTAATGTATATGTCTATCATGACTTCTAAAAGTGATATTATCTGCATATTCCTTCCCAGTTTTCTCTTAGTTCATTATCTTTCCTTGATGCATTAATATCTAAAAATAATATAAAATAAATATCTAAAATATCTAAAAATAATATAAAATAAATTTTTTATCTTTAAGACAAAAGAAAATTTGACAAGGGTTGTGAAAGGCCTATATAGGGAAAATTATGAAATACTTCTGATTAGAACTAAAGACGACATAAATAAATGAAGTGTTATACTGTAGTGATGTGTCGGAAGTTCAGTATCATTAAGATACCTATTACCTCCATATGATTCTATAAATTTAAAATAATCTCAATCAAAATCTCTTCAGGCTTTTTGGGATCAGTTGACAAACTCATTATAACGCTCATATGGAAATAGAAAGGATCTAGAATAGCCAAAACAACTTTCAAAAGCAAAACCAAGTTGGAGGATTAATCTTGTCTTTATTTCAACACTTATGGTAAAACTACAGTAATCAAGACAATGTGGTATTTGTGTAAATATCAATAAATGATTATTAGAACAGAATAGAGAATCCAGAAGCAGACTAAATCATATCTGGGCAAATAATCTTTACTCAGATATAAAGCCAATGCAGCAGAGAGAGCACAGTGTTTTCAAAAAGTGATACTGGGATACTTAGGTATTCAACTTCAATGCATACCTCACAACTGATACAAAAATTAATTCATAATGAGAAACTGACCTCAACGAAAAATTTAAATATTTAAAACACTTAGAAGAAAACAAAAAAGAAAACCTTTGTGAATGGGTTTGATGATTAATTGCATGTATGAACCTGACTGGGTCACAGAGTGCCCAGGTTAAACATTATTTCTGGTGTGTCTGTGAGAGTGCTTCCAGATGAAAGTAGCATTTCAACTGGCGAACTCAGTCAAGTAGACAACCTTCCCCATGGGGGTGGGCATCATCCAGTCTGTTGAGGGCTTGAATAGAACAGAATGGTGAAGGAAGGGAGAATTTTCTCTCTCTACCTGCTTGAGTTGGGACATCCATCTTCTCCTGCTATTGGGCTGGGATTTACATCATCAGTTCCTGGGCTTTGGGAGTGGGACTGGACTGGAATTACACCACTGGTTTTTCTGGATCTCTGTAATGAATCTTTTATTTACCAGAATTAGGCAAACATTTTCCTAAATATGACACCAATGTTTTTAAATGCCACTGTTCAAAGACATTGTTAAAAAATAAAAATAGAATAAAAGACTAAGAAAATCTTTACAAATAATATCTGAAAAAGGAATATATATTTTACACATATTCTCAAAACTCAATAATGATAAGAAACAAGTAATTCAATTTCTAATAATGGCATAGATTTCAACAGACACTTCACCAAAATGATACCTGGATGGCAAATAAACACATCAAATGAAACTACATCATTAAGCATTAGATAAAGTAAATTAAAAGTCTAATGAGGTTTCACAACATATGTATGGAAATGGCTAAGAAAAGACTGGTCATACTATGTGTTTGCAAAGATATAAAATTACTAGGGCTACACTATACTGACAGTATTAATGAAATCTGATACATGCACTTTGGAAAATAGTTTGGCAGTTTCTAAAGCAGTAAAATATATATCTAACTATTCACATATGATCCAGCCATCCAGTCCCTAGGTATTTGCCTAAGAGAAATTAAATCATGTGTGCATACAAAGACTTGTAATAAATATTAATAGCAGCTTTATACATAATAAACAAACATTCGAAACCATCTAAATGTTCATCAATAGATGAATGAATAAACAAATCATGGTACATCCACACAATAGAACACTACTCAGCAATAAAATAATGAATTATTGATACAGGCTTCAACCTGGTTGAAACTCAAAATAAATATATGGAGAGCACGATCTACCATCAACTTCATAACTTCCTGCAGATTTTGGCCCATTTTCTGTGATCAGTGAGACATTTCACAGAGGGTTCCATCTATTATGACTTTTCTCTTTTCTAAAGAGAGAAGACACATCGGTGTTCCTGGGAGCTACCGGTGAGGTGTGAAACTCTTCCAAACTTACTAGATCAATTGTTTACTGGTATTTGTTTAAAATCACAGGTATAAATATCATCCAAGCTCCTGACAAGATTCATGTTCTCTTGCGTAGAGAGATTCTCAGTTTCTATTTGCAGTGAGTTCCTTGATAAATTCCGATTTGGGAAGAGACAGATAAATGACCACTAGCCTTAAGAGACAAAGAGGAGGCTTACGCTTCTATTCCCAGCACTTTGGGAGGCCGAGACGGGCGGACCACGAGGTCAGGAGATCGAGACAATGGTGAAACCCCGTTTCTACTAAAAATACAAACAATTGGCCGGGCGTGGTGGCGGGCGCCTGTAGTCCCAGCTACTCGGAGAGGCGGAGGCAGGAGAATGGCGTAAACCCGGGAGGCTGAGCTTGCAGTGAGCCGAGATCGCTCCACTGCACTCCAGCCTGGGCGACACAGTGAGACTCCGTCTCGAAAGAAAAAAAAAAAAAAAAGAGAGAGAGAGAGAGAGAGAGAGAACTATAAAGATGAAATAAGACGGAAGTCTTTCCTGCAAAAGTCAATTGGATATCATAAACTGGAAATGCACAAATAATCTAAATTGTCCATATGATGGTATAAGGGAGTTAAATAATAGTGGGATTCTTTGTGTTCAGAAACACAAAAACTGTCAGCAGATCACATAGGGAGAAGCACTGCACAGGCTCTGAAAATTAAGGACCCTTTTAATGACTTTAGGTAAGTTCCTTAACTCTGAACCTCGATTGTGTCATATGGAAAGTATGGAATATAATTGTAACTATTCAAAGGGTGATTATAAAGATTAAATAGGCCGGGCACGGTGGCTCAAGCCTGTAATCGCAGCACTTTGGGAGGCCGAGACGGGCGGATCACGAGGTCTGGAGATCGAGACCATCCTGGCTAACACGGTGAAACCACGTCTCTACTAAAAAAAATACAAAAACTAGCCGGGCGAGGTGGCGGGCGCCTGTAGTCCCAGCTACTCGGGAGGCTGAGGCAGGAGAATGGCGTAAACCCGGGAGGCGAAGCTTGCAGTGAGCTGAGATCCGGCCACTGCACTCCAGTCCGCGCGACAGAGCGAGACTCCGCCTCAAAAAAAAAAAAAAAAAAAAAGATTAAATAGAGTAACTGTTATACAATGCCTAGAATAGAAAGAGTACTTCATAAACGTCGATTTATTTTAAAGCACATCTTATATAGTAAATATAAAATTACTAGAAAATTCGTATTTGTATTATTAAGTAAAAGAAACATTTTTAAAAGTACATAGTAATGCACATTAAGCTGTACTTTCAATAAATAACTTGTTTTGGTGGAAATTTGTCGCCTTAGTAGGCAACTGAACAAACCCCTTTTAGTGAGAAATAAGGATTTCAATATCGCGGACTATCTTTTAGCCAGTAAAAAAAATTTCAAGTAATGCCATGTGAATTTTATAACAATATATGACACAATTTCTTTGAGTCATAAACATTAGTCCTCAACGGATTCTATGTTTATATTTTACATGATAAAAGTTGAGTTTTTATACTCTATTACACAACAAGAGTAAATTGTTGAGGGAAAAATTTCACAGCTATTTCACTAAACGCAAACAAAACATGAAACCAGTTTAAAGTATTCATTATTATGAAGTTTTGTTAATGACTTACAAAATTATTTTATTGAGTATTATATAAGATTTTTTACTATGTAACAATTGTTTAGGCATATATTGGGATTTACTGTCCACTTACATAAGGTAGCGGCCACTTCACTTGCCTGGAAGAGATTATCAACAAAGTTTTACTAATTTGTTTGATAATCACTTGTTTTACGCACATAAACTTCTTATATTGCAAAACATTTTATAGCAACAGCAGTCTAAAAAGCTTCGTTTTCCAACGGGTTGTAGATGGTAATTTGGACAAGATACCCTTAGAGAAATGTACTGAAGAGAATGTGTTTAAAAACACACCTTCAATAGTTAGTACCCATTTCTCAGTGAATTACTCCAGGTTCCAGCATGTCTCAGCAGAAAACAAAAGGAAAATATACTCCCTTAATTATTTTCTAGGAAAAAAGTTCCATATCTTATTTTAATTTCAGTTATAAGACAAACAAATAACTAATGTTTCTAGTTCTGCATATAAATTATTATAAATAATTATTCCTTTTATGTTTCAGCTTTTTTGGCACATATTTGATCACACCTTCCTCCTATACTTGTTTTTCTCCATTCTTTTTTGTTAATTTTTATTTTTTTAAAAGTCTTTTTTAAGGCACATTTTACAAGAAATAAAACACTCTGTTAGTGTATCCTAGGAGGTTTGAACAAATGTATTCATGTATGTTCACAATCAAGAAAAGAGTACATTACTGTCATTTCCAAATGTGTCACCTTGTAGTTGAAGTTCAGAACACACACACCACTTCTAAATATGCCACTTTGGCATAAGAATTATTTTGAATTAAAGGCATTTAACAAACTGCAGGTGCAAGAAGAATCACTCTGACCTTCCTTCCATTTCTTAAAAGGAGGAGATGAAATTTCTATGTGAAAGACGTCTTCCCTATACCAAAAGGAAAATAACATTCTTATCATCAAGGACAGGGAGTTAAGGACAAGAGAAATCTTGACAAACAACCCTTATCTTCCTAGTCACTTCTTTACCCAATTAACTACCCTAGACCGAGTCCCATTTGCTTTATCACCTTTTCACAACTTGCTTTCTTTTGTCCAAGTCAGTATACAGCTCTTTGATTCTAAGTACTTCCTTGGGTCTTCATTTCTTTATAAAGGCTTCAGTGCCACAACTTGTATTAAATCAACTTATATGCTTTTCTCCAGTCCATTTGTCTTATATCAATTTTAATTCTCAGATTCAGTCAAAAACAAAACAAAAGAAAGAAAGAAACAAACAAAAACTCTAGGAGAGTAAAGTTTTGCCTACTCTACATACTCACTCTACATTCGCCACCACTGATCTACTTTCTGTCACTATTAGATTTCACTTTTCCTATAATTTCAAATAAGCAAAATTATGCAAAATATATTTGTTTATGATATTTTTCACTCAGCATGTTTCAGATATTTACCTCTTTATGTTTTTTGCATAAAAAACATGTTTTTTACCACTAACTAGTATACAAATAGATGAATATATGAAATCATGCATATCCAGTTACTTGCATAACTTGGGTTTATTTATGTTTTTGCCTTTTCTGAGTAACACTGCTATGAACCTTCCTACATAAGTATTTTTTGTGGACATATGCTTTCATTTTTCTTTAAATAATACCTTAAAATGAGATTGTTGTTACTGTAAACGTGTGCTTAACTTTGCCAAAACGTGCCGAACGGTTCTACTAAAGTTGTACCGTTTTATGCTCTAAACTGCAATATATGAGCTCAAATCAATTCTTATCCTGGACAGTGTCTGGTGTTGCTATTCCTTTTAATTTTAACCATTACAGTAAATAAGTAATGGTAGTTCCTTGTTGTTTTATTTTGCATTTCCTTGATAAATAATGATAGTGAGCTGCTTTGTGTGCATATATTGGCTATGTATGTCATATTTTATGAAATATCTGCCTAAATCTTTGGTCCAAATTCTATGCTATTGCCTTCTTTTTATTAAGTTGTGTTATTTAAATTTTCTGGATCAGATCACTATGTCAGATATAAGGATGGCAAATGTTTTCTTCCAAATAGTGGCTTGCATTTTTACATTTTTGATGGTATAAATACATTTATATCTAAATGTAATGATATAATTTAAAAGCATTTTTTAAATTTTACAGTCAAACTTGGTGATTTGGAATCCTAAGTAAAATGTATTTGCCGATTACATTGTTGCAAATATTTTTCTTTTGATTTCTACTGGAGCACGTTTTTGTGCATTTGGTTGGTCAAGAATTATGTATTTTTAAAAATTGGTGGTGCTGAGTTGTTATTATCTGCTATAAAATAAACTGATATTCAGTGTTTATTTGTTTATAGTTTTTCAACTATATTTGTTTATCAAACTATTTGTTTATAGTTTGATAATTTTTACAAATACGTAAGTCCATATACCCACCACCACAACGAAGAGATATAACTACTACTGATTGTCCCCAAAAGTTATCTTGTTCCCTTTTGCAGCATCCCCCAACACCACTATCCTCAGGCAAGAAATGATCTGCTTTCTAGTTCTCTAAATTTCATAAACCTTTTCTAAAAATCCACATAAACAGAATTGTAGGATCTGTGATTGCTTCAAAATCTTCTTGTTCAGTGGTATGGCTTAGAGATTCCACCACATCAATATTTGTATCAGTAATTCATTTTTTAAAGAATTAGTTTATTTTTTATTGACAAATTGAAATCATATATATTTATGGTGAGGAGTTTATAATATTTTATTGCAGAGTAGTACTCCATTACATGGATATATTACCACTTGCATGCTAATGATCATTTAAGTTTTCAACTTGGCTTTTGTGAATAAAGCTTCTGTGAACATTTGTGTACATTATTTTATGTGCCCAAAAGTTTTCCCCTGCTTAGCATCTTTTTGATGAATAACTCAGAGGAAAATCTCTGAGTTGCATGGTAAGGGTATATTTAATGTATAAGAAACTACCAAAGAGTTTCTCAAAAGGATTGGACTGGGTAGAGCTAGTTCCAGAGATCTGGGTGCAGATTGCAAGGGGATGCTGACTTGGTACATATGCTTGCCTCACTACTCAGAAAAAGGGTGCTCCTTCTCTGATATATGTTTTGCTGTTCATTTTATTTAGCTTTGATATTTGAAGCCCCTAGATCTTGATTCAAAATGCATTAGCCTCTTTTTTTTCCAACTCTTTCATAGAATTTTCGTCATGTTAATCCTGGTTAACTTTTTACAGACGCAGAGAGCTTTTTTAAAAATGTTCTTTCATTTTATTAGTCTATCCGGAAGGGTTTCAAAAGATATTCATTTATACTGTTAGAAAAACTACCATTAGTTTTCAGAGAAAAAAACATTATTTCCTGCCATTTTTATTTTCTAAAAAAAAAAATTGTGTGTAATTTGTAACGTTTCTTCATCAAATGTTTTATAAAATTCACCAATGTAGCCATCTGTGCCTAGAGTTTGCTTTGTGGTAAAATGTTTAATTATGAACTCAATTTTTAAAGTGATTACAAGAGTATTCGAGTTTCCTGTTTCTTAAGTCAGCACTGCATTAAAATTGTTCCTCACACATCTTTATCATTCTTTCAATGTTTGAAGTATGTATGGTCCTGTCTTTAATTCCCAGTCTTGGTAATTTGGGGAAACGGCATTGTTTTCTTTTTGTAAAGCTTTTGTAGATTGTTTTGGCAAGAAGTCAAATTCCTTGAGGGTTTTTTTTTTTTTTTTTTTTGAATCTTTCAATGCTTTATGGTCATTGTGTGTTAATTTGTGTTTAAAACAATTGAGTTAGATAGAAGTATGCCCCCACCCCCACTTCTCTACAGACTGTTCTAGATTAATTCCCATAACCTATGAATATGCTATAGTACATGGAAAGAGGAAGGTTGAGGGTAACATTTGTGGGTGCAATTATGGTTGATAATTAATTGACCTTCCAATAAGAAGAGTATCCTTATCAAGTAGGCACAATTAAATCATAATAGTTTGTTAAAGTAAAACAGGGAGGCAGAAAAGATGGTCGGTGTCAGAGTGATGATGTGAGGAAGATGTGAGATGTGAGACTCAACTGGTCATTGTTGGCTTTGAGGATGGAAGAGAATCATGAGCCCAGGAATGCAAACTGCCTCTTGATGCTTGAAAATGAAAAAAATGGATTCTCCCCTAGAGCCTCCAGAAAGAAATGCAGTTTCACACCTTGATTTTAGGACAGTGAGACCCATTTTAGACTTTTGATCTCTAGAACTGTAAGACAGCATATTTGTGCTATTTTTAGCTACTAAATTTGTGAGACCCATTTTAGACTTTTGATCTCCAGAACTGTAAGACAGCATATTTGTGCTATTTTTAGCTGCTAAATTTGTGGCAATTTTTTATGGCAGCAGAAGAAAACTAATGCAAAGTCTTCACTGTAGTTTTAGATGAGGACTACTGTTCAAGCATGACAATTCTTATGCCTCTATTGAAGACGCTGGGTGTTCAACACCGTTTCTCCACTCTCATGGATTGTAAATCAAGCATCTCCCATCCTACATGTCTTCCGATAATTTTTCAGATATAAGCTCCCAAATAGTTGTTCTTACACAGCCAGTTATTCTTAATGGGTAGTTATCCAAAGAATCAAGTTGTCCCTGTGCAAATAGCAGGGAACCTTTATGCTGAGCAGCTCTCTGCCCTCTGGTACTCTGCCTGAGTCTCTTGGAATTTCAATTGGTAGGCTGAAGGCCCCAATATTCTGCTTGAGTGACTCCTTCTTTTGCCACAATTCAGAAAGTGTCCCAAAAGAGAGAGCTGAGGAAAATCATACCGTGTGTCTCATTTGTTTTCTTTCTTTCTTTCAGAGATAACATTTCTCAGCTTCCAGCTGCCAAAATTGTAAAACACACTTGTTTTATATATACACCTTGCCCAATTTTTCTACTTCATTCTAGTTCTAGGCCATTTCTGGTACTAGTTTCTCTGCCACAGCCAGATGTGAAAGAAGAAACTTCACGTATGATGGATTGAAGCTCATGTATATAAGCGTCTGTTTTCTTCACAATTCCATCCTGTTGTGTTTGTGTGCATTAATTTCAGAAATTTGTTTGCTCACTGTTTAGTCCCTGTTTAACATCTCACTTATTCACATTCATATTTACATTCAAATTCATATTAATTCTGACTTTTAAAAGATTTTTTTCATATGTGCCTTCATTCACTTTTTTCATTCACTTTTTCAGGCACATAAACATATAGTCTAAGTACTTTGCTAAACTTAACAAAGAGAAACTTCAAAGCTTAATGTAATTTTCACATCATGCCTGAAGTGACTAGCCAGATTTCCAGATAGGTTGCCATAACCTATACTCAGGCTAGACAGCAACAGATTTTAAGCTTCCGGGATAAAACCTAGAGAATCGCCTGAAAATCTCCAGAAAAATATATACAAATTACATTTTTCTCAGTCTTTCTTTGTCACCACCAGCTTGTAGAAGGATAAATAACAAACATATTTAGGAGAATAAAAGAATTATATATCCATGCTTCCTGTTACAATCTCCTTTGCTTGTATACCAAAGATAAATTAGGACAATTACTACTTACTTTTCTACTTCATGCCTTATACTATAGCCAACATAAATCTTTAAAATTTGCCTATAAGTGTCTTTTAAAATTAAATATACAATTGTGCACCACTGAATTATTCTTTGTCACAAAATTTAAATAATTAAATTGATAGCCAGTAAATGTATCAATTTGTTTGGCTGAGTTCAAAATTTGAAGTAGCAGTCTGTAGCAAATCTTTCAGCTTTATGTAGTGCTCCTTCAGTAAGGTATAAGAATATAGGCCGGGCGCGGTGGCTCAAGACTGTAATCCCAGCACTTTGGGAGGCCGAGACGGGCGGATCACGAGGTCAGGAGATCGAGACCATCCTGGCTAACACGGTGAAACCCCATCTCTACTAAAAAATACAAAAAACTAGCCGGGCGAGGTGGCGGGCGCCTGTAGTCCCAGCTACTCGGGAATCTGAGGCAGGAGAATGGCGTAAACCCGGGAGGCGGAGTTTGCAGTGAGCTGAGATCCGGCCACTGCACTCCAGCCTGGGCGACAGAGCGAGACTCCGTCTCAAAAAAAAAAAAAAAAAAAAAAAAGGAATATAAATGGTTTATTCTGAGAATCTAACACTAACATTATTATTAGCTCATTCAATGTGTGAATACAGGAGTTTGCTTTAATGCCTTCAAAATAATGTAAATATAATTTTATCATACATAATTCATTAACAATGGTTTTTATGACTGATTTCATCATTATGTAGAAAAGCTGCAATAGAATATTGTGAATTCAGGACCTCCTGAGAAAATTGGTCATAAATTTATTATTTTAAAATATATGAGCCATGATTATATATATATTGTGTATATATATATATATATACACACATACACATTATTGGACAGGCATGGTGGCTCATGTCTGTAATCTCAGCACTTTGGGAGACTAAGATGAGTAGATCACTTGAGGTCAGGACTTCAAGACCAGCCTGGCCAGCGTGGTAAAACCCCATCTGTATTAGTCTGTTTTCACTCTGGTGATAAAGACATACCTGAGATGGCAATTTAGAAAGGAAAGAGGTTTAATTGGACTTAGAGTTTCACATGGTTGGAGAAACTGCACAGTCATGGCAGAAGGCAAAGAGGAGCAAGTCACATCTTACATAAAAGGCAACAGGAAAAGAGAGAGATTATGTATGAATACTCTGCCTTATAAAGCCATCAGATCTTGTGAGAATTATTCACTATCATGAGAACAGTGAAGGAAAGACCATCCCCTGTAATTCAGTCATCTTCCTCCGGGTTCCTGCCACAACATGTGGGAATTCAAAATGAGATTTTGCTGGGGACACAGCCAGACCATATCACCGTATATACCAAAAATACACAAATAAGCCGGGTGTGGTGGCAGGTGCCTGTAATCCCAGCTACTTGGGAGGCTAAGGTAGGAGAACTACTTAAATCCCAGAGGCAGAGGTTGCAGTGAGCCAGCCTGGGTGACAAAAAAAAAAAAAAAAAAAAAAAAAAAAAAAAAATATATATATATATATATATATATATATATATATATATATATATATACACACTTGCTTGATGTATATATTTGAAGCATCCCAACACTGTGTATCACTCAACCTGGGCATAAGTCATTTTCTCATAAATATATTTTCTATGTCAAAGTACTTCTGCAAAAAAAAAAATCAGAAATATGGATAATTATGTTTATTAATGTGGAATGTATTCTATAATGAAATTGATGAGCTTTTTGTTGTGACTTCCCTACAAGAAAACAGCATGGTAGTTTTCTGAAACATAGTACGATTCACAAATACTAGTCTCCTAGAAAGTTCCCCCATTGTATGTGGTAAAAAATTACTAATTAAGTTTATATTTGCTTCTGCATATGTGTCTGGATTTGTCATATTTAATATTTATAATAGCCCTACAATCCATGATAAAATATGCCATAGAAAATACGTACAGCAAAGTCAAAATCTAAGATGACTGATATACACGGCAGAACTCTTATTTTTTTTTTTTAACCCTTTTTCTAATCCTAATTTGTAATCCACACGTGTCCACAGAGGAACCTGATGGAACTTGATTGGATCATGGGAGCAGTTTCCCCAATGCTGTTCTCATGACAGTGAGTGAGTTTTCACAAGATCTGATGGTTCAAAAGTGTTTTGCAGTTTCCCCTCGCCCTTCTGCTGCCATGTAAGACTGCCTTGCTTCCCCGTCACCTTCTGTCATAATTTTAAGTTTCCCAAGGCCTCCCCAGCCATGCAGGACTGTGGGTCCTAAATGTCTTTTGTTTACAAATTACCCAGTCTCTGGTAGTTCTTTACAGCAGTGTGAAAACAGGCTAATAGAGGCCGTTTGTAAAATCTAGGCCTTTGTCCTGTTCCAGGCACAGAATATTATTCTATAGGAGTTCTAGGGAGCGATTCACTTGGTAAAGAATAATTGGGCATAATTATTGCTGAGAATCTTTCCTAAGTAACATAAAGGGAAGTGTGGGATGGGCTTTTATTTGTTGTTGTTTGTTTCTTTTCCTGTTTTTGGCAATTTCTTTTTATGTTTCTGAGGAAGCCAAATGGAAGTATTCCCTTTTTTAACTGGAAATGCTTTTATATGGGTAGATGCAGTTGTCAGCATATGATGCTTATCACTACTGATGTCTAGACAGGCGGGTAGGTGCATCACTTCACAAAGATTAGCTGTGTGGCACTGTGTAACTTCTGAGTTAACTGTGTAACTATGCAGCTTCTGCCTTCATTGTTTCAGAGTATTTTAATGAGTTTTCTATCATTCACTGAAGGTTATTAATTATGTAAATTTTAGCATATTACATTAATAGAAATATATGAATCTCCTATTAATAATATACATTTCCAGCAATAATAGAATTATTTACTAGCTGCTATTTATTCATTACATAGAAGAGTAGGAAATCTTAAAATGTTGATATCTAATATTATTAATGTCATAGAAAATATTTAGTGAGAAGGCACAAATCAAAACCACAAAACATATATGCCTTATTCCCATAAGTATACAATTACAGTTTCTCTTTCTTCTCTCTGTTTCACTGTCTCTTCCTCTCCCATCTGATATGTTTCCTCAACTGATATGTATTTGATATCATCTTAAAGCCAGAAGTTTATACAAATCTAAATTTCTCTCTAAAATAAAACTACATAAAAACTGAGCATGCTGAATAATAGTTCCATTGTCTTAATTAAATTTCACTAAATTAAAATGTTCACAGTGTGTTTGAAATAAACACTTAAAACATACTCTATTTTAAAAAATCATTCATGCTTACTGTTAAACACCATAATGTATCATCATTTTTATATCACAGAAGCAGAGACAGAGCATTTTTGTTGGTGATGTAAAGAAATGTTCAATTCTGTGAGAAATAATTATGTCAAAAGTAATTATCTGGGTGTCTGTACATTATTAACAACAGGTTTAATATTTATTAAATATTAAAATTATCTTTCAAATATGTGATTACCTATAATTAAATAAGAAACACAATACAACTTTCTGTTAAAGTTATACTTCCTTATAAGAATATTAATGAAGAAAAACTGGCTTTCAATATTTAATGATCTATCTCTATAATTTAAAATTCACACACAATTAAAAAATATGTTTAAAAGTTTATTCAGAATACAATGAGTATTTTCCAACCAAATAAAAGATTTGAAGTTATTTGTTACCATTTCTCGGTAAAATTCAAAATATGACATTTTTTTTTTACCCTTTAGATTATATTATTATTTTCATTAATTTTCACTGTGCTCAGCAGTATTGATACTGATTTGCATTCCAAAAGATAGTTTCAAATGGTATCATGCATTTAACTTGAAACATAAAAGCTAAGAAATTCAAAGTATTCAAAGTTAAGCTCATATTCGATTTTGTTATAATCCCATTAAAACTGGGCTATTATTTTTAATTTGCATATTTTTCATTTATAATGCCCCCTAATAGGTTTGGCCTTAATGCTCAAAGAGACAGAATAAAGGCTTTAAGAATCAAGATTTTAGGGACTTTGTAGAACCCTGTCTCCATCTGTGACTCTCTTTACCCTAGCTTACTTTAAACTGTATTTACTTTGAAAAAACAATGCTTCTTTCATTCAATAATATTCAATGTTTACCTACTAGGTGTGGCACTTAGTTTGTTCTTGGAAATTCATAGAAAAAAATTCATAATATCTTGCCAGAAAAATTCTTACAGTGTAACGAGGAAGGCAAAAAGTGACCTCAAGAGTTAAATTTCTAGTCATAAGTACTTTGAAAAAGATACTACTTGTAAGATGTCCAGAGAAATGACATCTAAGTTAGACTGGGGACATGTGAAGTGAATATATTTTGAAAATTTCTTGGAGAAGAAAAATGGACTCAAAAAGAAATAGTGAAGGAAAAGAACTTCCAGTTATAGAAACTCACCTTGCCTTCTGATAGATTCCTTTCCCCTCTGGTGTTCTCTCTGCAGAAGTAACCTCCAAATTAAGGTGCTGAGTAGTGTATGGTTTCTCTCATTTTGAGCAAAATAATTTTAACATTGTCCTCAGTTTGAGTAACTTTTAGACACTGACTCTAGGCTTCTAGCATCCCTTCCCTTAGAGCATTTACTTAAGAAAACTTTTAAATGCAAATTCTTTCCCTGCCCCTTTGAGATGTAAATCTCCTAGCCTTTGGTCAGTTTAATTACCAGCTAATACCTTTCTCAAGAATCTGGGAGCCACCCTTTTGAAATTAATCATCCGGAAAGATAGTGCCTTATCTTCCAGTCTCTCTTTAGAAGACTAATTTCACCAATAAGCACCAATTAGCAAACACGGAAGTCCTAATCACATTGACTAACTTCTCTATTAGTACCTTCCAGTATTTTTCCACTAGATCACCCCAGGACTTGAAAATTTTCTTGACTCTTGTTTCAGCAGAGTTAGATTCAATCTCTTTTCTCTATTGAAATAGCTGTGAATAAAGTCTCCCTTGCCTGTTGAACTGTTGGGTGCAATTTTTCTTTAGGAGTTCCAAAGTATAATTTCCTCATGAACTAACTTTGGAGTAAACTGCATGGAGTCACTCATAATGAGAGAAATAACATATATTTATACAATGGATTTTGCAGCTTATTGTTATTTTTGCTTCCATAAGAAGTAATGAGCATCTCGGTAGCAGAAAAGAAAAAGTAAAATGTAAAATATGCATTAAGATTCTCATCTAACTTTTCAGAAATGTTAACCTAAATGTGCAACATTGATAATAATCTTAATGATGTGCAAGACAGGTGTCTTACTTCTTTTTGTGTTGCTATAACTGAATTCTTGAGACTGGGTAATTCATTAAAAAATGATAAATGTTACTTCTTGTGGTTCTGGAGCCTGGAAAGTTCAAGATCAAGGTGACACATCTGATGAGGCCTTATTGCAATATCACCCCATGGTAAGAGATATCACATTGTGAGGCAGAGCAAGAGTCCTAGCTCAGGTCTCTCTTCCCCTTTGTTTACAAAGCCACCAGTCCCAACATGGGGCCCCCACCCTGATGACCTTACATAATTCTAATTACCTCCCTAAGAATCCTCCACTTAATACTAATGAAGATGAAATTTCTACATAATATTTGCAGGAAACATCCAAACCACAGCAACTAGTATGTAATTTATGGAAATCACTGAAAGTGCTATCAGTCTATTTTCTGTGCTATAAAACATCAGAATTTTCCATAGAGAGATAAAATTTATTTAATGTGGTAATGACAGTGTAGATTCATAACCTCTGATAAGGAAAACTATCTGTTTAACAAAAATCTATAATCCTAGAAGATACTTTTGAAGAGATTGATAGAACAGTAATAATTTCAAGAATTAGGTTCTACTCTGCTATTTCCAATTATGTAATTTATTTTTTACAATTAATTGGTATACTATTTATACCAACACGACTATACTGCTTTCAAAATGGATGCATAGATTTATAACAAAAGACAGCATACAGTTAAATCATTAAATTCAAGATAAAATAGCAAGACTCAAATGTTTTGTATTTATGTTTGTGCATCTATATGTGCATATGTACAATGTAAGGAAATAATTTATAGACCACTATCAAGGGCAAAGTTCTACAAATATGACTTTAGCATTCACTTCACTTCTGGACTCTATTAAATCATTTTCTTATAAGTGTCAACAAGATATAATTATTTAAATGTAACAATGTTTACTAATGTCCCAATGTCATTTTTCTTACATCTGTAAGCTTGTTCTTTTAAGAATTCTGCTAGGGCCGGGCGCGGTGGCTCAAGCCTGTAATCCCAGCACTTTGGGAGGCCGAGACGGGCGGATCACGAGGTCAGGAGATCGAGACCATCCTGGCTAACACGGTGAAACCCAGTCTCTACTAAAAAATACAAAAAACTAGCCGGGCGAGGTGGCGGGCGCCTGTAGTCCCAGCTACTCCGGAGGCTGAGGCAGGAGAATGGCGTAAAACCCAGGAGGCGGAGCTTGCAGTGAGCTGAGATCCGGCCACTGCACTCCAGCCTGGGCGACAGAGCGAGACTCTGTCTCAAAAAAAAAAAAAAAAAATCTGCTAAATAAGCAGAGGTAGAAAAGGCACATTTGTTTAAGCTTAGACTCCCTTTTAATTGCCCTACCTCACAAATCAAGAACGTGGCAAATTTGGAAAAGAGTTTTTTTCATTTTAACATCCATAGCCTTTATGTATCTCTGAGCAATTTCAAATGGTTAGAAAGCTGTCTGGATCAATTCATAGCTAATATGTTACCATAGCATAATCTTGACTTGAGAAGATATTCTCCTCCTTGAGGTTGCTCCAGGAAAAGCAAGAGAGAAACATGATATGGAGCAAACCTCCATTAGAAAATGTGGACCAATGTTTGTCCTTTTTAAGTTTTCATTTCTCTCCTTGACTCTTCATATAAAGCTGAGGTAAATAAAAGTTATCTGTGCTAGGCCGAGCGCGGTGGCTCAGGGCTGTAATCCCTGCACTTTGGGAGGCCGAGGCGAGAGGATCACGAGGTCAGGAAATCAAGACCATCCTGACTAACACGGTGAAACCCCGTCTCTATTAGAAATACAAAAATTTACCCGAGTGTAATGGCGGGCGCCTGTAGTCCCAGCTACTCGGGAATCTGAGGCAGGAGAATGGCGTGAACCCGGGAGGCGGAGCTTGCAGTGAGCTGAGATCTGGCCACTGCACTCCAGCCTGGGCGACAGAGCAAGACTCCGTCTCAAAAAAAAAAAAAAAAAAAAAAAAAAAAAAAAAAAGTTACCTGTGCTAACTTAAAGCTTCTCAATTGTAGGGAAGTCAATTATAGCTGTCTAAGCATGGGACATATACATTAAATGTTTTAATACTGACAAAAATTTAAAATAGTAACGTGTATTAGGCAAAAAATAAAATAAAATAGAATTTGTGTTTAAGGAGTGACAAGATGTTAACCTAAATTGCTGTACATTTAGGTTAACATATTGTCACTCCTTAAATAAAAAATTTAATTAATTTCTTTTACTCTTTAAATAAAAGTAAAACCATTCACATAGATAATGACTTTTAGCCCCATGTTATTCAAAATGGATACAATTGCAATCTCATATTAAATATTTCAGCTAGGTGTAAATAAAATCTATCTAGTGAAAATACAATGAAATAATAAAACAATTGAGGATGAATACAGAAAATTAGGGTTATCTTGTTGTTGTTGACAGGACATTTTTATACATGTTTCAACAATTCAGAAAATGGTGATGACTTAAGTAAAACTTAAGTGATTAAGGCAAATTTCAATTAATTTTTCTCTTCTATATACCATACTGTGTTTTTTTAAAGATATAGAATATATTTGTTTCTACGCATTCAAATTAACAGAGAACTTGGTATTAATAAGTAAACTCAAAACTTTGTGGCTGATATTCAGTTTCATGCAAAAATATGTAATACTTTTTATATTTTATAAAAGATATTATTCATACAATTTGATACAGACACAATATTTGTTGGCTTTTCCAACAAAATTGTAGCATTGCAGATGACTACTGGTAGACAAAATATATAAGCTAGAAAACTGAATAAGAGATGTGAAAAATAAGTATTTTTTTCTAAAGAAAGCAGCAATATATGTTAGAACATTCAACCTTAATTTTAAATTCTTTAGAGGAAAAAACAGCATTAGATCATATTTATCAATAACATATACAGTTTAATATTACCTAGTATTCTGTACTATTAAATCACTCTTTCAGTAAGCAGTTATTCATGACTCAGTTGAAATGCATTTACTTTTAAATAGATTCTCATATGAAACTCATATGGAAGTATTATAATTTTAAGTGCTTACTCAGCATACTTAGCCAGTTGTCACTTCATAATTAAAATTGTAATGTCATAATTTATGCTTGATTTATTTTTTGGCTTATCTTTTTTTTTTTTTTTCACCCTACAATTCAGGTTTTCTCAAACTTTGTTGTGCATAAAACTTTCTAGGGAGCTTGTTAAAAATAAAGTTTTCTAGTCCCTTTCCACAGATTTTCTGATTTAGTAGGTTTGGGTCAGAGTCAAAGAATGTTCATTTTTAACAACTATATCAGGTAATTATTATAGATACGATTCCTGGACCACAATTTCAGCAATACTCTTTATCGTAACTATTCATACTCATTCTTTTAAACCTCTAGTTGAATGTCAAACCTGTTCTTTCCTTTTGCTTTTGTCTGTCTGTTTCCTCTTTGTTTCTGTCTCTGCCGGTTTCTTTTTTTCTCTTCAATAAATCAAACTTGGAAGAATTGTGGCAAAAAATAAAATAACCTGTTGAAGTGATTGTATAAGGATTTTTTTGAAAATTTCTACCTCACTGTCTTAAAGACATAATGATAACTCAATAAATGTTATTTTAATCATTGTAATTATGTTTTCAGCTCCCTTGGTTGCATTGTTTTAATTATAACCTAATATTTATTACTCACAACTCTTTCATTTTGTTGTTCTGAATTAGGACATTAAAAAAAGGGAATTTTTGTAACTGTGTCTCCTATTTGTAAAATAGTATCTACTATAACATAAAATTACTGTATTTTATCAAATTGATGGTACCATTATTTTAGTGTATTACTAATATGGAAACAAATACTGCAACTAAAGTGTAATTCAATGTGTTTTACTTATTGCATTTGAATTAATGGAATAATAATGAAAATTATTGCATTTGAATAAAATTATTGCATTTGAATAATAATGAAAATTATTGAATTTGAATTAATGCAATAATAATGAAAATTAAAAGCACGCATCTTAGAATTCTGGAAACGTGCTAATTTAGTAAATAATATTGTAATTGTTTCTTAAGAATTCTGTATTATTTAACTTGCAAACATGGGCATTAAGCATTTCAGCATCAATTTTCTGGTGCCTGAAATCATGTGTTATTCTTTTGGAATTATTCTCCTAAAGCTTCAAAGTTACACTTATATTCATTGCATCTCCTGTTGACTTATTCTATAATCAATCTCCTGTCAATTATAGCTTATTCAAGCAACTTTTCTATAATAATCAAGATCATTTTATTTCAAATACTTCAGACTACAGATAATAGGGAAGTTGAAAGAGACTGGGTTATGCATCCATTTAGTTCCTTTTTTTGACTGGTAACTAGGTGTTTAACTTAGTATCTGTGAAGCTTAGTTGTTTTTAACAGTAATACATACAAAAGCCTTTGCATAATATAGTTTTAATCACTTTTAAATATCTTCTCGATACCAACTATTTTTGACTAATATATATGCACTTGAGATACATAATTTTAAAATGATATCCTTCAATATGAATTGAATTGGAATCACCAGCTAAGCATTTTCCACCTATACATACTCACTTCAATTTGTCTCCCAAATATACTGATGGGAGTAGATCAAAACAGAGGGATGGAGATGTTTGCTTTCAGACACTTCTTTAGCTCCCTGATGATGTGCAGCCCTGAGGCCAGGATAGCATTTCCATTCATGCATTCCTTTTTCCTTACACTGAATGCATCTTTATAAGGTGCATGCTTATATTTGCTTGGGTTCAGCACTGTGCCAGCCAGTGGGAATACAGCAAAGACAAGTAGAGAGATGGACTTTAATGCCATGGGACCTTCACATTAACTGTGCTCTGGACATGTTGGCATAAAGTTGGACTCTGAAGTTAATGCTGTGATGGAGCTCGCCTGTAGCAGCTCATGAGAACAAGTTGTTAAATGTTCAAGAATTGTTAACCTTTTAGGAATTTTGCAGCTCTATTGATGTCACATTACTTGAAATCAATGATGGTGGAAATATTTACATAATAGAAATCAGCGAAGGCGAACATAAAAATTTTGTTTTGTTCCACAAGAGTTGGTCCTTAATATTTGTTATCATGCCCCTCTTTGTAATATAAGATAAGGACACTCCATGTATTTAGAAGTTGGAAGAGGTATACATGAAAATCTCCTGAATGAAGTGTTGTTTAAATCGAGTAGTGACAGGAAGACAAAATAGATTTTCATGGAGAGAGAAGGGTTAAATAGCATAAACACAAAAACACATAGAAAGGTATGAGACACTGAATGTAATGAAATAAGTTCAAATTTGGCTTAAATTTTAAAAAGAAACAGTAGAATGACAGAAATTTAAGATGTGGAAATGAGGTGAACAATTATGTAAAAACTTCCCAATCATATAAACTTCTTGACTTCTATTTCAAAGGCAATGGAATGTAATGCAGGTTAATTTAATGATGCCTGCATTAAAAAATAAATTTAACTGTTTTTTTGCAGAATAAATTGAAGAAAATTAAAGTTCTAAGTAACTGGATGCATTTTTATTTCCTTAGTTAGGGAGAGAGATGATTTTGGGTTCATATTACAGTGTCAATAGAGATGAAGAGAATTTGATATAAAGCAGAGCTGTTTCATGAAACATTGACATGATTTTTAAATAACAATATGTGAAGCAACAAAAGCAAATGGAGAAATTATTACTTACCGATTTCATACTTAATCAAATCACTCATTTAGTGAGTGTTATTGAGACATGAGGCACACAGAGGCAAAAGTAGGAACTAAGAAATATTTAGAAATATCTATTTCATATGTTTAAAGTCCCTGTACAAGTAACATTCTCACAGAGACATTGAGAAGGTAGTTAGATGAGAATCTGTAGGCCAGAAGGAATTTGAAGTGTGAAGATACCCATTTGAGAGTGATGAAAAGAGCATGCAGCCATATAGTAGAATAACATAAAAGATACTTTAGAAAGCTTGTCTCATATATCTATTTTTATGTAGCAAGCTACCTTAAAACTAAATAGTTTAAAAACTTAACAACAGTTTTGTTTACTTTCATTTGGATCAACAATTTAGATTGGGTTCATGGGGTGGTTCTTTGGTTGCTTTCAACTTAGATCACTCAACACGTTGTCTTGGGCTAAGTGCTGTAAAATAGCCTTTCTCACATGATTGACACTTAGTGCTAGCTGTTTTCCAGGTCACACATTTCCATCAGGCTAGTTTGGGATTCGTCACATGGAGACTTCATTCCAAAACCAGCAAAAAGCAGAGTAATCCTCTATGGCCAAGCCTTTCAAGGTTTTGCTTACATCATATTTGCCAATATCTCAATCACTGAGGAAAGCAATAAACCCCATCTTAGTCAATGTGAAAAGGAAGAATATATGGGTATGGATATAAGGACACAGGACGCACTGGGGGTTACTTCTGTAACAATCTATAAGAAACTTCAATGGTCAAGTGGAAGACAAACTAGTAAAGAAGATGGAAAGGGGACAGCTAGAATATTGATAAGAGGAAAAACAGCAAAAAGAAGCAATGCAAATGACAAAGAAAGTGAGAATGACAGAGAACTTTTAATATAAGAGAAGGTTACATTTTTGGTTGCATGGTGTATCTTTATTATTTCTTTCATTCATCGGTTTTATGTCAGGTAGGATTACATTCCATTGTACCTAATAAAAACAAAGCTTTTTTTTGTAACTTAAACACAAGTATATGCTATAACAACATTCTATGAGGTTCAGATACAGGTTGTTCAGCCCTGGTACTGTGGCTCAACAGGAACTAGACTCTTTCTTGCGTCCACCATTTATATTGTCATCTTCCATCTTCATACATGTTGTCTCATTCTTGCAAGATGACTTCTACTAACTATTTCAGGAAGGTAGATGAGAGAAAGGTAAAGAAAAGTAATGGGTTTATTTTAATAAGGTTATGGGAAGGGCTGCTTCTAGCTCTTTCTATTGCTTAGCATCCTGTAATGTGGTCACATCTGATTTCATGAAATGAGGAATACTAGAGTATATTTAACTGGTCACAGGGCCGCCATAGAATCGGAGTTCTGCTAACAAGGTTATTCTATATGAAAACTGCAGAATCTGCTGCAACCCTCTATTTAATTTGACATACACATTAATGCTGTGTTGTTTCTAAGACCCTAGTACTTATGCCATTCACGTGTCTCACCCTTCTTTATTTACACAACACTTACTGATTTTATACACTTTCAGGAATAGATTATCTGACAAAGTAGGGGATTTGTTATTTAGTGCTAATAAGAAGCTAACATTTATTGAGCATTTAATTTGTACCCAGCA
This sequence comes from Rhinopithecus roxellana, assembly GCF_007565055.1. Lineage (NCBI taxonomy): Eukaryota > Metazoa > Chordata > Mammalia > Primates > Cercopithecidae > Rhinopithecus > Rhinopithecus roxellana. Next base: position 45,926,071 of record NC_044551.1, read on the forward strand.
ATGCTATGTTTACATATTTTGCATCAATTAAATCCTATAACAATCTTCTGAAATAAGCACTAATATTGTTATTAAAATTAAAGATGAGGAATTCAAAAGAAAGGCGTTAAGTAATTTACTGAAAATCATGTAATTAATAGGCTTTTAAAATTTCTTACATGCTAATACATGTTCTTACTGGTATAGTGTATAACACTGCCCACTAGTGTAATAGAAAGTATATATAAAAGAGTGCATTCAGTTTAGTATTCATATTTTAACCTAATATGAGCTGTTTAGATAAATACATTTTCCAGTAAAGAAATAGTTTTTAATGTGAAAAATTTCAGTCTCACTGTATCGTTTTTAAAACCTTACTTCCTTCTTTGATTTTCTGTTTAATTATACTCATCACATCAAAATATTCTATATGTTAATACTTTTAGATTTCTACTCATGCTTCAATATTAATAAATTTGTATGTTGCATGAGATTACGAGAGTTTGCTTTCAAAACATCTTAATCATTTTAATTATTAGGCCAAATAAACAATGCTATTAAATTTTAATAATCTAATGGGGGATAAAAATAACATTATATAAGAAGCCTTCAATATTTTATCATGTTTTGAATGTAAAGAATTTAAAAACTTTAGATATATTCAAATCTCAAGTAACTCCTTTTATATAAAATAATGAGGCTTTAAATTATTAAGCAATAGAAGCCTCTTGAGTCCACGACTACTATTTGTTAACAGCCAAAGGCTTATTTAAATATATTTATCTCACACCTACAAAAGAAAAAAAGTAATAATATGTTTTTATTGTGCCTTTTCTTCTAAAATATTTTATAAGAAACATCCTGAGAAAGTCTCTCATGGTAGAAAGCATGCATATAATGAGGGAGTCAACTCAGACAAGTATCCTACATTTCTTCAAACCGTAAAATAGCTAGTATCCAGAGGACTTGTGCTGAATCAACTTTATTTAAATAGAATATTGCTGCATGTTCACAAGAGAAGGCCATACCTTTTCCTCTGCATAATAATATAAGCCTTTATGTTTTTCAGAAAGAAAATTCTCAGAACATTAAAGAGAGCAGAAACTCTCATTATTCAAGAAGTTAGGTAGAAGAAATGTGATGACTCTGAATTCAATAAAAGGCAAGTTTTATTCCAAACAGTGGATTCATTTTTATTAGGCACTTTATGTTTTTGTGGTAATTGCCAGTACAGTTTATGCAGGGAAGTCTGAACTATGGACTAATATAAGTTTCACAATTTTCTGTACAAAGAAAGTAAGGTAAGCCTATCTCATTTGAAAGACTGATGATAATATGATTTTGTAATCTAATTTTGTCATAATATCCAGTATATAGACTTAAAAGTTGAATGTTTTATGGAATTTCAAAGTTAAATAGATTTGCTATATTAACTACATTTGTGTGCATTCTTAACACCTTTAAAAATTACCATCATCACATTTTATGACCTCTTTAAAAGTTTTATTTAATGCTATTTCTAACTTTCAGGTTAAATATTTTAAGCATTTGTTTATCTGCTGCTACCTCCAGTAAACCTCTTTAAAAATTCTGTTTCATTAAAATCAATTACATTTCCTTGAGTCAGTTTTTATTGTACACCTAAAATGTGCCAGGCACTGTTTCTGACAAAAAGATAAAATGACAGTTGAAATAATACCCACCATTGATGTGCTCATTGTTTAATCCATCTTTTATAATTAAGTATCATTCATTAAACAACTACTCTTATTCAATAACTGTATTTGTTTCTAGTTATAACACAAGGTTACTCAAAATAGAATTTTCAAATTTCCAATAATGTCTGTCTTTTTTAAAAGATATGTGGCTGGTGGTGTTGCCATGTACGAGCATAAGAAGAGAGGCAGATGTGATGAGTGATGAGGGTTTCTGATGTAGCAAATGACTAGATCATGTCTTATGTTTCACAGTGTAGATTCTATGTTTTAAGTTCAGGGAGAAGTTTTTAATAGTTTAAAGAAAGAAAATAACATGATTCAAATTATGTTTATAAAATTATTTTAAAAGAAGGAATAAAAAACTTGGAGCATAAAACAGAAACTCCATATGGAGAAGCTAGAGGAGAAGCAATATCCAAAGACAGTATTTTAAAAATAATAAAAAGTATCATTCTGCAGACTAAAGAATGGGAGTTTGAGTCAAGACAAGTATAGATAAATGTACATCAGCAGATCAATTAGAATATAGGAAATCCTTTTAAAAACAACCAAAAATTCACATTATTAGATGGACAACATACTTCTCAAGGACAAAACTATACACCAGGAAGCAAGAAAATAATATATTTAAAGTGTTGAGAAAATATGCTACCAATCTATAATCTTATGCCACGATTAATTATTATTTGATTTATACACAATAAAGTATTTTCAGTTAAAAAAGCACATGAAACCAAAATAAATGAACTACAAGAACTATAAAAATTGGCATTTCAAAAAGAACAACATTGAATCTATGTAGGAAGAATAAAATGTAAGACAATTTTGAAGAAAACAAATTGCACAATATAGACATATTTTAAAAATTTTTGTTAATTCTGGAGGTGGAATATGTTGTCATTAATTTAACAAACTCAAACATCATACAAGACAGGAGGGAGAAGCAACAGATTTAGACCTTTTTCCATTTGCTCCAAGAATACTGACCAGCAGTGCTTGCAGCTGCCGTGTTTACTCCCCAACAACTTTTCTACAGAATATCTTGATTTTATTATTTTCACATCACTCTAGTATATTAACTTTCGAAGCAAAAGACATCATTCTATTTATAGCATTCTGTTTTTTTAGTGGTATTTCCATTTACAAAATATAGTAATTTTCAATCGCTAAAAATGTCAAGTTTTAGAAAACATAGCGTTCCTACATGTGATATTAACATAGTTTTCATACAAGTATTAGCTGAAGATTTATTTGATGAATTCAATTTTCCCAGAACAGATGATTCTGATGATTCAGATGATTCTGATGCTAGTTCTGTTTAGAAATAACTCCAAGAATAGTTTTTATATTTTACTTTCATATTGGAAATCAGTCGGATTTGCTTCAGCCTCAAAGAGCATGTTTATACAAAATTAAATGAGTGCAGGCAGTGAGCTGCACTTTTTTTTTTCTAAACAAAAAAAGGGTAAAAAATTTTTTCAGCATTTTTCAGCTGGAGGGTGAAGATACAGTTAAATTTCACCTTTTAAGAAAAATGTCTGTATGCTTTAAAAAAGAAAAAAAAGACGAATACTAAAAGAAAATTGGTAGAATACAGAAATTCTAAAACTTTGGGTTATGGGGAGAAACCAAAGAAAAAGAGAGCAGAAAATGTGATCAATCCAATGGGAGATAGAAAAAGAGAAAAGATAGAAAAATGAGAGACAACAGCACAAAATACAGTAAAAATGATTACAAGTATATTACTGATAACAATAAATGAAAAACAATTTACCATGACACTTAATGAAAATTACTAACAGGAAGAATATAAATATAAGTTAACTAATATACAGAATAATAAAGATACATCCAAATAAAAATCATACAAAAAGTTAAAAGATATATGAGGGTGGAATAAATAGATTAATAAATTGATAGATTTCAGATAGATAAATTCATGTAGCTCAGGTAAGTATAAGACAAATGATGCTGGATTGCTCATATTAATATTAGATAAAATTATCTTATGTGAAACATCATTGTTAAAGATTAAAATAGATACAAAAATGGAGTAAAGTATAAAATTTCCAGTAAGTCATAGCAATTGTAATGTAGCATGCAGCTAATAATAAAGCCTCCAGGATACATGAAGAAAAAAAGAAGAAAAAAAAAAAAAAAAAAGAGAAGTCCAAATCAACATAATTTCAAAGATAACTGACAAATACCCAATCAGAATGAGAAATTCTAACACATTTTTCATAATATTAGATTAGCCAGAAAAATGTGATAAAAATCTAAACAATTGGAACAATATAATTATTAACTTTGAAGATACATGTAAAAATTACTATAGCCAATGCACAGAAATAGAGATTTATAGGCTTTGTAGGCTTTTTTTGACTTACATGAGAAATATTTATGGTATTTTAACATAGACTAAGATATAAAGAAAATCTCAACAATCTCCATGTATTAGTCCATTTTCACACTGATGATAAAGACATACAAGAGGCTGGGCAATTTACAAAATAAAAAGGTGTAATGCACTTACAGCTCCACATGGCTGGGGAAGCCCCACAATCATGGCAGAAGGTGAAAGCCAAGTCTCACGTGGCAGCAGAGAAGAGAAGAGAGAACTTGTGCAGGGAAATTTCTGTTTTTAAAACCATCAGATCTCGTGAGACTTATTCACTATAATGAGAACAGCATGGGAAAGACCTGCTCCCATGATTCCATTACCTCCCACTGAGTCCCTCCCATACATGTGGGGTTTCAAGATGAGATTTGGATGGGGACACAGCCAAACCATATCACTCTGCAAAATAGCAAATATTAGAACTTGTTCTTTAATCAAAATCCAACTAAATTGACATCATCGGCAAGCACACAACCCACAACAACAACAACAAAATCTTTAAAATAATGTTTTTTTTTTTTCACCAAGATGACAGACTAGAGGCTTTTATCATCCTTAGCCACTTGGAAACAGCAAAATATCGCATAAAGATCTACTCCAAGAGCTTTAATTCAAGAAGGAAGATGTTATTTCACTAGAAAAATGAAGAACAACCCAGACTCCAGAAATGACAAGGGGGACAGCACTCCTTGTGATGGTGATTGGCTGATAAAAGTGAACGAAACGCCAGTAAAGAAGAGGGGAAGTCAGTCACCTTTTGTGACTCACCTTTCCACTAGGGATCTGTGTAATTCAGAACAAAAAATAGCACCCTGTTTTCTCCAAGCCCTGGAGCTAACATGGAGAGAGACTGAAAGATGGAGAGAGGAAAAGGCACCAGGAAAAGCAAGTTTCAGACATTTTCTCAGTTACAGAACCCAAAGAAGGGCACCATTTTTTATCCAGGCTCATACAAAGTCAGTCACTGTTTGGCAACCGGCAGTGGCACCCACAAGAATTTTAGTCCTGGGCCAGAGATTGTAATTACTGCTCTGGAGTGGGGTAAGGGCCCACATAGCCAGAATTGAGTGGGAGTGTGGAAAGTGCCCCAGAAATGGGCACTGGAATTGGGCTCTCTGGCATCAAAAAAGTGGATTAGGAGGACCGTTGCTGAAGCTGAGATTTCTCTTAGCAAGTGAGATGTGCAGCCAGAAACGACTTTGCAACCTAGAACCAGTCTGCATATGTCATTGCTGGGTGTCTCAGACTACTTCCTTGGTCATTTGGGGGACAGTGCCCTACCACGTTCAAGGGGTAAAATGGAGGTGAACCCCACTCACCTGGAAATCTAACCCTCGATGCAGACTGCCCCTAATGGAGTGGGGAGCACAGCCTACCGAAGTCCCCCTGAGTTAAAGGATATAGAAGTATGTTGCTAGCTTCTGAAGGCAACATCACCAATGTTGGGAATGGACTTGGAGAGGAGATCATCTCTAGCCTCCCACAGCAGCTCTTACCATTAGGATCCAGGTAGTGGGCTGAAAGAGACACTTCTCAGGTTTATCCTGTGGTTCCACCACACTGAGAGTGAACTTATAATCGGGGAAGATGCTTTTCTTGCTTCTTCATTGCCTCCGCCTCCAATGAGGGTAAGCAGAGGCGAAGAGTAAGAGCCTACCGCCTGGTGCTAATGCTGAAACACCATCTACTGGACTACTCTCTGAATTATACCACAAAACAAAAATATGTCACTACGACAATTGTCAGCTAGTTGTTTTGTAGTCTCCATTATATAGTTGCTTTATAGGCTTTGTGGGCTGTGTGTTTACATGTGCTTTTGTGATAGCAAGAATTGTTTTTTCATTTCCAAGTTAGAATTCTCTTAAGCATCTATTGTAAGGTCAGTCTGGTGAGGATGAATTTCAGACACTACCATAGTGTCTGAAAAAGTCACTACATGAACCCATCTGCAACCAAGGAACTGTACAAAGCCTTCACTCTCTGAAAGCACCCCGAAACAAAGTCAATCATACACAATATACAGTCATACACAATATACACCATAGTTGTACTCTCAAAGGGAAAAAAAAAATCAAGAAGCCCCATTCAAACAAAAGCAAATAAAAAAAAAAAACTTTACTTCCTCAAATGAGAAGGAACCAGCACAACAACTGCATCATGACAAAAAGCTAGAATGTTCCATCACCTCCAAAGCCTCATACTACCTCCCGAGCAGTGAATCCTAACCAGAATAAAATGGGAAATGATAAATATAGAATTTAGAATAAAAATAGCAAAAAATCTCAAAAAGATCTAAGAAAAAGTTGAAATTCAACAGAAAGAAGTCAGAAAAATAATCCAGTATTTGAAAGATCACATACATATATTAAGAAAAAAACAAACAGAACCTCTGGAATTGAAAATTTTCTACAGGAAACATACAGTTGTAAGCATTAACAACAGACAAGACCAAACAGAAGAAAAATTATCAGAGTTTGAACACTGATCCTTTAAATCAATCCAGTCAGAGATAAATAAAAAGTACATATTTTAAAAAATAAACAAAGCCTTTGAAAATATGAGATTATGTAAAGCAATCAAATCTATGACTTACTGGTATTTCTGAGAGAGAAGAAGAGAAAGTAAGCAACTTGGAAAACATATTTGAGGATATAATTCAATATAGACCCCTCAATCTTTTTATAGGAGCCAACATGCACATCCAAAGAATCCAGAGAATTCCTAAAACATACTACACAAGATGTCAATCGCCAAGGCACATAGTCATCAGACTATACAGGGTTAAGGCAAAATAAAAAACTTTAAAAGCAGCTAAATGAAAGGGCCTTATTACCAGTAAAGGAATATCCATTAAACTAACAGCAGAAACCTAACAAACCAAAATAGATTGAAGGCTCATTTTTAGCACTCTTAAACAAAATGCTAGCCAAATATTTCATATCCCACAAACTAAGGATAAATGAAGTCTTTCCCAGACTAGCAATATCTAAGGGGATTCATCATCACCAGACTGACCTTACAATAGATGCTTAAGATAATTCTAACTTGGAAATGAACAAACAATTCTTGCTATGACAAATGCACAAGTAAACACACAGCACACAAAGCCTATAAAGCAACTACATAATGGAGACTACAAAACAATTAGCTGACAACACTACCGCAGGAACAAAACATCAAATATCAATGTTAACTTTGAACATAAATGGGCTAAATTTTCCAGTTCAAAGACAAAAATGGCAAATTGCATTTAAAAAAAAAGATCTTCCCTTTTGCAGTCTTCAAGAGACTCATGTCACATGTAATAATTAACATAGGCTTGGAGTACAGTGATGAAGAAAAACCTATTATGTAAATGGAAAACAAAAAAGATTAGATGTTTTTGGCCGGGCGCGGTGGCTCAAGCCTGTAATCCCAGCACTTTGGGAGGCCGAGACGGGCGGATCACGAGGTCAGGAGATCGAGACCATCCTGGCTAACACGGTGAAACCCCGTCTCTACTAAAAATACAAAAACTAGCCGGGCGAGGTGGCTGGCGCCTATAGTCCCAGCTACTCGGGAGGCTGAGGCAGGAGAATGGCGTAAACCCGGGAGGCAGAGCTTGCAGTGAGCTGAGATCTGGCCACTGCACTCCAGTCTGGGCGACAGAGCAAGACTCCGCCTCAAAAAAAAAAAAAAAAAAAAAAAAAAAAAAAAAAGATTAGATGTTTTTATCCTTGCATCAGATAAAACAGACTTTTAAACCAATAACATTAAAAAAAAAAAAAAAAGGACAGAGAAGAGCATCACATAATGATAAAGAGTTCAATTCAACAAAACTTGACTACCCTAAATATACACATATCAAATATTGAAGAATCCAGATTCATAAGATAAGTAATTCTAGATCTAAGAAAATACTTGGATGCCCACACAATAATAGTAGGAGACCTCAACATCCAACTGACAGTATTAGACAGATCATCATAGGAGAAAACTACAGATAAATTCTAGACTTAAATTAGACACTTGACCAGTTGGATCTAACAGGCATCTACAGAGTACTCCACCCAACAGCCACAGGATATACATTCTTTTCGTCAGTACATGGAACATATTCTAAGACTGACCAAATGTGCAGTGATGCAAGTCCCAATAAATTAAAAAAAAATCATATCAAGCATCTTCTCAAATCACAGTGAAATAAAAATAGAAATTAATATTGTGGTTTGAGGAACTCTCAAAACAACAAAAACACTTGAAAACTAAACAACTTTCTTCTGAATGACTTTTGAGTAAACCGTGAACTTAAGTCAGAAACTAAAAAAAAATCCTTTGAGATAAATAAAGTAGAGACACAAAATACTGAAATCTCTGGGATGGAGCAAAAGCAGTGTTAAGAGAAAAAATTATAGCACTAAATAACTACATCAGGAAGACAGAAAGATCTAAAATTAACAACATAACCTCATACCTAAAGAAACTAGAAAAACAAGAACAAATTAAACTCAAAGCTAGCAGAAGAAAAGAAATAAAATAAAATCAGGTAAAATCGGACAGAAACAAATAAATGTGAGAACAACAACAAAAATCAATGAAAGAAAAGTTCATTCATTGAACACATAAAGAAAATTGATAGACCACTCAGAGACTAACAAAGAAGAAAAAGAGAAGATACAAGTAAGCACAATCAGAAATAACAATGGTGACATTACAAACAATCCCACAGAAACTGGCAAGATTCTCAGAGACTACTACGAACATCTCTACGTGCACAAACTAGAAAATTTAGAGAAAATTGATGAAATTCTAGTAAAACATATTCTCCTAAGATTGAATCAGGAAGAAATAGAAATCCTGAACAGATGAATATTGAGTAGTAAAATTGAATCAGTAATTAAAAAAAAAAAATCTAACAACCAAAAAAAAAAAAAAAATCTCAGCACCAGAGGAACTCACAGCCAAACTCCACAAAACATGCAAAGAAGAGTTGGGACCAATTCTTCAGAAACTATTCTAAAAACTCAAGGTGGAGAGATTCCTCCCTAGCTCCTTCTACAAAACCAATATAATCCTGATTCAAAATCTGTCAAATATACAACAAAAAATAAAACTATAGGACAATATTCCTAATGAAAACAGACACAAAAGTCCTAAACTTGTAAATTGAATCCAGAAACACATTAAAGAAAGTTAATTCACTAGGATCAAGTGGGCTTTATTCCTGAGATGCAAAAATGGTTCAATATATGCAAATAAATACTTTTTTAAAGTTTACAACCACATGGACAGAATTATTTTTATGGCAACATAAAAAAAACTTAAAAACAAAAATTATATGATTATCTGAATAAATGCAGAAAAAGCATTCAATAAAATCTAACATCTTTTTAAGATAAAAATCCTCAACAAACTAGGTATTGAAGAAACATACCTGAAAATATTAAGAGCCATGTATGACAAACTCACAGCCAATCTTATACTGAAATGGCAAAAGTGGAAATGCTTCCAACTGGAATAAGACAAGAATGTTCATTCTCAAATCTTCTATTCAAATGGTAATGGAAGTCCTTGCCAGAGGAAGCATACAAGAGAAAGAAATAAAAGACATTCAAACAGAAAAAAAAGAGGAAGTCAAATTATATGTCTTCAGCAAAGATATAATTCTACACCTAGAAGATCTTAAGGATTCCAACTCCTAGACCTAATAAACAACTTCAGTAAAGTCTCAGTACATAAAATCAATTTATAAAATCAGTAGAATTTCTACACACTGATAACATCCAAGTTGAGATCCAAGTTATAAATATAATTTTATTTAAAATAGCCACAAAAAAAATACATATCTAAGAAAACATCTAACCAATGAGGTGAAAGATCTCTACAAAGGCTATAAAACACTACTGGAAAAAAAAATAGACCAAAAAAAATTAGGAAAGCTTTCCATGGACATTGATTGGAGTATTTATGATTCTTTCAATGTTAAATGTCCATATTGTCTAAAGCAATCTACAAATTGAATGTTGTTCTTATCAAATTACCAATGTCATTTTTCACTGAATTAGGAAAAACAATTTCTAAAGTTCATATGTTTATTACCCCACTCTTGATATCAAGTTACTGTATTAGTCCATTTTCATGCTGTCAATAAAGTCGTACTCAAGACTGGGAAACATCTAAAGGAAAAGAGGTTTAATGGACTCATAGTTCTATGTTCCTGGGGAGGTCTCACAATCATAGCAGAAGGCAAAGGAGAAGCAAAGGTATGTCTTACATGGTGGCAGAAAAGAGAGAATTTGTGCAGAGAAACTCTCCCTTATAAAACCATCAGAACTCATGAGTCTTATTTACTATCACAAGAACAGCATGGTAAAAATCTGCCCCCATGATTCAGTTACCTCCCACCAGGTCCCTTCCATGACATGTGAGAATTGTGGAATTGTGGGAGCTACAATTCAAAATGAGGTTTGGGTGGGAACATAGCTAGACCATATTATTACGGAAACAGAAAGGAGCCCAAATAGCCAAACCAATTCTAAACAAAAACAACAAAGCCAGAGGCATCACATTACTCAACTTCAAACTATTCAACAAGACTAGAGTGACTAACACAACATGATATTGCTACAGAGAGACACACAGACCAATGGAACAGAATAGAAAATCATTGAATAAACCCACATACCACCACATGATCTTTGAAAAAGTTGACAAAAATGAATAAAATGGGGAAAAGATACCCAATTCCACAAATTGTGCTGGGAAAACTGGCTAACTATATGCAGAAGAATGAAACTGGACCCCAAACTCTCATTATATAAATAGAGTAATTCAAGATGAATTAAAGACTTAAATGTAATACCTCAAATTATTAAAAAAAAAAATCCTAAAAGATATTTTAGGAAATACTCTTCTAGACATTGACTTAGTGAAGGAATTTATGACTAAGCCCCAAAAGCAAATGTAACAAAACAAAAAATGAACAATTGGAACTTAATTAAATGTAAAAGCTTCTGCATAGCAAAAGAAACAATCAAGAGAGTATACAGACAACCTACAGAATGGGAGAAAATATTTGCAAACTGAATCAGACAAAGGACTAATATTCAGAATCTATAAGGAACTTAATAAACAAGAAAAGAAACAACTCCATTAATAAGTGGGCAAAGCATATGAACAGACATTTCTGAAAAGAAGAAATACAAATGGCTAACAAACATATGAAAATGCTCCACATCACTAATCATGAGAGGTGCAAATCTAAACCACAATGAGATATCATTTCCAACCAGTTAAAGAGTGACTATTTTTAAGTAAAAAAATAACAGATATCGATAAGGTTGCAGAGAAAGGGGAAACTTAAACACTTTTGGTGGGAATGTAAATTAGTTTAGCTGCTGTGGAAAGCAGTTTGGATATTTTTCAAAGAACTTAAAAAAGAATTACCTTTCAGTCCAGTGATCACATTGCTGGGTATATAACCAATGGAAAGTTAATCATTCTACCAAAAAGACACCCTCATTCACATGTTCATTGCATCACTATTCACAATAGCAAAGACATGGAATCAAGCCAGGTAGATATAAATGGTGGATTGGATAAGGAAAATGTGATACATACATACCATAGAATACTATGCAGTCATAAAAATGAATGAAAATACGTCCTTCACAGCAGCAAGGATGCTGCTGGATGCCATTATCCTAGATGAATTAACACAGAAACAGAAAACCAAATACCACACGTTCTCACTTGTAAGTAAGAACTAAACAGTGAGTATGTGCAGACACAAACATAGGAACAATAGACACTAAGGACTCCATGGCGGGGCAAGGAGGAGAACAAGAAAAATTTTCTACTGGGGGGTAAGTTCACTCTTTGGGAGATGAGATCAATAGAAGGAAAAACCTCAGCATCATGCAATATACCCTTGTAGCAAACCTGTACATGTATTCCCTGAACCTAACATTTAAATAAATAACCTTGTATTCAAAGAGGGAAACCATAATAAAAATATGAACATATTTATAACTGAACACTAATAAAATATTTTATATTTAAGGTTTTTGTATGCAATTAAATTGGTTTTATTAATTACAATTCTCCAGGGAAACAGAACCAACAATATATTCTACTGGTTTAAGGCCTGTTGGCCTACTAGTGTAAGTCCTGGAATCTGAAGCACTGAGAACCAGAAGTTGCAATTTCCAAGAGCAGGAGATAATGAATGTCATGTCTGAGCTCGAAAATAAAGAGGAAGAGAGAATTTACTCTCCTTCTGTCTTCTTTGTTATATTTAGGCCCTCATTGGATTGAATGATACCTCCCTACATTGGTGAGGGTAGATTTTTGCTCAGTTTATTAAATCAAATTCTAATCTCCTCCAGAAACACCTTCACAGGCACATCCAGAAATAGTGCTTTACCAGCTATCTGAGCATCTATCAACTTAGTCAAGTTGACACTTAAAATTAATCATCACATTGACAATTAGAAGAAAAGGGAAGCTCCAAAAGGCATATATATATATATATATATATATATATATATATGCATTTATCAAACTCAACTAATGTGCAATTAATATTTGTACACTTCATTGTATTCAATTTTACACAAAAAGGCAACATTTATTTCATCTTGGATAACAGATGCACTCTGAAATACCTAGGATGAGTGTACCAATATCTGTAATTTACTTTGAGATTCTTTAAAAAATAAGATGAATAAACAGATGTGTTAAACAAGAGTGGTAATGTTAATGTTTGAGTATATAGGGACTCACAGTAAAATTATTTCATCTTTGTACTATGTTTGACTTTTTTTAATAAAATATTTTTAAAGATATGTAAAGTTTAATAAACCGTAATTGAGAGTTATGTACTGCATTGCAACCATGCAGTAGTAAAGATTGGTAGTGTTGCACATAGGGCTATTGATTTTGGAGTAAAACAGTGGTCACTCTCCTTCTATGGACATGGTGACGACACTTTGTATCTTACAGTTATTACTCAGAAGAGACCAAACATCGCTGCCTTATTGTCATGCTATCTCTTAATATTGCTCTTAGCAAACATTTAATTATCTAGCATTGTCATAGATAATGTATGAGATTGGGAATATACATATCTGAATTATACTCTTCAGCTTGGGCACATCTTGCTACACTATATGTCTATTTTTCAGGCCATATATTAAATGCCTGTTTTATTAAGTACCTATCCTGTTGCAGGCCATATACTAAATGCCTAAATTATTACATTACTATCCTGGCAAATTGCTGACCCAATTCTCTAGGAAAACAGATGTGAATAAATCTCTGTCTCACAAGGTAAGGAGAAAATGTTGGTAAGGTAAAGAAATGCAAAAAATAGTCAACATTTCTGAAGAGGTAATTTATACTAGATGGTAGAAATGAATATGGTCAGAAATATTTTGAAGGTAATGCCATCAGAATTTCCAAATGGAAAGGTTTATGGTGAGTGAAATAGACAGAAAAACAGAGAGAGAGAGAGAGATAAAGTTAATATATGCTAGTCACAGGAGATATTTTAAATTTGGGGGGAAATACAGCAATACTTAAGATTCGTTAGACATTTTGTGAACTACCAGATAAAAGGAGTTCACTGTTTTAAGATTACATTGCACTATACTTCTCTCGATGATATTATATTCTGTGGAAGTTGGTCTTTTTGAAGTTCTTGTGTAAATGGAAAGTATAGTGCAAAAATCAATGTGGAAAAAAAATGAAAGTGGTGGCTATCTAATCAGAACAATTTCTTAGAGACCTTCGAATGGACTTAGGCTTCCAAACAATAATAGGGGGAGACTTTAACACCTCATTGACAATATTAGACATATCATTGAGACAGAAAATTGGCAAAGATATTCAGGACCTGAACTTAGCACTGGATTACATGGGCCTGAGGGAGATTTACAGAACTCACCACCCAGGGCCTGATAGAGATTTACAGAACTCACCACCCCAAAACAACAGAATATATATTATTCTCTTTGCCACATGGCACTTACTCTAAAATTAATCACATGATCAGAAGTAAAACACTTCTTAGTCAATGCAAAAGAACTGATATAACAGTCTCTCAGACCACAGAGCAATCGAACTTGAAATCGAGACTACGAAATTCACTGAAAGCCTTACAGTTACATGGAAATTGAATAACCTGCTCCGGAATGAGGAAAACAATGAAATTGCGGCAAAAATTAAAAAGTTGTTGGAAACTAATGAGAACAATGGTATAATATACCAGAATCTCTGGGACACATCTAAGGCAGTGTTAAGAGGGAAATTTATAGCACTAAATGGCCATATCAAAAAGCTAGAAAGATGTTAAGATAACAACCTAACATCAGAACTAAAAGAACTAGAGAAATCAACCCAAATGTCCATCAGTGACAGATTGGATTAAGAAAATGTGGCACATATACACCATGGAATACTATGCAGCCATAAAAAAGGATGAGTTTGAGTCCTTTGTAGGGACATGGATGCAGCTGGGAACCATCATTCTCAGCAAACTATCTCAAGAATGGAAAACCAAACACCGCGTGTTCTCTCTCATAGGTGGGAATTGAACAATGAGATCACTTGGACTCGGGAAGGGGAGGGGGGAGGGGGAAGGGGGGAGGGATTGCATTGGGAGTTATACCTGACGTAAATGACGAGTTGATGGGTGCTGATGAGTTGATGGGTGCAGCACACCAACATGGCACACGTATACATATGTAACAAACCTGCATGTTATGCACATGTACCCTAGAACTTAAAGTATAATAAAAAAAAAAAAAAAAAAAAAAAGAACTAGAGAACCAGGAGCAAACAAACCCTGCAGTTAGCAGAAGACAAGAAATAACCAAGATTAAAGCTGAATTAACCAAGATTAGTCGTGAAAAACCCTTCACAAATTCAATGAATCCAGGAGGTTTTTTTTTTTTCTGAAAAAGTAACAAAATACGTACACTGCTATCTAGACTAATAAAGAAGAAAAAAGAGAGAAGTATCAAATGAACACAATCAGAAATGAAAATGAGGATATCACCACTGATGCCACAGAAAAACAAATAACCATCAGAGAATACTATAAACATCTCTATGCAAATAAACTAGAAAATCTAGAAGAAATAGATTATTCCATGCCTATCTGGCAAATCACTGACTCAATTCTCTAACAATACAAATGTGAACAAGTCTCTGTCTCACAACGTAAGGAGAAAATCTTGGTAAGGTAAAGAGATGTATATAATAGTCAATATTTCTGAACAGGTCGCCTGTATTAGATGGTAGAAATGAAGATGGTCAGAAATATTTTGAAGGTAAATTAAAAATATTTACGTTCCTGGACACATACATCCTCCTAACACTGAACTAGGAAGACACTGAATCCCTGAATAGACCAATAATGAGTTCTGAAATTGAGGCAGTATTAAATAGCCTACCAACTGAAAAAGCCCAGGACCAGACGGATTCACATCTGGTTTCTACCAGAGGTACAAAGAAGAGCTTGCACCGTTTCTACTGAAACTATTTCAAAAATTGAAAAGGAGGGACTCCACCCTAACTCATTCTATGAGGCCAGCATCATCCTGATACCAAAATCTGGAAGAGATACAGGAAAAAAAGACCACCATTTTTGATGAACATCAATGCAAATATCAGGTCAGTAGCCTTGATCAACATTGCAAAAATCCTCAATCAGAATACTGGCAACTTGACTCCAGCACAAAAAAAGCTCATCCACCACAATCAAGTTGGCTTTATCCCCAGGATGCAAGGTTGGTTCAACATATGCAAATCAATAAATGTGATTCACCACATAAACAGAACCAAAGACAAAAACCAAATTATTATCTCAATAAATGCAGAAAAGGCTTCCAATAAAATTCAACATCCCTTCATGTTAGAAACTCTCAATAAAGAAGGTATTGAAGAAACATTCTGCAAAATAATAAGAGCCATATATGACAAACCCACAGCCCACATAATATTGAGTGGGCAAAAGCTGAAAGCATCCCCCTTGAAAATTGGCACAAAACAAGGATGCTCTCTCTCACCACTTCTATCCAACCCTAAAGGCAATACCATTCAGGACATAGGCACGGACAAAGATTTCATGATGAAGACACCAAAATAAATTGCAACAAAATCAAAAATTGACACATGGGATTAATTAAACTAAAAATCTTCTGCACAGCTAAAGAAACTATCAACAGTTAAGTAAACAATCTACAGAATGGGAGAAAATATTTGCAAACTATGGATCTGACAAAGGTCTAATATCTAGCAAATCTGAGAAACTTATACAAATTTATAAGAAAAAAACAACCCCACAAAAATGGGCAAAGGACATGAACAAATATTTTTCAAAATAAGACGTCCATGCAGCCAATAATCATATTATAAAAAGTCCAACATCACTGATCATTAGAGAAATTCAAATAAAAACCACGATGAGATACCATCTAACACCAGTCAGAATAGCTACTATTAAAAAGTCAAAAAATAACAAATGTTGTCAAGGTTGTGGAGAAAAAGGAATGCTTATACACTGTTGGTGGGAGTGTCAATTAGCTCAGCCATTGCACAAAACAGTGTGGAAATTCCTCAAAGACCTAAGAGAGAAATACTATTTGACCTCGCAATCCCATTACAGGTATATACCCAAAGGAATATAAATTGTTCTATTATAAAGACATATGCATGCATATGTTCATTGCAGCACTATTTATAATAGCAAAGACATGGGATCAACCTAAATGCCCATCAATGATAGACTGGATAAAGAAAATGTGGTACATATAGACTATGGAATATCATGCATAAAAAAATAATGAGATCATGTCCTTTGAAAGGACATGAATGGAGCTGGAGGCTATTTATCTCAGCAAACTAACACAGGAACGGAAAACCAAATACCACACGTTATCTCCTGTAAGTGAAAACTAAGTTATGAGAACATATGGACACATAGAGGGAACACCACACACCGGGGCTTTTCGGATGGAGGCGGTTGGAAGGAGGGAGAGGATCAGAAAAAAGTAACTAATGGGTACTAGGCTTGATACCTGAGTGATGAAATAATCTGTGCAACAAATCTGCATGACACAAGTTTACCTATGTAACAAACCTGCACACGTTCTCCTGAACTTAAAAATAAAAGAAAAAAAAAAAAGAAAAAGAAATTGAAAAGTCAAGCCACTGACTAGTAGAAAATATTTCTAAAGCACATATCTGATAAAGGATGTGTATCTTGAATATATTCTAAAAATTTCAATACTCAACAATAAGAAAACTCCAATAACAATTTGACACAATATATGAACTCACACCTCAAAAAAACCTATGGATTGCAGGAAGGCATAGAAAATGATAGTTAACATCAATAGTAAATTGATGGATTTGGATATTTATGTGGATTAATATATATATTTATATATACACTATATATACATATATACATATATCCATCTTTGGATATTTACATGGATTAATATATATATTTATCTATACACTATATATACATATATACATATATCCATCTTTGGATATTTACATGGATTAATATATATATTTATCTATACACTATATATACATATATACATATATCCATCTTTGGATATTTACATGGATTAATATATATATTTATCTATACACTATATATACATATATACATATATCCATCTTTGGATATTTACATGGATTAATATATATATTTATCTATACACTATATATACATATATACATATATCCATCTTTGGATATTTACATGGATTAATATATATATTTATCTATACACTATATATACATATATACATATATCCATCTTTGGATATTTACATGGATTAATATATATATTTATATATACACTATATATACATATATACATATATCCATCTTTGGATATTTACATGGATTAATATATATATTTATATATACACTATATATACATATATACATATATCCATCTTTGGATATTTATATGGATTAATAGCAAATTGATGTTGACTATCATCTTCTATGCTTTTCTGCAGTGACACCACATTGTAGTTTTAATTATAACTCACTTAATTGTAATTAAAACAGTGTAAGAATGGTTCAAGTCAAAAAAATTGAAAATATCAAATACTGGTGAGAATGTGAAATAACTAGTACTCTGACATATTCCTGATGAGAACCTGAAATGTTATGCCTACTTTGAAAAATCGTTTGTCAGTTTCTTTCTTTTTTTTTTTTTGAGACTCCTGCGGTGGCACAATCTCAGTTCACTGCAAGCTCCGCCTCCCGGGTTCACGCCATTCTCCTGCCTTAGCCTCCCGAATAGGTGGGACTACAGGCACCCACCACCACGCCCGGCTAATTTTTTTTTTTTTTTTTGCGACAGGGTTTCACCATGTTAGCCAGGATGGTCTCGATCTCCTGACTTTGAGACCGCCCACCTGGGCCTCCCAAAGTGCTGGGATTACAGGTATGAGCAACCCCGCTCCTGGCCGTCAGTTTCTTATAAATTAAACATGTGTTTGTCTTACTACCTTTGACCCTTACTCCCAGTTGTTACCCAAAAGACATGAAAATATATATCAACAGAAAATCTTGTATCTGAATCTATAGCAGCTTTTTCCATGATAACCATAAACTGGAAAAACTCAAATGTCCTTCAACTAACAAACATAAAAATAAATTTTGAGACATCTATCTGTGTAATGGAATATTACATAGCAGTCAAAGATACCAAATTACTAATAATATGCAAATACATACACCACTCTCAGAATCAGTGAAAAAAATATGGCAGAAAAAGCTACTATTTGATGGTTACATTCAAATGACATTCTGGAAAAGACAAAGCAACAAGAAAAAAAAACGTAAGACCAGGCACAGTGGCTCACACCTGTAATCCTAGCACTTTGGAAGGCCAAGATGGGTGGATTACCTGAGGTCAGGAGTTCGAGATCAGTCTGGCCAACATGGTGAAATCCCATCTCTATTAGAAACACAAAAAATGAGCTGGGCTTGGTGGCATGAACCTGTAGTCCCAACTACTCAGGATAGTTGACAAAGTTTGGTTTGGAAGGAGAGGATTGACTGAAAAAAAAAGATCGTAAGACAACTTGTGATGATGTGATTATTGCATAACTATACATTTGTCAAAATTATTGAGCTTCACTTTTTTAGAAGTTAAATTTTACTATATGTAAAATACATTTCAATAATCCTACTTTTATGCAATTTGATTTTCTTTTAAAAGACATGTCTGACAGGCACATATATAGTCATTTCTTCACAACTTTCCGAATAGTGCCTCCAATATACTCAATTATAATTTATATTTAATAATCTCTCATATCCTCTTCCAATGAATATAAGAAATTTAAGAGACAAATTGGACGTCTTGGTTTCTCAATTATACTACAAATACGAATATACAACTAAAAATATATGCATATTTATACTATGCAAAATGCAATGGAAAGTCAATTTAATTTTAATCTAATAATTTATAAATAATCTGCACATCATGTCCTGCGAAACACAGAGGGATACAGTAATAACTAGTAAAAGGTTTTCCCCTCTATTCTCTTCTGGAGCAACATAAGTTGCATAGATGAAAATTGTTGCCAGCCTCCCAGCTGCTAAGTTTTAATTATGTTATCAGCTTAATACAGTTAATCAGCTGTCAAATTTAAAATATCACTTTCTCTGCTTTCATTATTTCCTAATCGTCCCCACCTTCTTCTTGTAATTAGTGTTTAGTAGTACATAATTTTTTGTTTAATTTTCATCATGCTTTTAGGGCACATCTGGCACATAATGTAACCTCAAAATTTATAGCTATAATAATAAGTATTTTTATTATTACTTTATCTTCACAAAATATATTTTAATTTTATGTAATTAAAAGGACATTTACTTTTCCTTTGTAGAAATTTATGTTTCAATCTTTTTAGTTTCATTTGCAACATGTAGTCATAGCATATTTCTAGTCATAGTTTAAAATATGTGCCAATATTTTATGTTTTGAGGAGATTTTAGACATGAGATACACAATATCAATGTTCAAAAATAAATATATTTAAGGCCCATACTATGGCAGGCATTATGTTAGATAACTAGGATTTAATAATTTATAAAAACAGATATGTTCCTTGAATATAGAAATACTCTTTGTATTGTATAGTATAATACAATAGCAAATAGTTTAAAATTACTGATTTTTCTTTAAAAACATATGTAATATTTTTAGTCATACAAAATGAATAACAGAAGCTTACTTCAATAGGGACAAATTAGACCTCTCTGGTAACAGATCAAGGGCTTAGGTGAAAGTAATATTGATAAAACATACATTTAGATTTGACACCCAACTGTTAACATCTGAAATTTTATTAAATTAAAATATAAAACACATGCATAATTAGTCCAAATGCAAAAATTACCAAAATTGTTCCTCCAGCAAACATTTTTAATGAAGATATTTACATGAGACAACAGTTTCATGTGTTTTCAGAGAGCATATTTGACTTTTAAAGAACAGGTAATTCTAATATTATTTTTAAAAGTCTTATCTGTAAAATAATAATAATAGTAGTAATAACAACAATACCATCAATATAATTGAAAATGTCTTAGTATATTTATAAAGTCAACATTATCATAAAAACATGCTATTGGCAAAAGAATAGGCAAAAATTTCTGTGAAATGAAATAGAGTCCAAAAATGTATCAGAGTACATATAAGACTTCAGTAGATGAATACATGATTTCACAAGCCAAATAAATACCCACATGAAAATAAACACTAGACAATTTTCTTCTATGACAATTCATTACAAAATAAAATTTCAGTGAATTAAAAGTTTTTTTTAATTATAATTCCTTTATTTGTTCATACTTTGTGAGATATTTTTAACCAGGCAGGCAACAGAAGCTATAAAAGAAGAAAAATTAGCTATCCACAAAAATTGAAATTTAACACATTTTAAAAGCCCAGATAGTGGAAAACAAGATATTAGAAAAAATATTTGCAGTCTAAAGTAAATACAAACTCTTATAGTTTATCTGTAAAAACCCTGTGGATAGGCTGGGATAGGCCCTAGAACCTTGCCCTCTTCCTGTACTCACACTCCCAAACTCAGAGTTTTGCAAGCAAAGTTGAATTAAATAATGCAATTTAGGGATATAGGTCTGAATGAACACTTCAAACTTCTGGCTTCTGAATTTCTGATTCTTAGCTGGTCAGTCAGGGACCCTACCTGACCTGAGTCACCCAGTTTCAGACACCAAAGAGCAGGTCAGCCCTAAATGTACATCTTCTGCAATTTTAATAATAGAGAAGCAGAAAGTGTAAGAGTATAGTGTTCATCAGCTCAAGATATTTACTTCTCTTTACTCCTAATTAAGATTTTTTGAAGAAGTTCTTGATGTATAAAGTTAATATTTATGTTAATGATTTCCGTATCTTGTTTAATAACTCTATCCTATGCTCAAGTCTTGAAAATATTTTACTATGTAGGCTTTTGCATGTGTACTTATAATTCATAAGAATGTATTTCTATATACATTATGGGGTTGGAATAATTTGAAACAAAATTCATCACTGACCCAAAAATGGAAATTTTAAAAATTCTTACTTCTCTAAGATACTCATAAGAATATTGACAGCTGCATGTCTATGTCCTCTGATAGGATGCATCTTAAAGAGTTGCCAGTGTTGGCACTTTTAATATCTTTTATATGTATATGTATTTTATATATTGTTGTATATTATTATATTATATATGAGAGACAGACTATACATATATATAAATCAAATGTAAATATGTGTACTATGTATATATTTGAGACATTTATATCTATTTAATACATCTATATAATATATACATGTATGTATATCCATATTTTATACATTTCCACTTATAAATTGAAATAAATAGGCAGGGCACAGTGGTTCATGCCTGTAGTCCCAGCACTTCGGGAGGCCAAGGCGGACAGATCACCTGAGATCAGGAGTTTGAAACCAGCCTGGACAACATGGTGAAACCCCATCTCTACTAAAAATACAAAAATTAGCCAGGCATGCTGGTGGTGGGTGCGTGTAATGCCAGCTACTCAGGAGGCTGAGGCAGGAGAATCACTTGAATCCAGGAAATGGAGTTTGCAGTGAGCTGAGATAGTGACACTGCACTCCAGCCTGAGAGACAGAAAGATTCTGTCTCACAACAAACAAAGTAATAAATAAAACGAATATTTAAGAAAATCTGATAAGGTTATTTGTGTTAATGACTACAGAAACATCAATGGATAATACGCATATCTTTTCAAGCATGCTGAACTAAATCAACACATATGGAAGAGATAACTTATCTCTGTGCTCATGTGAATAACATCATGAATATCAGTGTGAAGTTGACTATAGCAGCAACATTGGAAAACTACCAAAATAAATTTTACTAAACATGGAAGTGATATTCACAGAAGCAAAATATTTCAGAATGCATCTCCTGCTGTCCAGCTCAGAAAAATGCTTAGTCTAGAAACACTAAAGAATTTGTTTTTTATTTCCCATATCCTGATTTTATGCTCACCCAATATAATACTAAAGTCATTTTAGTTTTTTTTTTTTTTGTTTTTTGGGTTTTGTTTGTTTGTTTGATACAGAGTCTTGCTCTGTCACCCAGGCTAGAGTGCAGTGGTGGATATCAGCTTACTGCAACCTCCATCTCCCCAGTTCAAGCGATTCCCCTGCCTCAGCCTCTGACGTAGCTGGGACTACAGGCACCCGCAATGACAACTGGCTAATTTTTTGTATTTTTAGTAGAGACTGGGTTTCACCATGTTAGCCAGGATGGTCTCGATTTCCTGACCTCGTGATCCACTGACCTCAGCCTCCCAAAATGCTGGGATTACAGGTGCGAGCCACTGCGCCCGGTCAATTTTAGGTATTTTAAGCCTAAAATATAACATCACACAATAAAATCACCTCATTGATATTGGGCTCATAAAATTAATGGGTGATTGATGGAAGAGAGTTAGAAAAGTGGTAGAATTCCATGTAGTTCTGCCCTCTAAGTGGCAGGAAGCAGACAATGGGCACTTGGTAGGAACAGTAAGCTTTTTGTGCCAATAGTGCTGGTCTCATGGGTTTCATGCTTCATCCTTTTCACTTACAGCTCGGAGATCAGGGCTGGAGGGGCTATTTAGTCCATCTTAGGTTTAGTGTCTATCATAAAATATAGCAGAGGAAAAATATGGCCTCTTATTTTCTTTCATGGAAGATGGTAGTGAGAATGAGGCATCAGAGATTGTCACTCTGCTAAGTACAAAAATAGGACATTTCTTGAAAGGAATATCTAGATAATTATTTTTTAAATTAGAGAAAGAAAATAGGCAACAGTTGTGAATGTTGGATAACAAATTAAAAGTAAAAACTATGATACCCAAGGAAATGCTTAATAAGTAACCTGACTTCTCAAATATTCCGTTCCATGAGAAACAACAGATAGGCTCTTAATAAAGTCATCTCTATTGCAGAAACTAGAAATAAAAATCTACACTTTTCATGAATAAGCAGACATATAGTTTATTCAACATTTATGTCTGAAGTTAGTCAGTATAGCCTAATAGTTAACGTATTTGTGGATTATCAAACTACCTAGTTTTTCTAATCAGAAGTCTGACTGCTCGATAGTTAGTTATCAAATAATTTGTTGTTCTAGTTTGTTTAGACTGCTATAACAAAATTCCAAAGACTGAGTAGCTTTTACACAATTATTTAATGTGTACAATGTACATTATTCAGGTGATGATTGCACTGAAATCCTAGACTTCACCACTACACAATATATCCTTGTAACAAGGCTGCACTTATACCCCTTAAATTTATACAATTGTTTTTAAAAGAGAGAAATAAAGATACAAATTAAACAAACAAACAAAAAGGCAGTAGTGGAGCCAAGATGAAGACGCTGGCCAACGCTGTGTCTCGCGAAGGCCCACTCGCTGGTTCATACATTGCACCTTTTCTCTGAACTGTCACATGGTGGAAATGGGAACAAGTTCCCTCAGGCCTCTTTTATTAGGACACTAATCCCATTCATGAGTGCTCTAATCTTATTGTCTAATCACATCCTGAAGTCCACACCTCCTAATGTGATAGTGATAAACATGGGGGTTAGGTTTCGGCACATGAATTTTTAGGAATCGTAGTACTTTTTCGAACATGAAATCGTGAGACCCATGATACAGAAAGGTCTGACAAGGCATATTTAGCTATAGATCTGTTTACACTTAGAACTGCACAATAAATTTGTCTGATAAGTCAATTTTCATTGAGTTGATTATTTTTCTTTGTGTTTTCTGCCTGGGATGTAGTCTTTAAGGAAAATTTCTCTACAACCCTCAGTGTATCAAGCCAGAAAAAAAAATTCAATGTAAACTGATACATTTAAAAGAAAAAATAAAAACACTGAAGAAGTAGCTAAACCTAAATTGATTGAAGTTGTAATTTTTCCTCAGCTAATAGTTTTATCTCAGCATTAAACTTCTTGTTACATAAGAAATCTGTTTGCAGGATTCATTGCAAATATATCACCGTTGGGGACAGTAAGCTCACCTTCCTGACCCAGTCCTGGTGGGCTGTACTCTCCAAGTTGCTCCTGACTAATATGGATTTTCTGGACTTGTATTGCTGTGTGCTGGCCCTGTCCACATCGAGGTTAGTTTTCAGGCCACTGGCATTTTGCCTTTCAAATTTATTGCCTATAGACAGACCATGTCTCTTTTCTCTCCTGGGATATTTAACTCAAGCAGCCTTGAACTTATAGCCTGACCCTAGTAGTCACATTATCAAAGCAGATGGCACAATGTTTTGTCTACTTTGAGATAGTATTCACCATAAAAATTAGAGTACTCTTATGAATGCCATCTATAATGGCAGAATCTAAGTTTTCAGAAGGCTTAGTTTGTTTTTACATAGGAGAAAAACTACATTCTCTTAGAAATATCCAGGGTAAGGGATTCCATATTTGTTATATGCCTATTATGCTTTTTGTTGTTGTTGTTACTAGTTAAGAATATAAATCCTTTTCCTTTCACTCATGTTTATTTCTCTCTGTATTAAATCTATCTCACCCCAAACCCTAGTCCTCTGGACCTATTCAAATTCAATGAACTTCATTACCCCTTGAACAACCACTCATTCCCATAACCATTTCTTAGAATTTGTTTTTTCCTGAACTATTTTGTTCCTGAAGTCCCAAACTCATAAAATACTCCCTCCCTAAACATAACCATTTACAAATCTTGTGCTCATTTGTTCACATGACACTTGCTGTATTAGTCTCTTCGGGCTGCCATAACAAAATATCACACACTGTATGGCTGAAACGACAGAAATTGATTCCCTTGCTGTTCTGGAGGCTAGAAGTTCCAGATCGATGTCCAACAGCATTGGTTTCTGAGGAGCGCTTTCTACTTTCTTCCTGGTCTGCAAATGGCTGCCATCTCTCTGTGTGTTCACTTGATCTCTTCTTTGTGTTTGCTCAGAGAGAGAGAGAGAGAGCTTTCCAGTGTTTCCCTTTATAAGAATACTAATCCTATCGAATCAGGCCCCACCCTTATGACCATATTGAAGTTTATTCACCTTCTTACAGTTTCTAGTTATCTCCACTTATCCCCGTGGAGGATACTTTCCAAGACTCACAGTGAATGCTTGAAACTGCAGATACTATCAAATTTGATTGCTGTCAATCAGAACATGTTTTTCATGCTTTCCACCCATAAATATAAAGCTTTTTCCATGTTAACTAACCATTATTCCTGCACTGTGTCTGTAACTTTTGCAATTTGAAGTGTGACAACCAAATAGCACAAATTCCTTCCTCCTTTTTCACAATTTCACAGGTAGAAGATTCATTTTTACCATACGAATTTCAGCATAGGATTTTTTTTTTTTTCTTGTTAAGTGAAGAACTTTCACTTAAAGGAAGCACTTTATGGCGGCTCTTTGGCATATTCCAATTGCTTGTATCACTGCTCTTGAGCTTTGGGACTGAATAACATACTGAGTAATGTTAGGGTGACTTGAAGGCAAGCACTACAATACTGTTACAGGTAGTTAGGCATGAGTGGGGCAGAAGAGGGCTCTTCCCCCACCCACCGGGAATGTCAGGTGATGGTTCAACAGTTATCACATGGCCTCTCTAAAAATGATAATTTGACAGCAGGTCCCAGGGGGAAGCAAAAAGAGCTTCCAATAAAAACTCAGATATTGGGAAAGTGAGCCTGGGTATGTGCACTAAGACACAAAATAGTGAAATATGATTTTCCTGGGGCACTCCACCAGAAAAGGGAAAGAAGCCTCAGGTGAGCATGAATACAGCTTCCTAAACACAGTGCATGTGTGCACTTCCCAAGGGTAAGGAGAGCACTGCACTGAGCATGCAGGCAGTCCACCCTAAGGAAAGAATCTTGGGAAAGGAACCAGCATATAGAGTCCTAGGATCAAGGTTAAACACTGCACTTGACCTTCAGGTGCCCGTTTGGGTCTCTTCCAAGTGAACTTTCCTTTCTTTCCTCTCTGAAGTTTTTAATAAACTTCCACTCCTGCTCTGAAACTTGTCTCTGTCTCTTTTTGGGGCTTATGCTCTTCAGTTAAATTCTTTCTTCTAAAGAGGAAAGAATCGAGATAGCTGCAGACCTGTACAGATTCACCACCAGTAAATTGAGTACCTTCCACCGGTAACAATACCACAGAACTTGATCGGGAATCCAGAGGGATTCTAAGTGTGTCATGGGCAGATAGTGTAGACAGAGTGGACCTGCTTGGCAAAGGAAGGATTCACATACCAGGCAAGAAAAAGTGGGATAGCTTGAGATTTCATCACACTCCTTAGAATGAGACACAATTTAAAACTTATGAACTGAAATTTCTGGATATTTCCATTTAATATTTTTATACCATTCTTGACCATGGGTAATTAAAACCGTGAAATGCAAAACCATGAATAAGTCAGTTGGGGGAGTTACTGTATTTCCAAATACATTCACACTGAGGGTTAAGTCTTCTGCATAAGAATTTGGGGGAAGAGCAAAAACAGTCAGTTCATAAAACCTGTTCTGTGCAATAATATACCATTAAATGTCTGTATTTTTTTCTTCTTCTACTGCTTTGTCTATCCTCCCTTTCTGATTCTGCTTAGTATGCATATTATAAATATGATCAAGCCAGTTGATAACATCAAAAGGAAGGATGAAATTTTGTACCATAGAATGTAATCTGGAATGAATGAAGGCAAGAGAGAGAAAGTAAAGGCATTAAAGAACTGGAGGTGACTGTGGAACACAATAATAATTATCATTATAGAAATGGACTAGAGAATCAATAGGTATTTGTGGACAATTTTTGATTGTTCAAGTTAAGAATACACAAGCAGAGTAGCTTTGACTCACAATCAACGGAACGTTTGCATAAAGTATAGTGAATGTGAAGGGTTATCTCAGGGTCCTGAAAACAATAAAAGGCATGTTTTGTGTTGTTGTTTGTCTGCTTGTTTTTTCTTAAATAAAAGCATTAAAATTATGGAAGATGATAAGATTTATGTTTGGGAAAAATTATTGAGAACTATGCATAAAAGTTTCATTGATTAGAAGAAATTTGAGGGTTACCTAAGTGTCTTAAGTATTCTGAGATGTTAGAAGTACAGGGAATGCATATTTTCATAGACAGTCTGATTTTAGACTATAATTGATTTAGGTCTATGTATTTTGAAATGACTGAAATAATATTTTAAATTCCTACGTATTATTTAAGTCTTGGGTTAAACTTTGTCACTTTCTCTTATTACGCCTCTGTACTGCTCTTAAGGTTTGGTAGGCCAGTCCTTTCTAGTTTCTTCAAATGTCTCTAACATTGAACATTTTCTACTCCTGTACTTACTTTTGTGTTGGTATGTCTTTCTTATCCACCAAGCTCTTAAGGTACTAAACATAAAGTAAGCAGAGCTTGGTAAAGCTCTTAAGGTACTAAACATAGTAGGTTTCTTGAATGAACGGATGAATGAATGATGATCTCCTGTTTTAACATTTTATATTTGGTGTTTGTTTACTTGTTCGCTTTATTTATGACAAACTCATGTTCTCAATACTGGTAGAAAA
Organism: Rhinopithecus roxellana; assembly: GCF_007565055.1. Classification (NCBI taxonomy): domain Eukaryota; kingdom Metazoa; phylum Chordata; class Mammalia; order Primates; family Cercopithecidae; genus Rhinopithecus; species Rhinopithecus roxellana. The sequence goes on from NC_044551.1 coordinate 45,954,313, forward strand.
AAAGGTTATTTTAAAAATTAGCACAAAACTTACTCACTTTGAATTTTAACAATAACAACAAAAAAGGTTTTGTCATTATTATGAGAGTTCATGTTACCAAAAGTTAATCATTGCCAGTTCCACTCCAAATGGATAGATAGTGATATAACCGAGGAGTAGGATATTTCTAGTATTGCACAGTAAAAAAAAAAAAAAAAAAAAAAAAAAAAAAAAAAAAATTAAGATATAGGGAAATAATTCTTGCTCAGAAAATATTCATTGAATGTTATTGATATGTAAATTACTGTTAATAGGTGCTATGTTTACAGCAGTGAATGAAAGAGAAAAAAATAAAATCTCTGCTCTCATGAAGTTCAGACCCTAGTGAATATATTCATATTAATCAGTGGCTCTTCTACTCATGTTAAGTTTTTGTGTTTACCTATGAATTGATATAAATACAATTATATTGCACATATTTTTCAATAGCCTAAATTGTGCTTTACAAAGTAATATTTACTTTTACCTATTGTGTTTCTGGTTTTTTTTTTTTTTGTAATTGTAATGATTTACAAGTTCAAGGTTCTTAGATTCCTATTCTTATGAAAATGATAATTTAATATTTGTTTTTCCCTGTATATTTAAACCAACACTCCCTACTTCACAGCAACTACCCATACTCTAAAGACACAGACTATCATATCAAAACAGAATTTTTTAGCATATGCCTGAACCGAGGTCATTGTTCAAAAACTAATTTTCAACAAAAATAAAACTATTTATACTTTGTATAGCACAAGTTGTTGGAAGAAAGTGGAATATGCTCTACTTTCCAGTTTTCTAAAACTAATTTTCAGGACGTAAAGACAACTTTGTATATTTAAAAAAAAGTACGTGGTTTATGAAAACACATTATTTAGTTCCTTGTCCTAAAATCTACTTTTAATTTAAACAATATAGATTTGTTTTAAATTTAATATCCACCTTAGCTGGTTATTTTACAAACTGATCTATAATGGAAGCTTATGTATTTTAAGCATCAGTTTCAAAGAATCAGCCATCTTCACAGTCACAGGATACCCCAGGAACTTTCACATTGTGGCCTTTCATTTTCATGTAATGTGTTCTAGAAAAATGAATTTTGATGTAGCCCCTGCCTTAGTCTTAGCCCTCTGTGACTTATATAATCAAGTAATTGACATAGTTTGAAATAAAATCATTCACTTCAGATTGTCATAGCACATTTCTCCTACATCTTTGTGCCTGATTTGACCCATGGTGCCTGACCCTGTAAATGATTGCTTTACGTAATATGTGGAGTACATCACACCACATGATGGTAGCGTAAATCTCCCTTTTAACAAGCCATGTCACAGTGGGAAGACCTCGTTTCACACATTAGAGGAAAAGAGACAGTTAGAATCATTAATCAGTGATGAGGGAAAGCACATGTGAAATGAGTTTGGGGTGGCTGAACATTTTTCCAATTACCAGACTATATTCTATTGGGAAAAGATGATAATAAACAGGAGGCTGAATATCCTTTGCTTCACTCTTCTAGGAAAGAAAGACAATAATTATTAAAACAAAATGTTCACTGATTTGACACATTCCGCAGAAAATGATGTAATGTTCATAGAGTTTGGTAAGTTATTTCTCAAACAGAAAAATATACTGCTCTTAAAAGAGCAAAAATATGTTACACGCACATGCAAATTTCATGATGCAATCCTCTTCTTGAATTTTAATTTCTTCAGAGAAATTAGTTAAGTGCTATCTACCACAATTAGAGAGAAATGTATGTTAAATGATTAAGTTGTTATAAAATTAGGAAATGAGAACATGAAGAAGATATTTTTAAGAAAAGAAACAGTTGAGGCTTATTTTATAAAAAAAAGTAGTGGTGCCATTTTGAAAACAAGGATCAGGCAGCTTCCTATTCCAAATGCTAATGAGTGCATGCGCACCCAGGAGCATGTGCACACGCACACACCAATGGACCCACTAAGGATCAGCCATCTACAATATGGATTTGTACTCTAGTTGCATTTGCCTGCTTCCTCCACATTCATATGGATACATATAGTTAATTATTGCTACCCATAACCAGTATTATCCCCTTAGCATAATATTGTTTCATTTACAAAGAAGCAAAGGGATAATTGTGTTGTAATCCATAAAACTTTGTCTATTTTCTGTAATACTTACAATAAGGAAATGTATATGTGTGTATATATGTATGTGTGTGTGTGTGTATATATGTGTGCATATGTACATATGCTAATTTTTCTGAAGGGAGTGGCGGAAGAGAAAACACACAAAGAACAATGTTAAAATATGTAAACTGCATGTTAAATAGTTTTTTATTTTTTAATATCTCAAAGGAAAACAACCACAAAATCTTAAAACCCTCACAAAGGTTTTCCACATTAATGTTTCAATTTCTTAACATTTTCCACCAATTTTGAATTCTGATCCTTTGTGATAAAGTAATTTATTCTAACTCCCTATCATCATGTGACTTTCCACCAACATGTAATGTAATCCTAACTCTGTTAATATAATTTGGTTTAATTCCAAGATTATTTCTTCTTGATGCCATATTTTAAAACAATTCTGAGTCTTCTGTCTGGTACAATGTCCTAGGAGGAGAAAGAGCCATTAGGCTTGGCCTGTGAGGCTCCAAGTCCTTTAAAATTATCTAAGCATCAGGCCTCACTTCCTCCATTAAGTGAAAATCCAGTAAATGTGGCTTTGTGCTTTTCATGTATGGTTTATTTTGACACCTCCATATCAATGTATCCTTCTCCTTCTCTCTCTCCTTTTTGACTCTTTCCTGCCTTTTCTTTCTCTCTCCTTCTTCCTTGCAGCCTTGAGAAATAATGAGAAGCCACTTAAGTCTGTAGCTGTTGATATGGGAACTTGATGCTACTACATAAGACCATATTCCATGTCTATAAAGACCCTCCCACAAACAAGCAAAACCCACTCAAAAATAGGGTAAATTAAAAAAAAAAAAAAAAAAAAAAAGGCCCTCGCACACACATACACACGCATATGCACACACACAGGTATATTTACAGAAGACTAAAGAGCATACAGGCTATTGATGTTTATAGAAGATTTTAACAGTTATGTAATATTTTTCTGATACCTTAATCATAAGGAAAAATATCAATAAAAATGTGGAAAATGGGCCAGGTGCAGTGACTCATGCCTGTAATCTCAGCACCTTGGGAGGCCAAGGCAGGTGGATCACTTGAGGTCAGGAGTTCAAGATCAGCCTGGCCAACATGGTGAAACCCTGTCTCTACTAAAAATATAAAAAAAAGTAGCTAGGTGTGGTGATGGGCACCTGTAATCCCAGCTACTTGGAAGGCTGAAGCAGGAGAATTGCTGGAACCTGGGAGGCGGAGGTTGCAGTGAGATCACGCCACTGCATTCTAGCCTGGGTAGCAAAGCGAGAGTCCGTCCGTCTCAAAACAAACAAGCAAACAAACAAAAAAACATAGAAAATGTAGCTTATGGGGCACAGAAATCAGGTAAGAGACAAGGTAGAGCAGGGGAATTTTTTTTTTTTTCAATTCTAGCCATTAAATATGTGTTTAAGGACTTAATTTTTGCATTACATTGATTTAAAGATGAAAGTTAAAAAATCATGTTAGGAGGTTATAGCCCTTGATAAGATGCCATAAGCACACGCTATTCTGTCTCTCCCACAATATGTAGTTATTCAACCTAGACGGAATGCTAGAAGTAACTGTTTTAAAACTGAATAGTAGGAGGCAGATTGGGGAAGAAGGCCAGTTTTTAAATTTCCATTGAACTAGCTGTGCTTACCTTTCTCTCTCTCCTACATCCCCACAACCTGAACTGAATCCCACAGCCTGAACAAAAAAGTGAGCACAGGCCTGCTGATAGAAAGAGTCACAGCAGAAGCTGTGGAAGACTGAATACTGGCCCCAAAGATATATAGGTCGTATTCTCTGAAACCTGTGAATGTTTTTTCATATGGACAAAGGAAATTTGCAGATGTTATTAAATCTTGAGATGGAAGGATTAACCTGAATTAACTGGATGTGCCCTAAATGTAATCCCAAGTGTCTTTAGAATAGGGAAATACAGAAAGATTCGACTGTAGAAGAAAATAAGGCATTGTGATTTGTGAAGCAGAGATTGGATTGTTAAAGCCATAGGCCAAGGAATGCTAGTGTTATCAGAAGGTGGAAGAGACAATGAATAAATTTTGCCCTGGACTCCCCAGGAGGACCAACACTGCTCATACCTCAGTTTTAGCACATAAAACTCCTCTTAAACTTTTGGAGTACAGAAGTCTGAGAGAACACATTTCTGTTGTTTTAAACCACTAAGCTTAGGTAATTTTTTTACAGCATGCTTTAAACTAATAGAAAAGTCGTCTGGCCATATGGTTAAGTAATGGAACTCCTGGTGCTCAGAGAAAGTGGACGGTCGCTCTCATGTTTTTGGCTAACTTTTTCTTTGTTCTTTCCTGTACTATGCCTAAAGAAATTATTTGGCAGTCACATCAGGGACACCAACAACATTCCTGTCCCCGAGAAAAATCAAACTCCAAGGAAGAAAATATTTTTATTTCAGAGTTGAGGAGCTGTGGCTCCAAGGCTGTGGGGTGAACTCTCATTTTTATTTTTCTTTATCTTGCCACGTGCTGCTTTCTCCCAGATATGCGCACATTTGCAGAAAATGCAACAGAATGAGACAAGTAAAGCCCAAGTTTCTGGCCAGAAGGTAGAAGAGAGGAGCTCCAGAGAACAGAAATTAGTTGAGAGGTTTTCCAGAGGGAGGGGCTTTAGAAAGTGAACACTTATTTATGATGAAAAACTAAACATAATAAAGTGTAGTAGAGGAAAAGTAGTAATGGTTTCTTGTGTGTTTTAAGGTATTTTTTTGAATGAGTTGTGACTGTTGTGTTTGTGATAATTTTTCAACAACATATCATATTTTATTTAAAAGAAAAAGCATGTATTTATATTTATATTCTAACACATGCAATCTTATAAAAAGGTGTTGGCCTGAATATTTTACATGATCATTATGATCTGACTTGTCTAGATTATTAAGCAATTTACCATACCTAAATCACTACTATTCATTTAATATTGCTTCATCAAACTATAGTTAATAAACTAAGACACCAGATCAAAAACTTGAACAGTATTGGCATTGAATAAAGAAATATACAGTAGCCTGGCCTATAACTAGCCTTTAATTTTAAAGAAATAAGAAAAGGAAAAAAAAGAAACAGAAATGAAAAACTTTATCTATGGTAACAAAGCCTTATCTAGTCCTTGGACCATACCGAGAAGTAAGTTATATGAATAAGATAATAAAACATTCAGGTTCACAGATTAAAGAAGAACTGAAGGACTGAGACATATCTAAGCACATTTAAAATTTCAGAAACAAGTGGCTTGTGTGTCAGAATTCTGTTCCTGAGTCAGTTGTTTTGGAGTTAAAACACACATCTCTTTTACAAACATTATTGTCCACGGGATTAGCTCCCCAAGCTACTCTACAAAATTCTTTTCTCTATAAGTTACTTGAAGACAAATATGAATCACAGAACTCTGTGTATGCTGTGATTTCAGATTTTCCAGTCACTGTGCTTCATTACCCAGAGCTGGCATCTCACAATCTGTTTCCCCTCCACATGTGCCATAGTCATACTAAATAATTAATCTAGGTTCACACTCTTCTACTTTGTCAACTTACCTTCAACCATTAAAAGTATAAAAAAATCGAAAAGCACCTAAATAAATTCAAATAAGCCTAAGTGCTTCACTCACACTTATTTGGTTATTTGTACAACACTTGTACTTCTCCTTTAACGAAACCTACTTTCGCTATCAAAATCATTTGGACTAAAACCCTGAACTTCTTTGGTTTGTTCATCTGCTCAATTATTTCTTTTCCTTAATCTACTTTTGAAATTTCAGGGACATTAATTGCTGCTTTTTGGGGGGTTGTCTTTTTATTTTATTATTTTTTTTCTTTTTTGAGACAGAGTTTCACTGTTGTTGCCCAGGCTGGAATGCAATGGCTCTGTCTTGGCTCACTGCAACCTCTGCCTCCCAGGTGCAAGCAATTCTCCTGTCTCAGCCTCAGCCTCCCCAGTAGCTGGGATTACAGGTGCTGCCACCATGCCCGGTAATTTTTTTTTTTTTTTTTAGTAGAGTTGGGGTCTCACCATGTTGGCCAGGCTGGTCTTGAACTCCTGACCTCAGGTGATCCACCCACCTCGGCTCCCCAAAGTGCTGGGATAGAAAAAGAAAAAGAACAAACAAAAAAACACACTATTTGGCTACTCTATCTTCATTATCAAATTTACCTAGTTTATATGGCTGCCAAGCTATACCATGTTTGCTAAGTTAATTCTTTCTCTAATTCTCTGAAGAGAAATACTGTTTCTTAAAAATATCCAACCCATCCTTTTCATGACTAAATTTCCTTCCTACATTTCAGATTGAAACTGCTTCAAACTGCAGCCATTATAACTATAAATGTATTTGAAACCACATTCCTTCATCAGTTAAGTTTGAGTAAAGAAAGTACAAAGTGTTCTAAATATTTCAAACTGGAAGGGATAATATTTAAATTAGGTATTGGCAAGCCCATAGAAGAGCTGGTAGAATGAAAGACAGAGAATAATGCCACCTGCTTTCAGAAAATGAAGAAGCTGCCACTAATAGCCTTGGCCACTAATAGCACTAAAGTACATTTGTTAAATAAAATTTCTAGAATTAAGGAGAAATTTGTGTCTTCTTTCTGCTCTTGGGGCTCCTATCCTTCTGGAAGACAATTATAGCTTCCAGTCTGTATATGTTATGTAAGTACCTCTTGATGGTGGAATCTAGCCTGGCATTATAGTGGTTAGAAATCTGAGAAAAATCATTCTCAGGTTTCCTGTCCACATGATATCAGGGAGAGTGCAGAAGTTGAAATTGCTGAAGCTTAATTGACCACTGGAAATCTGGCTCACCATTCTTTACTTTTGCCAACAATTGCAGTGGAAGATACAGCTTTGTCAGGGCGAGAAATAAGACTTCATATGTTCTTTGTATTGCATCCATTTCTGTGCTCTCTAGAGACATTTTTCTATCAAGTATCCCTTCTGTTACCAATATCTTCAAAATATTTCTGTTTGCTGGATTCCATCAGCATTTAAACAAATTCAGTTTTTCTCTCACCTTAGAGAAAAAATTACTAATAAAATTTTACACATTCCATGAATTCAGTCTAATTAACATATAAGTTTTCTCTTTTGAAGTCAAACAAAATGTTTAATATTTCTTATGTAATTTCTCTAAAAGTAAGTAATATCTATACTTATATTACAAATAGTTTTTACCATTTCAATATACTGAATGCTTTTAATAGTGAAAAAAGTTTGGATGTTTTAAGCATATATGCTGGTAATTATATTATAGTTTTCAATAATGTCCTGTAAGTTACTATGATGAAAATTGCTTCAAAAATTAAATCAGGGCTAATTAAATAAGTTTTATTTATCCTGCGGGATATTGAAGAAAATTATCACAGTTAAAGTGTGGATAAGGTAGCTTCATGTTTTGTTATAGAGGAAAGTTTAAGCTACAACCTCTTAAATCCAAACAGTTGGAATGATTATGTCTGAGGAAGTGTCATGTCAGATCTTCTAGAAGCACAGCGATCTGTCCTAAGTCCTCGCTATACTGCAGACACTGATTATACGTTAGAGATCTCTTATTCTTATCAGTGTATCTCCTTAGCGTTAACATTTTTCAGTGAACAAACAATCTGGTACTTATGATTACGCACCACATTTATGAATTAAAAATATCCAGCTGAGTGCACTGCAGTGGCTCACGCCTGTAACCCCAGCACTTTGGGAGGCCAAGGCGGGTGGATCACGAGGTCAAGAGATTGAGACGATCCTGGCCAACATGGTGACATCCTGTCTCTACTAAAAATACAAAAATTAGCTGGGTGTACTTACGCCTGTAGTCCCAGCTACTCGGGAGGCTGAGGCAGGAGAATCACTTGAACCCAGGAAGCGGAGATTGCTATAAGTCAAGATTGAGCCACTGCACTCCAGCCTGGCGACACAGCGAGACTCTGTCTCAAAAAAAAAAAAAAAAAAAAAAAAAAAAAAAATCCACCCCTTGCGCTAAGGTTACCTAGGCTAACAGCTGAATTTAAGTCTGTTTTCTATTTTCAAACTTAAGACTGTGAAAATAGAATAGAAGTCAGTTTCTTGGAAGTCTCCATGAATTATGCTGATAAGACCTTAGACCAACTGTGAAATTTATTCTGTACTTCTGAAATAGCTAAGAATACAAAATACTATGTAGTTTTATATAAAAAAATTAGAATTTGCTTTTCACTTACATAATTATAATGTTAATGTCTTATTGTAATGGTAAAAATGAAATATAAAATTAGAATCAAAATAAAAGATGAGTTGCCACCACTGGCTGTCAATAGTAAGTGAAAATATATTGTACCAATAGAATAGCATTGGTATATGTTATACCAAAACTCTGAATCTGAGAATTTCTCATTCAACAATTGCTCATTTACTAGGCAATGAATGAGGACCTAGAAAAATAAAATATATATATATATATATATATATATTAAGAGCAGTTATCATCTTTTGTAAGAGTGACATTTACAGTGTATTATAATAGTCAAGGTTCTCCAGAGAAGTAGAACCAATGGAGTGTATGTGTGTGTGTGTGTGTGTAAGAGAGAGAGAGAGAGAGAGAGAGAGAGAGAAAGACAGAGAGAAAGAAATAAGGAAGGAAAGAAAGAGAGAAAGAAGGAAATAAAGAGAGAAAGGAAGGAAGGAAGGAAGGAAGGAAGGAAGGAAGGAAGGAAGGAAGGAAGGAAGGAAGGAAGGAAGGAAGGAAGGAAGGAAGGAAAGAAGGAAGGGAGGAAAGGAAGGAAAGAAAAGGAAGAACTTATTATAAGAAAAGAGCTCCTGTGATTATGAAGGCTGACAATCTGAGTATTTCCAAGGTGAGTTAAAATGTTAGAGGCACACACAGAAGAACCAATAGTGCAGTTCCTGTTTGAGTCCAAAAACTTGAGAGCCAGGGAAGCTGATGGTGCAATTCCAGTTTAACAACCAGCAGTATGAAGACCCAGGAGGACCTAATATATCAGTCTCAGTATGAAGGTAGGAAATATTCTCCCTTGCTTGGAGGAGGTTCGGCCTTTTTGTTCTATTTAGCTCCTCAGCTGATTGGATGAAGCCCACTCACATTAAGGATGGCTAGCTGTTTCATGGTCATCCTCCTTTATCTGCAGTTCTGCAGTTTCATTAACCTATGGTCAAGCATGATTTGAATATGTCAAACAGGAAATTTCAGAAATAAACAATTCATAAGTTTTAAATTACATGCTATTTGGAGTAGCATAATGAAATCTCACAGCATCCCACACCATCCCTGGTAGGACGCTAATCACTCCTTTGTCCAACAGATCCATGCTGTGTACACCACCCACCCATCAGTCACTTAGTAGCTGCTTGGTTCTCAGCTTGACTGTTGCAGTATAGCAATGTAGCAGAAGTGCTGGTGTTCAAGGGCCCCTTATTGTACTTCACAATGGCCCCAAAGTGTAATAGTGGTGATGCCGGTAATTCGAATATGCCAAAAATAAATTTTAAAGTGTGTCCTTTAAGGGAAAAAGTGAAAGTCCTCAACTTAAGAAGGAAAAATATTATATGTTGAGGTTGCTAAGATTTGCAGTAAAAGCAAATTTTCTATCCATGAAATTGTAAAGAATAAAAGAAATTCAGATTATATTTGCTGTCTCACCTCAAACTGCAAAAATTATAGCCACAGTGTGTGATAAGTGCTTGATTAAGATGGAAAAGGCTTTACATTTCTGGGCGGAAGAAATGAACAGAAATATGTCTCCATTGACAGCCATTAGATTCAGAACTATTTGTGGTTTCAGGCATACACTGAAGATTTTGGAAGCTATCTCCTTTCCAAGGATAAGAAGAAACTATGTACTCAGTGCACTAATGCACAAGCTTATGTCATCCAAAACACCCTCACAGAGAGACCCAGAATAATACTGAATAGCTAAGTACCCAGAGGACCAGTTATACACAAAATTTACAATTACCTGTAGTTAGAGACCAGTATAGTCAAAATTATTGATATTTGCATATAATGCTGTCAAATATACAGAAATTACAGTTTCAATGTATACAGTGACTTAAAATTTAGAGTAGATTTTCATATTTTTTATACCACTGAATCCTAACAATATTTTTTAATTATATATGCTCTTACCTTTACTTTTCCAAGTGAACTATATATAATTAAATTCTACCTTGAACATTTCAGAGGATGACATTTTTCTGTCATGTTTTTATTTGAATTACATTTATGAATTTATGTTCCATATATTCCATACTGAAAACTACTTTATAGTAGTTTTTTGATATATGCTAATAATGTTTATTACAAGAATATAGTGTATTTTTTTCTGCAGCATTTGCTGATTGAATAAATGCATATTACTATTGGTTATATGCTGGTCTACAATGCTCTAGTTTGGTACTATATCAGCTGAATACAGGTACAAAATGATAAATGAGTAATTAATGAATAGATGCCATTTAATTATACCCAAGTGCAGGGTGCAGAGTTTGTGTTTGATTTCAGTAGAAATCAGTACAGTTGATTTCAGTAGAGCTAATCAACAATATTATAAAATTAACCTTTCTAAATGTTTTAACAATCTCTGAATTTATCATTTAAAATGGTACATGATTAATAAAAGGACAAATTATTCTGTGATCATCAGAAGCTCATAGGTATATTATCTTTCAGACATATATTTGCAAGTTAAATATTTTAGTATCTACACAAAGAAATTATCTAAACATCAGTGGTATGCCTCTTTGATAAATAAAACCATAGTACTTGAACATTTCTTTATTATTTTGATAAATATTAAGACTTATACCATAATCACTTGGATTGGAAGTGTTTATCATGGAAGAAAAGGGCATGGGCTTTCTAGTCTAGAATATTCTTCTAAGCTTTAGCACTTATGAGTGACATAATCTCAACCAATTTACCTCCTTCTAATGTTTACATAGGTGGATGATAGACAGGTACGCATCTAGTACAGAGTCTGGCACATAATAATTGCTAAATTAATACAAATTTATTATTTCCTATACATTTTGTAACTTACTGAGTTAATTGTGTGTATCATCCATGGATTGGAAAACCCAGAGTGAAGGCCAGAGAGGGAGAGAGAGAGAACGAGAGAGCACAAAGGAGTATCTCTGGGGAAAACCTAAATATCTGCATATAAATGTTGCTTCCACTTTCATTATAATTAAGTTAAAAATACATTATTATTGTTGAATAGTATATTCATAAACAAACTTTTAAGTTAAACCATCGCTATTTTATAATTCAAATAACAGTAGTTTACTTTCCATTTTCTTCAAACTTGTAAAGTATATTAATAATCATATGCCTTTAAAAGTAAACTATACATGGAAATGGAAATACAATCTACTGTTTAAGATTGAACAGTGGTAACATAAACACTGGGGATTAATGAAGTATCTCTTCCTTTCCTTTATGCTTTCCCCACTAACTTATACCTTTTTCTAGTAAGGCATGGGTAACATTTTATATTCATATTTTGACATTAACTTTGTGTCAACAATTTGCCTTATCAAACCTAACAGTAAAAGATCTGCCCACAACCTAACAGCACAATACTTGCTTATTCAATTCAATAATTTCTATATTCAAATTCAAATTATATTTCATCTTAGGTTCTCAATTTGCTACTTGAGTACCATAAAATAAGTTGGATTACGATCATCATCATATCCAACTTATTCTGAAGGCATAGGAGGTGACTGCTAATCAACTATGAAAAACTTCTGACTATAATACTAGCAATAGGAACAGGTGAGGGGCAATTACAATTCTGGAGAGGGAAAGAAACACAATGTAACACACATGATTGATGTTTCTCCACTTAGCTTATTTTTAATAGTACAAACATGGCCAATTTTTATTTACTTCAACTGGCTTGCACACATGCACATTTGAAAAATTTTAATAGTCTTGATATTTTGTTTTTCAGAAGTGAATATAAAATCATTCATATTAATGTTACCCTTTTAAATGCCTTTTCTGACTTTTTAAAAGAGATACTCAAAATGCATTCTGATCCATATTAAAATGTTTGTTTTGTAACGACAAGCCCTATGACATTATGTCTTACAATATTATGTGTGCTCATCTCCTAAGACCTCTTGCTTTAATAAATTGTCAACCAACTGGGAGGTGATTTTCATTCTTGACATTCAAAAATCCCACTTCAAAGTAAAGTGCTGTCATAACAGGAAGCTTAATTCAAATTAACTAAAATCAAAGAGTCAGAGTTTTCTGAAATCAAAACAGAATCCAAGCAACTTTTGTCATGTCAGCACTCTGTTGTGATGAATTCCTATAGTTTTATGTTGCCTTGGCATCCATTTTGAATACAAGCTTAACTTTTTCATACCAGAAGCAGAGTTCAATTACCCTTAACACAGTTTCTAGATCTACATCCCACCGACATAGGTCAAACATGGGCCAGAGATAAGAACTTGGAAGCTTTGGCTCTCCACTTTCTTGTCACTTTTTTTTAAATGGAAAATTTAGGCATTTGTCCATGAACTTGAAGTCATCCACACTCGATTCCCTTATATATGCCACTAGTTGCCACTCACTCAATCTCTCTTGCTTTTTGCTTGACTCTTCATTCCTGTCTTGGATGACCCAGGGACAGAAAACCACCCTCATTATTCTTTCCCTGCCTGGGTCCAAATAGAAATCTTTGAACAAGTTTCCTGTCATGGTGGTATATGGAATATGTGCCTTCCACTTGGAAAACTAGGGGCTGCTCCAGGCCAGGATTTCCCTGGAACATGAGGAGAAACACAAAGTCAGACTCTCAGCACCAGAGTGATGATCAGACAGGCATAAAACTGGACATGGTCACACAAGAACCACCAAGAAGGGCCTCTGACAGTATAAACAAGTTTCTTGTGCCAGGACCCATACCCCCTTTTCCAGGTCTCAGATTGGACAACTAAGCATAAGGTCATCTGCCAGGCAGAAGAAATATCTCATGGCAGACACAATGTAAACACTCACATCCAGTTCCTCTTACCTTCATGTTAAGACAGGGTTGCTAGGGTTGCTAGCCACTCTGGCACTGGAATCCCAATTTAGCTAGGCACTCTCAAAGCATCTATAAAGCCTAATTCTTTTTTACTTTTATTAATGTTAGTAGACTATCAAGTTCACATAAATGTTCTCTTCCATGTGTGCTTTTCATAATACTAATTCTTATAGAAATGAAAGCCTCTCTAAAGCCTTTTTAAGAATTTAAATAACATATACAAGCACAATTACCTTCAAGATCTAAGAATGGCATCTCCAGCTAATGCTGTTATTCCTCAGTGGTATTTGCCTAACTTAAGTGAAAAATAGGAAGGGACATAGAGTTGTTTGCAGGATGCTTTTATGAACTTAACATGTCAATGGAATCAAGTCACAAGGTAGACGCCTGTGTCCAAAAAGCCCTCTTTGATGTCTGACAACTCAATGGCCAAGTAAAATGTAAGTATTTTTGTCTTGAATGCTTTCTTGAGAAAATATTTACTAGTTTGCATATGGATGATGGTTAAGCTATTGCATGTAAAGTATTTATAAATCATAAACACTATTGCTATATTTACTTTCCATTTATTTGGAAGCAAACATATTCCAGGATAATATGTTAATTTTAAACTATAAATCTGAAATTTGAAATATTATCCACTAAGATTAACTTTTATATACTTAACAGTATTGCTATTTTTTTCTGACAGAAAAGTTATAAGTGACAGTCATCTAATTATCACTAAATGATTATAGAAAGGTTTATACACTTACAGTTTTAAGTAAGAAAGGAAGCAAATATAATTATTCAAAAACTACTTTCAAATAGTTTATGATTTATCATCCCTCTCTAGGTAGTATTACGCTTTATATTTACTAGCAAAGAGTTATTTATTTAAGAATATGCAATAGTACAAATTTAATTTATAAACAGTGAATTCAAATTATTGCATATAAATTCTGGTGTCAGAAGGAATTCAGATAGTAGTATCATGCAGTAAATAACTGTTTTAAAAAGCTGAACTTTTTAGAAAAAACAAAAGTAGTCTCTTCAGTTAATCAAATGACTAGTGCTAGATACAAGTACTGAACATCCAAAGAAACACAAGTGTTTCCAAAAAATTTACAGAATAATTACTCTGTTCCCAAATATGTATGGGTGTCAGTTTTCTATCCAGAAGGAATAATATCACATTTAAGAATTCAAAGAATAATAAATAAAATATAGTACCATAAATAAAATACATTATCATTAGGGAAAACAAAGTCTTGGTAAGACCATAAAACTAATGATCAATTATAGATTTGTGTAATTTTAAAATATTAATAAAGGCATAATAAGCAAATATGGCTTTTATGTGAAATATTATAGTGATTTCTTTTTCCAAAATCATGGTCAATATAAAATAGAACGGAATATTTTGAGGATTGTTAATAATGTCTTGAAACTAAGCATACTTTAGAGAAGAAAGCAATGTGGGTTTTAAAATTTATCTTAAAGCCAGTTTTTAGCTAGCTATATGTAGAAAGCTGAAACTGGATCCCTTCCTTACACCATATACAAAAATTAATTCAAGATGGATTAAAGACTTAAATGTTAGACCTAAAACCATAAAAACCCTAGAAGAAAACCTAGGCAATACCATTCAGGCCATAGGCATGGGCAAGGACTTCATGACTAAAACACCAAAAGCAATGGCAACAAAAGCCAAAATTGACAAATGGGATCTAATTAAACAAAAGAGCTTCTGCACAGTAAAGAAACTACCATCAGAGTGAACAGGCAACCTATAGAATGGGAGAAAATTTTTGCAATCTACCCATCTGACAAAGGGCTAATATCCAGAATCTACAAAGAACTTAAACAAATCTACAAGAAAAAATCAACCCCATTAAAAACTGGGCAAAGGATATGAACAGACACTTCTCAAAAGAAGGCAATTATGCAGCCAACAGACACATGAAAAAATGCCCATCATCACTGGTCATCAGAGAAATGCAAATCAAAATCATAACGAGATACCATCTCACACCAGTTAAAATGGTGATCATTAAAAAGTCCGGAAACAACAGATGCTGGAGAGGATGTGGAGAAATAGGAACACTTTTACACTGTTGGTGGGACTGTAAACTAGTTCAACCACCGTGAAAGACAGTGTGGCAATTCCTCAAGGATCTAGAACTAGAAATACCATTTGATCCAGCAATTCTATTCCTGGGTATATACCTAAAGGATTATAAACCATGATGCTATAAAGACACATGCACATGTATGTTTATTGCAGCACTATTCACAATAGCAAAGACTTGGAACCAACCCAAATGTCCATCAATGATAGACTGGGTTAAGAAAATGTGGCACATATACACCATGGAATACTATGCAGTCATGAGAAAGGATGAGTTCATGTCCTTTGTAGGGATATGGATGAAGCTGGAAACCATCATTCTGAGCAAACTATCGCAAGGATAAAAAACCAAACACTGCATGTTCTCACTCATAGGTGGGACTTGAACAATGAGAACACTTGGCCATAGGAAGGGGAACATCACACATTGGGGCTTGTCATGGGATGCGGGGAGGGGAGGGATAGCATTGGGAGATATACTTAATGTAAATGACGAGATAATGGGTGCAGCACAGCAACATGGCGCATGCATACATATGTAACAAACCTGCACTTTGTGCACATGTACCCTAGAACTTAAAATTAAAAAAAAAAATAAATTTAATTTGGCTAAAGTTTTTCTTTTAGCACCAATGAATACAGTGTAAATTTAGGTTACAGAAAATGCCTTATCATATTTGTAAACCCCATAGTATTTAGTTCGACATTTTAAAATTTATTTTGACCTGTGGGGAAAGCATCACTGGAAAAAAAGATCAGATCTATTTTCCAAATTACTGTTTTTTAGAACTGTGACAGGGACATTTCCCAGGCTCTCAAAACACAGAGTTGAGGCAATTGAAATCAATTAATGGCAAAGATTGTTATGGGTTGAATTTCTTTTTTCCCCCAGATATATTTGAAAGTTCTAACCTTCAATATCTGTGAATGGGATCTTATTTGGAAATACAGCCTCTGCAGATGCTCAAGTTAAGATGAAGTTTTAGAGTCAAACCCAATCTAATATTACTGCTGTCCTTATAAAAAGAAAAAAGAAAACGGACATAGAGACAAACGTGTAGAAAGGTAAGATGGTGTGAAGACAGGGAGAATGTCATATACAAATCAAAGAACACCTGAAGCCACCAAAAGCAAGGAGAGGTGCATAGAATAAAAACTTTCCCTCACAGCTCTCAGAAATGACTGACACTGCCGTCACCTACACTTTAGACTTCTAGCCTCTAGAGCTGTAAGAAATAGCACATGTATACATATGTAACAAACCTGCACGTTGTGCACATGTACCCTAGAACTTAACGTATAATAATAATAAAAAAAAAGAAATAAGTTTCTGTTGCTTAAACCATACATTTTGTTGTTCTTTTTTATGGCAGACCTAGCAAACGAATACATGTATTTAATACAATATTTTAAAAACAAATTTAAATTCAATTTAAATCTGTAAGTTTGCAAAAATATTACTTGGTAAAAACAAAGTAAACAATTTGTATATGTTTGTACTTCAACTTATATAGAGGAGAATCAAACTAAAATGGTTCTCACTAAGTATATATATTATGTATACATATATACACACTAAGTATATAATAATAAATACATTTAAATAACACAAATGTATTAAAGGTACATTGAAATAATATAAATATTTTAATAATATAAATGTTTTCATTAAGTATGTATAATGCATATATTAATTTATATATCATATATGTTATATATTAATTTATATATCATATATGATATGCATATTAAGACTAATATAATTTATATTACTATATATAAATACATCTACACTATGTATACTTATATAGTGTACATTACTTATATATACTTATATAATTTAATTTATATGTCACATATAGATTATATGTTGTATATTAATATACCATATATAAATGAGAACATTTATATTATTTAATTGTTTATATTATTTAAATGTACATTAATAAATTTATGTTATTTAAATGTACTTATTTGATATGTTTATATTATTTATCTATATACACATATATATACATGAGGGGAGAGAGAGAAGGAGGAGGAAGAAAAAGAGAAGGAAGAGGAGGGGGAAGAGAAGCAGTGAGGAGGTAGAAGAACATAATCAAAATCACTCTCTCCTATTGGTTTATTGTTCACTATCTTCAATTTTTTTCTTCTGTCATTGGTGCTTTCAACAATTTTAATGTGACTAAAATACAACAACATACTATCTTTGATACTACTTATTTATCTTCTATTTGCATACTATAGTGAGCTATGAGATGGTTTTGAAAATTGAAGTTCTGCTCTCTCCATCCTTGAGTTTTTGAAAAACAAAGAAACAGAGGTTAACTTAAATTTGAAGGAAACGATATTAAACAAACAGCAGTCATTGATCTAAGTAACTAATTGTCTGTACTACATGTGTCTAGCCCCTGAAAACAGAAAGCAGGTGGATCATTAAGACAAAGGACATAATACAATAACCTATTTGTTGCCTTAATCCCGTCTTATCATACTGATTAACTCATTTTTGCCCTGATGTTCTTCCAGAAATAAGATAAATACTATTCTCTAAATGCCCTCACAGTGCCGAGCTGCATGCATTTCCCTGCTTTTCCTCTATGCCAGCTTCTCTTTGATGCTGAAGCTTAAGAACATTTTGTGCATCTAGGCGTATTAGGTATAAAAGCTTTTAATCACACTAATTCCTCTAACTGTTCCTAATCTATATCTAAGTCTCTCATCTGTTCCTATTCTGACACAGCTGCCGCTGGACCTAAAAAAAATGTTTCTTACATACTGCTTTAACTGAGCTGAACTCAGAATTTAACTAACACGGATCATTGTTTCTTCCTTTCTATATTTTCCCCTTGACCATAGTGACTACTCACTCATCTATGATGAAGGTTGATTTTTAGATTCTCTCCACACAGTAGACTTCATTAGGCTACTTTAAGTTTCAGTTGGCAAACATTTGGAAAAAATGGACATATGCATACTGCCTTCCGATAGATATTTGTTCATTTTTGTGTTTATTTAAAATTCCTCTCTCCATTGTGGAGATTTATAATAATTTCCGGAACTCAAGGAATCTTCTTAAACTGTATTTTTTTATTGTCTCTGTATCATCTCATTACTCAAAATACTTCCCTCAGATTCTATTTCTGTCTATTCTGAATGACTTTCCTTCTTTTCTTCTTAAGGGTGGTACTCATTCTTCCTTATATCTTTTGCTATCAAAACATATTTTAAAAATATCTTGCTATTTATCCATTGTAAGGATCCACAGTAAGAAATCCTTCATTATTATTTCATAAATGTAGTTTAATTGTGCGCTGCGAAAAAATGTGAATTCCAGAGATTACATTAAAAGCAAACAACATGCATATTTGCATAGCTCAAGCGACCCAAAAGGAAAGATAATTGGTAGTAAAGAGTAAAATGGTGCTGTATGGGAATATAATAAAAGTAGGGGGCAAATTAAAATTTTAAATAAAGTTATTTATCAAAGGATAATGGTCTTCTGGAAGAATAAGGAGGACATTACTTTCTTTCTTTCTTTCTTTTTTTAGACAAACTCTTGCTGTGTTGACAGGCTGCAGAGGAGGACATGAGGACATTGCTTTCTCTGAAACACAAAAGAACAACTTGACACACCTGATAAATAGTGCAGAATAACAAATTTTTAAAAAAGTTTATTCAATGATTTAAAACACATTTGCACTCGATTGGTTCAGTGTATAAAAATTATTGTGTGGCTATGGTGGATCGGTCACTATAACAAACAACTGTTATACTAGGCAAAAAATTCTCTAAGAATTATCAAAGTACATAAAAAGTCTAGAATATTTTAATAAAGAGATCGTATACATTGATAATCCAATTCTCAATTTCAAGATTGTGGTAATCTTTAGGAGATATAAAGGATGTTGATAATCTAGTGGTTAACTTGTATAGTATATTTGTTTGTTTAAAATTTCTTTCTTCAGAGATTATTTTAAATGTAAACCTTCACATTAACAACACCCTGTAAAATTATATGGACTCATTTCAGATAACAAAAACGTGTAATTGTGCTCTAAAAATAGACAATTTTAATGAATATGACAACATTGAGAATTTTAATACAAGATATTATTTATTAGCTGTTTAATTAGAGCTGTGCTATATTTTATATATGACTTATTTTATTTAATCTGCATTACAGCCCTATAAAAGCGACATCTTAATTTAAGTTTTAGAAAAAAAGAAAAGGAGTTAAGGAGACCAAATAACTTGTGGAGAACAGCCAGGAAATTGTAAGTAGTGAAGTCTTTGTGTTTTGTAGTCTAGCACTGACTGTCTTTAAACCCTCGCTTTTATTCTTTCTTGCAAATGCCTTCCTTTTGTTTTTATTTTACTAATTTTACTTAACTTGATAACCATCTTTCATATAAGTATTGGCTATTTTGGTTCAAGTCCATACTAGCATTTATTTGGAATTCAGATCGTTTAACATGAGGAGAGAGCAGAAAATGGTGGTTCTGAGTAAACTGTGGAATCAGACCTACTTCATTTCATCCTCAATAGTTTAATTCCTACAACAACCTAGAGAAGACATAAGAAAGCCTTATTAGAACCAAGTCAGTAGATTTAAATCATAATTAACTTGCCTAAGATTACATTACCTGTAAATGGCAGACTAGAAATTTAAATAGATGGAATATTCACTCCAAAGACTGTGTTGTAAAACTCTACGATATGCCCTCTTTTAGAAGAATCTCTATTTTACAGAAAAACTTGGTTAATCAGACTAGAAATACCTTAAATTACATTAAACTGGATTTGCTTTAAGAATACAATAGACAAGAAGGAATTGACTATAAAATGATTGATTTAGGATATGAGTACAATAAATATCCCCTATGTCTTTGGAGTATTACGTTTTTATGCATCATACACCTTTAGATTTCTGAACGAGAGATATTGCACCATGAATTTAATGTAGTACTTTTGAATTACTAAAGTACATTGATGTATTTATTTAATTACTCCTGGAAAATAGCAGACTTTACGGTTATTAAAAAATAGACCTAGAAACCACAAGATAATTGATGGTAAGATAGATCAATAAATTATGTTTAGAAACATAGAGACTTTATAATTACATGTGAGGGGCATTATCAGATTAAATTTAACTGTTGCATTTCTGGATCTTGAATAAAGTGTGCAAATTAAAGGGGATTTAGAAGGGAAATATATCTATTTAGGAAAAAAGAAAGACAAAAAGTAGATTATCAAAAAATAAGTCAGCCAGATTTTCATGACAGTAAGAGAAAGACTGAGAGAAAGGATATGTGAGAGAAAATGAAAGCGATTATAGAAATTGAGACACATTTAGGTGAACTCTGATAAAAATGTGCAGTGTTTTATATTCTTAAAAATAGCACAGTGATGGTAACACAAGTAGCAATACAAAGTTTTGGTGAGTACTTTTGGTGAGATTGCATCTACCTCACTCAAGATTGGAACAAAACTCAAACTGAAGCAATTATCTTGTAATGAAGAAAAATATAAATATGAAAGAACTTGATAAGAAGTTTGGACCACAAAGAATAAGGACAAAAAGTAGAAAATTGTTGTTATTATTTTTTGAAGTCTGTCTTGAAACATTGGCCTTGAGAGTTCTGGTAACTAATTACCCACCACTTCTTCCACTAACTCTGGTCATGTCAGTGTGGGTGATATAGCATGTCATTGCAATTTTGTATTGTCTCACTTAATCCGGTCACTGACATAGTAGGAGAAAAGTCTGAGGTCTTCTGGGGAAAGTCTGGAGCCTTTTCCTCTACTTCCAATTGCAAGTTGCTCTGATATTAATACAGTCAGATTTTCTGTTGCCTAAAGTTCTCTCCATTGTTAGCATTAATAAAGTTATTTAAATAATGTGTATGTCTCAAGTAATGTGTTCCACCACTACAACAAATAAATAAATACATAAAAATAAAGACTCAACATAAAATTAATTCAATGAAACAGAAAGTAAGCTTAATCAGGGGTTCTCATTTCACTGCATTTAAGTTAACTGACTTCTTTCCACTCACCTTTTCCATCCTTCTTTTCTTCTTTTCAAAATTGTTTTACTAAATTTTGAAATTTTATGATAAAATACTTTAAGGTAATAAAATCTGTGTTACGCTATTTAATACTTAGTAAGCAAACCGTATCCCTACTAAATAACTATTTATATAGAATCTTCATAGAAGTTTATCATTCAGAAAAACAGCAATACATTATCTTAATTGACTTTAGTGTTCATGGTTTCCCACATGGAACTTCAGTGTTACATTTTTTGAAAGCCCTGTGCAGATATATATTTGGATTTAATGATGCATCACATTAAAGAACCTTTTGTGGGAGGAGGAGCGTAATATCATTAAATTTTTATGAAGTTTTACAGCAAGAAAGCAATAAATATTCTTTGAATAACATGAGAGCAAACAAAATCCATCAAAAAATATTTAAATATATATTATAAGGGAGTGATATAATTAAGGTGGTGAAATAGAAGCTGCTCATATTCCCCCAAAACTGCAAAAATTCTGCACCCATCAATAGTTAAAAATCTTTCTTTAGGAGCCTCAGGATTCAGGTAGGAGTTTGTGAACTCTAGTAGAACACAAAATTCTGGAGGGTTGTTTTGAGGGCAACTGACACCTGGGTGGCTGATCCACCAAGGTTGCTCCTGGATTCAAGCACAGAAATGGCCTAGCCTTTCAGGGGACTTGGCTACAGTCCCATTTGGCTTTCAGCCTGCAAGCAAAACCATCTGCTGAGCAGTCTAGAAGGAAGCACGCACACTAGTACCTTGACGGAAAGGGTCGTCTGCCCACTGGCAGCAGTAACACCTGAAAGTGGCCCTGTAGCCCTGCTTCAGCCTTCTCAAACCGAGGTCCCAGCTAAGAGTGGCTTATACAAGGATGCAGAGAGAGACTCAGCCATATCTTGCAGTCTGGGCCTCCCTGATGGGCTCACCAAGCTCTGTCACAGAACATATCCCATGAGGACATAATCTCAACTGTAGCCTCTCTCACTGCAATGAGGAAACTATATCATCTGTGCAGGCACTTGCTGGGAGATATGGACCCCTGTAAGCCAAAAAGACTGTACTCTGCTGCTTTTGCCCCACATTGGACTCCAAGAAGCCCAGTCCCAGCTCCAGCCACTGCCTTGCACCCCTATATGGCAACAGGAGAACTATGTCAATTTTGCACAGACTTACTGAGGGATACATGGCCCTCTGATTTAACAAGACCAGGCTCTCCAGCCTCAGCCCCATAGAAGATCCCAAGAGAGCTCAGTATTAGCTCCAGCTATCTCCAGTGGCAGTTGGGAAATTATCCCGTGTGTACAGAGTTCTCCTGGGAGCTGCATACGCTCTGAGACAATGGAACTGTACTCTCCAGTCTCTGTTCTACAGATTTCGAGGGGGCTCAGTCTCAGCTTCTGCACCTCCTGCTGCAGTCCATCTATGCAAGGACTTACTGGGAGATATGCGCCTGTCTGAGTGAATGTGACAGGCAATCTCCATCCCACAACAAATCTGAAGGAGGCCCTGCCTCATTTCTGGCAATTTCTGTTCTAGTCAAGGAACCATTCTACTATTGCAGAGACCTACTGAGAGGCATGCTTACCTGGGCTACCAGGACAGTCTTCTGAACTCAGGCCCCTGACCAGCATACCCTCCCAGTATCCTGCTTGGGTTTTCCTCTCATACATTTGGGCCACAAAGCTGCATCAACCATAGAGTACTTGCAAGACTTGCGACAGGCCTTGGCTTAGAACATCGTATAGTTCTGAGATGGCTGAAGTGATCACAGGTCCAGGAAACGAAACAGTCAGTCTGCTTAGAAGCCCTGGAGATCCCTCTGAAGAAAAACAGGCACAAACAAAGCCAGACTGCATAGACCAAGATGGATACCGAATCACTCAATGCACACTGATATTGTCACACTTCCACAAGCATGAATGACGTTCAGGGTAGTATGACATCACTAAAATGGACCAAAAAACAAGATGCCAGAGACTGACCCTAAAGTGATGGGGATGTGTGATCTTTCAGACAAAGAATTAAAACTACCTGTTTTAAGGAAGCTCAATGAACTTTAAGAAAACACAATTAATCAATTCAGAAATTAATCAGATAAATTTAACAGAGAGATTGAAATAATTTTAAAAATCAAAAAGATTTTCTGGAGCTAAACATTGTAGTAAATGAAATATAGAAGACAAACAAATTGATCACATGGAAGAAAGAATCAGTGAGCTTGAAGGTGGACTATTTAAAAATGCATAGTCAAGGGAGAAAAAAGACTGAAAAACGCTTACAGAATTTGTCAAACAATATCAAAAGAGCAAATGTATGCTATTAGAGTTAAAGAGGGATCTGAAAAGCAAAGCATTAAAAAAAAAAAAAAGACATTAAAAGAAAACTTTCCAAATCTGGAGAAAGATATAACTACCTATGTACAGGAAGGTCAAAGGTCACCAATCAGATGCAACTAAATATGAATACCTCCATACATATAATCAAAATCTCAAAGGTCAAAGACAATGAGAGGATTCTGAAAGCAGCAAAAGAAAACAAGCAAATAAAGTATAAGAAATATCCAGTACACCTGGCAGCAGACTTCTCAGCAGAAACCCTGCAGGCTAGGAAGGAGTGGGACATTATATATAGAATGCTTAAGGAAAAACTTTGCCAATTAAGAATATTATAACTGGAAAAGCTTTCTTTCAGAATTAAGAGATAAAGACTTTCTCAAAGCTGAGAGAAACTTTCACTACCAGATATGTTCTACAAGTACTGCTAAAGGGAATTCTTAAACCATAAACAAAGAAAAAAAATTTAAAAAAAACAGGATGCTAATGTGATTGTTACACTAATATTGTGAATATAGTGTATAATCACCTGTATCTTTACTAGGAAGACTAAAAGATAAAAATAATAATACTTACAACAATTTGTCAAGGTAGGCATTATAAAATGCAAATTGTGACATCAAAAATTTTAAATGTGGGGAAAGAAGGAAAGTAATGCATACGACTTTTGTTAATATGCTTCTTTTTTTGTACTGTGACAAATGTTAAGTTGCTATAAGTTTTAAATAACTGGTTATAACAATCAGATATTTTTGTAAATCTTTTGGTAATCACAAAGCCAACTTATAACAGATATATTATTTAAAAAAAAATTAAAATATAACACCAGAGATAAAGGAAGACAACAATAAATACAGCAAGAAAGCAAGAAAGAATGAAAACAGAAAAGGAATGAAGGAAGGATGGAAGGAGGGAAGGAAGGGAGGAAGGAAGGGAAGAAGGAAGGAAGGAAGGAAGGGAAGGGGAGGAAGGGAAAGAAAGAAAGAAAGAAAAGAAAGAAAGAAAGAAAGAAAGAAAGAAAGAAAGAAAGAAAGAAAGAAAGAAAGAAAGAAAGAAAGAAAGAAAGAAAGAAAGAGAGAGAGAGAGAGAGAGAGAGAGAGAGAGAGGGAGGGAGGGAGGGAGGGAGGGAGGGAGGGAAAGAAAAGAAAGAGGGAGGGAAGGAGGAATGAAGGGGAGGAAGGGAGGAGTTAACGTAGGAAGGAAGAAGGAAGGACAGGAGGAAGGAAGGAAGGAAGGAAGGATTCCAATAAAAGAAAGAGTAGACGGAGGAAAAAAGAAGAAATAAGAAAGAAAAGAAAGAAAAAAGAAAAGAAAAAAGAAAAGAAAGAAAGAAAGAAAGGGAAGGATATTATAAAACAACTATAAAACAAGTAGTAAAATGGCAATAGTTAGTGCTTACCGATCAATAACAACAATCAACTGAAGTGGACTAAATTATCTAATTTTAAAAATGGAATAGTTGAATGGATTAAAACACAAGACCCAGTTATATGCTTCTTAATAAAAACTCACTTCAATTATGACTGAAATTAAAGGGATTAAAATAATTACTTGCAAATGAAAACCAAAGAAGAGCAGTCTTTCTATTTTGTCTGATATAAATATAAGCTATAATTATATCAGATAAAATAGATTATAAGTCAAAACTGTAAAAAGAGACAAGGGGGTCATTACATAATGATAAAGTGTTCAATTCAGCAAGAGTATATAATAATAGTGAATATACATGACTGGACCACCCAAAATATATAGAGCAAATATTAATATATCCAAAGGGAGAGAAAGAGACTGCAATACAATCATAGTAAGGGGACTTCAACAGCTTGCTTTTGGCAGTGAATAGATTATCCAGGCAAAAAATCAACAAAGAAACACTGGAGTTAAAATATACTATAGATCAAAAAGACCTAACAGGCATTTTTAGCAGATTTCATCCATCTGTTGCAGAACATAGATTCTATTCATCAGCACATGAACTATTCTGTAGGAAGGCCATCTGTTAGACCACAAAGCAAGTATCAATAAATTCGAAAAAGTCAAAATCTTATCAAGTATCTTTTATAACCACAAGAGAATAATACTAGAAATCCATACTAAGAATTTTGGAAACTGTACAAATACATGGAAATTTAAAAAGATGTTCCTGAATGAACAATGGATCAATTAAATGTTAAGAAGTAAATTAGAAAAAAAAATTAAACAAATGAAGATGAAAATGAAAACAAAATATATCAGATTTTCTTGGATACATCAACAGCAGTACTAAGATAGAAGTTTAATAGCAATAAACACATGTATCAAATAAATAGAAAGACTTTAAATAAATGATCAAATTATATACTTCAAGGAACTAGAAAAGCAAGATTAAACCAAATCCAAAAATAGCAGAAGAAAAGAAATAATAAAGATCAGAGTGGAAATAAATAAAATTGAGATCTAAAACAATAATACAGAAAATTAACAAAATGAAGAGTCGTTTTTTTTGAAAAGATAAACCAAATTGACAAACATTTACCTAGACTAAGCAGCAGAGAGAAAACCCAAATAAATAAAGCCAGAGAAACAAAAAAAAATAACTATTACTACATAAGTATGAATAATTATTAAATATTACCAAGAACAACTTTATGCCAACAAAATGAAAAACCTAGAAGAAGTAGATAAATTTCTAGGCACATACAACCTACCGAGATTGACCCAGGAAGAAATAGAGAAAGTGAACCACCAATAATGAGTATCAAATTTGAAGCACAAAGATTCTGCCATCAAAGAAAAGTAAATGACCTGCTGGGGTTGCTACTGAATACTACCAAACATTTAAGTAAAAGCCAATACTAATCCTTCTCAAACTATTTCAAACAAAATTAAGAGAAGGAAATACTTCTAAACTTATTTTATGAGGCCATCGTTACCTTGATAACAAACCAGAAAAGGACAGAACAATAGAAAATTACAGGCCAATATCTCCAATTAGAGTATAGATTTAAAAATTCTCAACAAAATAGCAGCAAAACAAATTCAACAGCACTTTAAAAATTTCACTCAACAGCCAGTCATGGTGGCTCACGCCTGTAATCCCAGCACTTTGGGAGGCCGAGGAGGGTAGATCACCTGAGGTCAGTAGTTTGAGACCAGACTGGGCAACATGGTGAGACCCCATCTCTACTAAACATACAAAAATTAGCTGGGCATGGTGGTGGGTGCCTGTAATCCCAGCCACTTGAGAGGCTGAGGCGGGAGAATAGCTTGAACCCGGGAGGTGGAGGTTGCAGTGAGCCGGGATGGCACCACTACACTCTAGCCTGAACGAGAGTGAAACTCTATTTCAAAAAAACACAAAAAATCCTTTACTCACCATAGTGCAGTGGAATTCATCCCAGGGCTGCAAAGATGTTTTAATGTACAGAAATCAATAAACACGACACATCACATCAACAGAATCAAAAATAAAAACCATTTAATCCTTTCAGCAGATATTGAAAATGCATTCAATAAATTTCAACACTGCTTCATGACAAAACCCTCAACTAGCAGGTGTTAAAGAACTATAACTCAACATAATAAAGGCCACATATAACAAACCCACAGCTAATATGATACTAAATGGGGAAAAATTGAAAGCCTTTCCACTAGGATCTGAAAAAAGACAAGAATGTCCAGTTTTATTCAACATAGTACTGGAAGTTCTAGCCAGAGGAATTAGTCAAGATAAAGAAACAAAAGACATCCAAACTGGAAATAAAGAAGTCAAAGTATCTTCATTTGCAGATGACATATTTAGAAAGACATAAAGACTCGAACAAAAAACTCTCAGAGCTGATAAATTCAGTAAAGCTGAAGGATGCAAAATCAACATGCAAAAATCAGTAGTGTTTCTGTATACTGATAGGTTTTATCTGAAATAGAAATCAAGAAAGTATTCCCTTTTATAATAGCTATAAAAATAAAAATACATAGAAACTAAAGAAGTGAAAGAACTCTACAAGAAAAAATTATAAAATATTAATGAAAGAAATTGAAGAGGACATAAAAATGAAAATATATTCTATGTTTACTGGATTTAAACAATCAATATTGTTAAAAGGTCCATACTACACAAAGTGACTTTACAATTCCTATCAATTTGCCAATGACAGTCTTCGTAGGAATAAAATAAGTATCCTAAATTTCCTATCAAATCACAAAAGACCCTGAATACTTAAATTAAGCATCAGCAAAAAGAACAAAGGTAGAAGCATCATATCACCTGATTTCAAATTATACTACAAAGTTATAGTAACTGAAACAACATGACACTGTCATAAAAAACAGACATTTAGACCAATGGAACAAAGTAGAGAAATCAAAAATAAATTCACAAATTTACAGCCAAATTATTTTCAATGAAGTCACCAAGAACACAAACTGTGGAAAAGAGAGTCTGTTTAAAACATGGTGCTGGAAAAACTGCATATTCATATGCAGAAGAGTGAAATTAGATCCCCATCATTCACCATATATAAAAATGAAGTCACAGGGGATAAAGATTTAAATGTAATTCCATAGGGAAATGCTTTTGAACATTGGTATGGGCAACAATTCTTGGGGTAAGACTTTAAAAGCACAGCCACTGAAAGCAAAAATTAATAAATGTGGTTATATTAAACTAAAAAGCTTCTGCATAGCAAAAGAAACAATTAGTACAGTGAAAAGACAACCTACAGAATGGGAGAAGATATTTGTTATTTGACAAGTCATTAATAACCAGAATATATGAGGAACTCAGACAACTCTATAGTAAAAAACCAAAAATCCAAACAACAAAAGGCTAAACCTGTATAGACATTTCTCAAAAGATGGCATACAAATGATCAACAGGTATGTAGAAAACATGCTCAACAGCAGCAATTATCAGGGAAATGCAAATCAAAACCACAATGAGATATCATCTCATCGAAGTCAGGAGGGCATTTATCCAAGAGACGAAAAATATGAAAAAAGAAAAAAATGTTGATGAAGATGCGGAGAAAAAGAAATATTTGCATACTATTGGTGGGAATATAAAGTAGGATGGCCGAAAAACCTTTTAGAAGTTCCTCAAATGAAAAATGCAATTGTAATATGTTCCAGCAATTTCACTACTGAGTATACATCCAAAAGAAAGGAAATCAGTATATTGAAGAGATATATGCAATACCATGTTTATTGCAGCACTATTCACAATAGCCACAGTATGGAATCAATGTCAGTGTTCATCAGGGAATAAACAGATAAAGAAAATGTGGTATATATACACGATGGAATATTATTCAGCCAACAAGAAATGTGAAATCCTTCCATTTGCAGCAACATGAATGAAACTGTAAGTCATTATGTGAAGCGAAATAACCCAGGCACAGAAAGACAAATATTACATGTTCTGACTCATCAGTGAGAGTTAAGAGTGTATATCAAGGAAGGAGAGACCAGAAGGGTGGTCACTAGAGGATGTAAAAGGAAGAGGAGAGGGAGAGGGAAGAGAATTTGGATAAAAGGTACAAAATTGCAGTTAGATAGATGGAATCAATTCTACTATTTGATAATACAATAGAGATATTATCAGGAATTATTTGTTGTGTATTTCAAAATAGCTAGAAAAAAGAATTGTTATGTTTCCAACATAAAGAAAAGATAAACATTTGAAGTGATGACTAGCCCAATCACACTGACTTGATCATTACACATTGTACATGAGTATCAGAATATCACATGCATCTCCAAATATGTACAACTACCATACCAATTAAATATATATTGCAATTATATATAAGATTTTTTGGTAATTATTCAATTTTATAAATAACTCCATAAATTGTGCCATCAAGAAATAAGTCACCAGGCTCTGCAGCAGACATTAAGCAGCAGCTATACAATACACATCAATAACCATTAGGGAAATTCATATTTTGGCTAGCAAGTTGGAGTATTTGACCTCCAAATCATTAATAATTTTAAGTTTTTTCATTTTTCATTGTAATTTAGATGGGCTTAAAAATAACAACACAACATAGAAACATATTAGTAGATATACATAGATACAATCTAACGGTGAACTAGTTTTACTGTTAATGATTTAATACACTTTTATTGCAGATTCCTAAAATTAGATTGCAAAACAAATTTATTTGAAAAATTAAAATCTGTTATCTTGTATTTAAAAAGTTACCCTTATAAAATTCAGAGAATCATATTTTCAAAAGAAAATAGATCCTTGAATTTGTATATTGGACTATCCATAGGGAATGGTCTTCCGGTTTATTTTTTCATTGTTTCACATGATTATATTTATATATAATATATATATATTATATAATTATATATATAATTGCATAAATATAAATTATATTTATATCAAATATATTGTATATGTGTATTGTAATATATAGTATTTATTTTAATTATATATTATATATAATCTTTGCTTTTATATTTTTATATTTGCTTTAATTATTTATTATGTATAAATATAATTATATTTGTATATAACTGAGAAATAGAGATTTTAGAAACTTCAATAAAGTCGTTTTAATTATATGCTCTTACCTTATACTATTTAGATATATTTGTTTGTTATTTTAAATTTTTTGAGCAAATATAGATAGCACTGAAGATCAATATTAATGGGGGACTTACAAGTTTTAATGAACTTAAAATCTAAAACAAATTGGTATTCAACCAGCTAAAATTAATAACAACATAATTAACAAGTAGTTAATTTGATGAGCAATTGGCTTTCATAAATACATAAATTAATTTTAGCCTGGAAGCGTATTGACAATGACAAACGTAATTCTTCTTGGAGCATTGTGTATGACGGCAGAGTGTCTACGACCATGCCACATAATAATAAATTATTTGTAGTAGACTGAATTTTTTTGCATGGAAACTTTTCAAGTTATTAAATAAAATCCTTTCCTTTGTAAGAGAAACTGGAACTATCACAATAGATATTTGAAAGGCAGAGTTTCACAGATTGCTGCACAAAGTAAACAAGCAAAAAGATTATTTTAGGCATAGAGATATATTTTACACTTCATGATGAATGATGCCACTGCTGTAGCTTGAATCACCCCAAAGGTATTTCCAAAATTCATGTGTTGAAAATTGTACCCAGTGCAACAGTGTTAAGAGGTGGACACTTTAGAGGTAATTAGGTCATCAGAGTTCCGCCCTCTTGTCATTGTTGTGGGAATGTGTTAGTTATTTTGCAAATCTATTCATGATAAAATTATGAGTGTAGCCCCTTTCCCCACTTTCTCCCCGACACGCACATGTGTACACATTCTCTTGCACTTCTGCCTCCTGCCATTACATGATGTAGCAAGAAGGCCCTTGCCAAACGCTGGCCCCTCAACCCCAGCTTCTAGAACTGTAAGAAATAAATCTCTGTTCTTTGTAATCCAATCTCAGGTGTTATTCTGTTATAGCAGCCTAAACTGGACTGATGCCATCCATTGCTGGAAACATTTTGTCTAAAACTTGATAACTAATTCATTGCTTGTTACCCTTGAAATTTACTTATCTTATAGACTTTTTGCTTGAGTGATTTTTATTGTAAGTCCTGCTGAAAGGTAGATTGAATGTGACACAAGTTATGTGTCAAAACCAGAATTCAGCTTAAGAATCATGGACAATAAAAGCATCCTATAGGACTATTGGAAAATATAATATGGATTGTTTTAAAGAGTCTAGAAAAATCTAATATAACGTAGCCTAAAAAGTCCATGTGACTTTTTCCCATTAATGCTTGAGAAATATTTTATTTATCAAAGAAACTGTTTACTCTTCTGATAATTGGCCAAACCAGTGAGGTAGCATCTATTTGGGCAGTACATTTCTTTCTCAAATATGACATTATATGGGCTAGTTCTGTTTTGTAAGTTGATACATCTTGCATATAAATATGTACTTTGGAAGTTATGCTATATACCAAAGAGTGAGAGTAAAAAGTACCATTTAAGTGTATGCATATTTATTTGGAATTTAGAAAGAAAAAAAGAAAGAGTATGTGGAATTCAACCCAGCAATCTCATTACTGGGTGTATAGGCAAAAGAATATAAATCATTCTATTATAAAGATGCATGCATTTGAATGTTCCTTGCAGCACTATTCACAATAGCAAAGTCATAGAATCAACCTAATGCCCATCAGTAATAGACTGGATAAAGAAAACATGGTATCTATACATTAGGGAATATTATGCAGCCATAAAAAGAATGAGATTGTGTCCTTTGAAGGGACATGGATGGAGTTGAAGGCCATTATCCTTAGCAAACTAATGCAGAAACAGAAAATCAAATATTGCATGTCCTCATGTATAACTGGGAACTAAGTGATGAGAACACATGGACACACAGAGAGTAACAACACACACTGAGGCCTATAGAGGGTGAAGGGTGGGAGGAAGAAGAGGATTAGAAAAAATAACTGATGAGTACTAGGCTTATTCTCTGGGTGACAGAATAATCTCCACAACAAACCTCCCTGACACAATTTTACCTAGATAACAAGCATGCGTACGTACCCCTGAACGTAAAAGTTAAAAAAAAAAAAAAAAAAAAAAAAAAGGGTGGAAAGGATGGTTCCTGGCTGGGAAGTACAAGGGAAATTTTTCAGTTGCCTCTTAATTTAATAGATTTCTGTTGTTTTCTATAGGTATAATTGCTATAGTTACCTAAAACTTGACCTTATTTATGAATGTTATCTTATTATTACTTTGTTGAATTTAGAAAAAAATCAATATACAACGAATTCTGGCAAGTGTTTAATGCCAATAAAAAAAGTATATAATTTTTATTTCTGTTTTTCATACAAATTTAAAAAATAAAACTGTAAAGTAAATGTAGAAATTACTAATTAACTGTTTCATTTCCTGATATTTTTCTGCTTATTTTGTAAATTTGTATGTAGTATTTCTAGTTTCATGAATTTTAATGATATGTTTATTTTACTTAAATTTTAATTTCATGCATTTTCTTTATCGTCTCAACAAAACTTTCAATTTTACATAATCAGAATGAAGGGAATTACCAGCTAAAACAGAATCTTTGGGAGGATTAATTTAGCTTTGTAAAGTCAAATCCTTTGAAATGACTTTTTTGTTGAATTGGGAGAATTAGTGACTTTTTCTCATGAGTTATACAAATAGCAAAAATAAACAAACTGAAAAAAACGTTCCAAATAAGAATGCTTGCTAATCTAAACAGGATGACAGTGGAGATGAAGGGTAAATTTGAGCATAGGATAAATTTATCTTATACAATGACATTTATAGAAGTTATTTAGTACAAAGTCAATCATCACTTCAATAGGGATGTTCAGGAAGTTTATGATTGATGGATTCAGATTTATGTGAACCTGAGCATCGCTATTCAATGCCAGTTGAATACTGATTCATTCGGTTTAGTTATCATTAATTGAAGAACATCATTGGCAAATGTTTAGAATAACTTATAACATTATTTTGTTATAATTCATGTAGATATTTATCCAAAATCATCTTAGATACAGCCATCCTTTTCTGGGTCACTAAGATAGATCATCATTAAAAGTTTGAAAATCACCACTATTTCCTCAAGGCAGTGATAGAGCAGAGGGCATTTGCAATGCAAGCTTTTAATCATTATATTTTTGTTGCTGCCCCTATTTGAGGTAAGTGAAAAGCCACCAATTCACCTTCAGCTCCACTGTTGACAGTTTTCTCACACCATGACTTTACTGAGACGTAACCTGCAGTTGCCAGGATGGCCCTAATGCCATGAAGCATTGTCAAATTTAGTTCACTGACCTCATTGTCAGAACATGACTAGACTGGTGTGACCATATTATAAAATATTGAAGATAAAAAGTTTATCACCCACACTTTTCTCACTTACAATAATCATTTGAAAACACCTCTCATTTAAGTGTGTAGATTTCTGACTTGAAGTTAACTGACGCCTCTCCTGACATGAACTAATCTTTTAAAAGTCTCTCAAGGTTTGGTTCTAAGAACTACTGACAGTTTACATTTTTTTTTCCCTGGGTAACATCATTAGTATACCATCTATATTATAGATTCTATATTCCTTAAACCATTATATTTACATATTCAAGCCCAATTGTTTTTCATAAGTTCATGCTCGTATGTCACACTGCCTATTTATCACTTTGATAGTTCACAATCAGAGAAACATTATAACATGTTTGAAGCTTGCTCACTTATATCTCCTCTACCTTTTCACTCTCCCAGCATTGTGAATAATTACATCCCTGTCTGCATACTTACCAAAGCCAGAAACTAGGAGCATTCCATTTGAAAATGTTTTTAAAACCAATATACTTAATGGCTCAAAATGTTCTGTTGATCCTTTTTTCAAATACATGTTTATATGCTTGTTACTCTCTTCAACCTTTGACCATTCTCAAATGCTTTGCAATGTCATACAAACCTATGACGCATTTACCTCTGGGGCAGCATCTGGTGAGGCGCACCCTCTTATGAAGATCACTTTAGATACAGTGGCCTTGTAAATGGCCCCAGAAAATTTTATGCTGTTTTATACTAAGCATGTCTGTCCCTTTGGCCTTGATAAAAATTTATGTAGTTCTTTTATTCTGGCTCCTTCCCATCTTTGATATATTTGATGCTGTCATTTAAAAGGTCTTTCCTGAACCCCTTGAACCATTACTTTTTACCCATTACTACTTATTTCCTTCTTAGCTCTTATCACACGTATTATTATTTTTTCTTTTCTACTTTCTTTATAATCAATCATGTATAATTTAAATTTGGTAATAAAATACACTTGACTGTTTTACACTCTAATCCAAAACATAGGGCTGAAACATAAGAGATTCTTTTTTTTTTTTTTTTTTTTTTTTGAGATGGAGTCTGGCTCTGTCGCCCAGGCTGGAGTGCAGTGGCGTGATCTCAGCTCACTGCAAGCTCCGCCTCCCGGGTTCACGCCTTTCTCCTGCCTCAGCCTCCCGAGTAGCTGGGACTACAGGCGCCCGCCACCTCGCCCGGCTAGTTTTTTGTATTTTTAGTAGAGACGGAGTTTCACCTTGTTAGCCAAGATGGTTTCGTTCTCCTGACCTCGTGATCCACCCACTTCGGCCTTCCAAGGTGCTAGGATTACAGGCTTGAGCCATCACGCCCGGCAAGAGATTCTAATAAATACCAGGTGAATAAAACAGCAAAGTGTATCATATTATTTATTTTTTTAAAAGGCTTTTGAGTTTTTATAAAATTACATAGTAAAAAATGGTAGATTGTAGAAAACAGAGTTAATTGTTCAACACCTCAAACTCCTCATTCCTTTCCCCAGAAATCAGAACTTTTAGTACTTTTAGGCCTTCCAATTTTTGGTTCCAGGTCTCTAAATTCTATGTATGCTGTAGCTATTATTTCAAGTGTCTACATTAGATATTGACCACTTTCTGCTGGGGTGAGTGAGGATTTTCTCATGAACTCATATCCCTTCAATCTTCATTTCCTAACTGCTTTCATTGCTGGTTCATCACTACTTTCACTTTCTTTAGTGGACATACAAATTTAATCTTCAAAACAACCTCCATGAAGAATAGGCTGACTTCTGACCATTCCGTTTTTAACATTTATTTTCAACATTTATGTTTTCACTATTTTGTTCATTTCAACTCTCCTCTTTTTCCCTCCAAACTCTGTTCACTATACTTTTAAATTCAAAATGAAAAATAATGTTTAATTTCCAGTTTATAATCATATATGATAATACAATTTTAATGCTAAATGATAATGGCTACATTAATATTAGAATTAAATATTGTATGTGCTGATGATATGGTAGAATACAATTCCTTCTCTGAGATCCCAATTTCATAACCCAGAGGCCAGTAAAAAAAAATAATCACGATAAAAAGTCCAATGTCTTTCTGTTATTCTCTCTCTTTCTCTGCCTCTCTTTTTTTTCCTCTCTTTCACACACATGTGCACACACATACACACACACACATGCACACACACACTTACCTTCTTATCCACTCACCTCTTCTTCCAAATTAGACCATGGTTGGTTGACTTCCTATTTTTAACATTACTTTCTTGTATAATTTTTGTTGCCTTTTCTGCTAGAGTAATGATTGCTGCCATTATATTGATTGATTACATGATATCTCTTTCTTATATCATTAATTTCACCTAAAGTGTGAATTATACCAAAAAATCTATAATCTGCCTTTTTTGCCTTTTCTTTTCTTTTTACCTCTTTCAAAGACCCTGTACTTCCTCTTCTTTTTTATTGTGGTTGCTTTCCATTTCGTCTCCTCTTCTGTCCACCTGAAACTCCTGTCTCTTCTCTTGTGGATCAGTCACTGTATTCTATATTCTGTGTCTTCTTTTTAAAATTTTTTGTACTTTAATATTTGCTGGATTAGATACATTATCAAATAAGTTCTAAAAAGTGAATATGTTGGGCATAGCCATACAGACAGAGAGACAGAGACAGAGAGATGTATGTGTGTGTTATGTGTGTGTAATGACTGTCAGTGGGTGTATATGTATAAATATATTGAGAGAGATGGGGAGGAAAGAGGGAGAGATCTATTAGTCACTAGCAAAGAGTAGAGTACCAGTTGAAAAACACAAAAAGAATCTAATAAGTGATTGACGATGAACAAAGATTTATATAGAGAAAAACGATTATAAGGAATGTGGTGTTCATGAAAAACTAGAAAAGCAGAAATAGAGAACATTGAACTAGACTGTGGTTAGTCAATTCAACTTAGTTCACAGAAAGGGGTGAGCTGTGATGGAAATTGTGGATGTGGCACTGGTAAGAGTTACTAGTAGATCTCTGTTGCATCCTGCAAGTAATCATATTTTACCTTAGATACTGTCAAGCCTATTTGATCCTTTTCTTTCAATTATTTATGGTTTTGGTCTGAGTTCTTGCTTTCCTTATTGCTAATGTCCTAGAATGATACCCTCACTATGTCAGTTAATCTTAATGAATATTGCTCTTCAAAATCAAAAGAAATTTCACTTATCTAGGTGGAGAGTGTGAGAAAGTGAAAGATAAATGTTTAAGTTTCTATCATGTTTCTAATTTGACATGTAAAGAGCTTGGAATTTGCCATTCCTATCCTCACAAGTAAAAATAATGAATAAACTAAAAATCAACTTCTTTTCTTACATCCATCAGATAATTGAAGTCACAGGGCAAACTGCCTATCCTAAAATTGAAGAAACAGACAGGCAGATAACAAGAATAATACCTTACCTCAGTAGAAGCCTAGAAACAGAAGCCCACAGATAGATAATAACTTAGGGAGTCTTAAGCTGTAATTGACAAAGTGATGGAAGCTCAATGTAGAAGAGTTTGAGAGTAAAATGCTCCAAGGGGTCCCAGACTCGGGGAAACTTCTACACTTTCCAGAGTTTTACCCCTAAGGAGCCCTACTGCTTCGCACCATAAAGATGGAAGATAAACACCATCCTGATTTCAGTGCAGAGAGGGGAAATATATTTTTGGATATGCTCAGAGCTCTCTGTTATCCTTTACAGGGCCTACCCTTAAGTGAAACTATTTCACTGGAGCCTAACTCTACCTGGCTTTACCAAAGCCTCACTGAGGTGGAGGAAAAAGAACTATTCATCTCCAGTTCTCTCTGTCCTTCCACATGGGCGAAGAGAAATAGCCAACTCAGCCTCATTAAAAGACTTAAGACCTAATTATAGAATTATAGAAGGCTTCTCTCTGCCAACACCTTCTGACCACATCCATAGTGTTCCTTATAATTATGAGCTATTACAGTTAAAATACCTGCAAGCCTCAGAATCTATTTAGGGAGTCTCTAGGAAAACCCCAAAACAACAGGGGAGACAACAACAAGCATACTAGAGGAAATTTTAGCCTCGACGCTAAAGCTTAAGCAGAATGCAAGCAAAGCTGACTCTTAGCCACAGAAATATAAAATTAAAGGCCAACATACCTCACTGCCTTTCACCCAATACATCATGTCCAACTTTCAACAGAAGAATGTAAGACATTCTCTTTTGTGTGGTTAAAATAAGAAGGTAATCAAAGTATGATTTCACCAATCAAAAGTTTTATTTCCATACAAAGATATTTTTAGAATTGTTTTTCACAATACTTACAGACAAGGAGAGAACAAAAAAATGATAACAAATCTCACAGGGAATACACTTGACAGAGTACATTAAACACATAGTGAATGACTTCCAATTTTGCTTAGAGTCCAGTGTTAAGGGCTAGTTGCTAAATTACAATGGAAGCAGTCCTCTGTGCATGTACAATGTAATGGAAGTTTGAGGCATACCAGGGTCTCATTCTGTTGCTCAGGCTGAAGTGTAGTGGTGCAATCACAGCGCACTGCAACCTCGACCTCCTTGGCTCAAGTGATTTTCCCATCTCAGCTTCCATAGTAGCTGGGACCACAGGCACATTCCACCACACTCAGCCATTTTTTCGTATGTTTTGTAGAGACAGGGTTTCACCATATTTCCTAGGCTGGTCTCAAGTGATTCTCCCACCTAGGCCTTTCAAAGTCACCACACCCAACCAAGGCACACCTTTCTACGTGATGGGTTAACCATCACAGTGGAGATTCACAACAAAACCCAAGGTCTCTAATGCTAGGGAGCAGTGCCATGGGATATGGGCAAGGCTTTGGAGAAAAACTTACCGGCAGGCAGAGAGTAGGCCTGCCACAGTGTACATTCTCAAATTGTATGTCAAAATATTGGTAGTATATGTGTTTGAAAGTTCACTACTTGAAGCCAATGGTCTGATAACGTGTGATGTAACATTTTCATGGGGAGAGAGATTAAAACTATGTTTTCTCTTCTTTTTTTCTTTTTCTTCCTTTTTTTTTTTTTTTTTTTGAGATGGAGTCTGGTTCTCTCACCCAGGCTGGAGTGCAGTGGAATGATCTCAGCTCACTGCAAGCTCCGCCTCCCAGGTTCACTCCATTCTCCTGCCTCAGCCTCCGGAGTAGCTGGGACTACAGGTGCCCGCCACCACGACTGGCTAATTTTTTGTATTTTTAGTAGAGACGGGGTTTCACCGTGTTAGTCAGGGTAGTCGTGATCTCCTGACCTCGTGATCTGCCCGCCTTGGCCTCTCAAAGTACTGGGATTACAGGCGTGAGCCACCACGCCCGGCAGATTACAACTATATTTTTTAGCACATCAAGTCATGTGGTCTTTCATTTAGCAAACTCTGTAACTGTTTGGAATCACTTCAGTGCTATATGACACATGCTAAAAGGCATGTAATCTAAATTTGGTAATGAAATATATTATTAAACATAATGAAATGTTATTAGCAAATTCCGAGAAGATCTAAAAGTCTGAAATCATTAGTCTAAGGCATGCTGAGAAGAATTGCTAAAGTTGAAACTAATGATAGAGGATTAATCTAGGTTGTCGAGGAATCTACCCTGTTGAGTATGAATTTTATTCTATAATTAAGGGTATGTGGTTTTTTTAAATGTATTTTTAAATACGCATTTTACACGCTAACCCTATAGTGTCAGAAAGAGCAATTATGACTGAGAAAGAGCAATTATGACTCTCATTTGACATATATCTATTATATATTTCTTTTAACATACTGAATTTATATTTTTCTATAGATATAAAATCTTCCATTCTTTTTTCTCTGTAATCTATGGGATGTGAGAATAAAAGGAACTAGCATTGTTAAGCTCACAAATTAGCTTCTATGGATATTTACAATATGCTTTCCATATTTTTCACTTTAAAGCAACATTCTAGTTAAGAATTAAGAGGGATACAACTTATTCCCTGCAAAATAGCCTATATATTATTTAATATAAAATATAAAGATAAATGTCCTTTTCTAACAACAGTTTTCATAAATACGACATTGGCAAAGAATAGTAAACTGTGAAGTGCTAATATAAATTCAAACACATGCACACACATTACCACTTACTACATATCTTGGTGATCTGAGATATGTGGTCTTCAAACTTTAAATTTATTATTGTTATTTTTATTTTATTAACAGTGAAATTATATTAATAGCAGCCTTATTAATCATAACATTAGAAATTATATAGTTTGAACATAAAATAATTTCAATAATTTCATGGATTCTTACAAATAATCAATGAGATGCAGACATTACTGACAAAGAAGGATTAGTACATTATTTTATTGGAAGTCAGACAAGCACCAACTAACTTTCCTTTCTCATCTGCAAATGTAAGGCTCCTGGAAGTTTGTGGCAGAAAGAATAATTATACAGTTTCCTGTACAGAAGTGGTAGAGAGAAAGAGAATGAAAAGTCTCTTTTCTGTTGGTTCACTTCTTGGAAACAATCAAAATAATAAAAAACTATAGTAGGTCATTTTTTTTTCCCTTTTTAAAAGAATTACACATGTACACGTAAGTCCTACAAGCAAGAGCTTGCATTATACAAGAATAGTGACCATTAGAACTTTTTATTCAGGTTTAAATTTATATTTTACTGACAGGGAAGAGAAGAGCTGTAAATGCTTTCTACAACTCTTTTGTGTACTGACGGAATTTTCTATTCTATTTTCAGTGATGACAGAGAAATAAGTTTTCTTTCAAATATTTATCATTTATGTTGTTCTTACTAAAAATGCTCAGTCTATTTAGCAGTATTCTATTTTGTTTGTGAGAATGAGCTGTGACTTGTTCGAAGTTATCCTTATAGTCAAGGTTGGAATAAGATTTTGTAACGCCAAAGTTTGCGATATATAATGCCTTCACGTTAACATCTTATTTCATACTGTTATAAATTTAAATAACACTTTATTCATTTAGAATTAATTCTGCTTTTCATAGTCTTTGAATGCTGAAAAAAGAAAAACAGCTCATTATTTTTACCGCATTGAAATTTGACTCTGGAAACATTTATATTCACACAAAAAAATTTTCTTTAAATATATCTCTGTTTTTTGTTTCATAATGTAAAGATATAGTTTATGATGATAAAGAAAATGAAGACAATTTAAAACATAATTGTAGAATCCAAATGAATAGAAACCTCTGTGGGTTAAGTTTTCAATAGAATAGATGGATGAATAAGTAGATACAGATAGAATTTGATTAAGTGGGAATTTGCTGTTTTTTGTTTATATGAGTGAATGTTGGAAAACATGGAAGATTGGCAGAAATGAAAGTACAAGAATCTGTCCAAGAATTTTACAGAATACCAAGTAAGATATTACAGTGGCTTGTCTAGGAAAGTGACTCTGGATGTAAAAATAATTATAGAGATCTTTAATATGTATATTAAAGAGTGAAAGGACAGGACTTACTGATTGATTAGATGTGCTTCACAGAGTGAGAGAAGGAGGAGATATGAAGGAGTATTCAAAAATTTTAACATAAGCCATACAATAAATGAGTGACATGGAGGGCATAATTAGGTATGTTTGTTGAGATATGTATTTATTTTTGAGCATTTTGTGCTTTCATGACAAAAGTTGGACTGTCTTGTGTGTAAATATATATACCTATATTTTTGATTGTTTTATAGATAATTCTAGAGTAGGAAAAAAGGACAGAGTTAGAAATTTAACTTGAAACCGTTGGAGTGCATGAGTTTACTGAGGGAAAGTGTGTTGAATGATAAGAATTTGGGAAAAACAGACAAACAACAACTATGAAAACTTAGGGATCAGGTATAACAAGAAGAATCTGCACCGTTAATTGAGAGATGTAGTTTTAAAATAAGTAGAGCATGGAAACATAAAACCTAAATAAAGCCTGTGCACTAAAATAAAGGGGAAGTTAACAGTGTTAAATGATTCTTAAAATATATGCAAGGTAAGGATTAAAAATGCTATATTTTATTTAGGGATTTTTGAGACCTTGCCATGGAAAGATTTATTGGAGTGCTGGGTTAAATTTCAGTTCTTAGTGTGCAAAGAAATAAATGGGAAATGATGTAATGTGAGTGAATAAACATACTTATTTTTAAATGAGACATAAAAGCAGCTGGACTGTGATATTTTATTAAGTCACGCGTGCGCTTGTGTTTGTGTGTGTATGTGCATGTTTGTGTGTGTGTGTGTATGCTTCATGCTTGTTTGCTTTACAATATGGGACACATTAAAAGTGATAAGAACTAAGAAACAAAAGACTGAGAAAGCACGAATAATCAACAAAATAAGATACCCGAGAAAGTCAAATGAAACAAATCAGCTCCATGTCAGCCAAGATATTTTCTTCCCCAGATTTCCACACTGCAGAATATTTTAGTCTTTAATATTTTAATGTGCATTTTCAAACACCAAGAAGAGAAAGCACTGAGGTCACATCTGAGTCAGAACTTCCTTTCCAAAAGCTGTTTCCCTCCTACCCAACAGTATTATTAAGCCAACACAGAATAAGCAATGGAAGGCTATTTTGCCAAATAGCAAAAGTGCATTGGCTGTGTTTTACTAAGAAAAACTACAGTATGTTTTCATTTCCAGGTTTATACTTAGCTTGGAAATATGTGTCTTCTGTAAAGGAAATTGATAATTGAATAAAAAGTCTATATTAATATTCCCATCTCAAACCATACAATGTGCTCGTGGAATCAAATGACAGCATGGCCTGCTTAATTTACATGGATTTCTCTTTTTTTCTCATAGTAAATATAATAAGAAAAATTTCAATAAGAACAATACCATATGATTCTACTGTAGTATAATATGCAACATTCTCCAAATTACTTATTTATTACATAACACTTTTTACATATTACAGAACTTCATTTTACCTAAGTCAGGGCATACATGTTCTCATTCAAAATGGAATAAAGTACATAATATATTCTCTTGAACACTGTACAGAATGTGAAGGACATTCTAGCACTAGGGCTAACTTAGTCACTGTAGAAACTACTAGAAACAAGTGAGTGATTTGTTTTTCTCACTCTTGCAGACAGCAAAAGTAAATAGAGCCAGGCACAGTGGCTCATACCTGTAATCCCAGCACTTTGGGAGGACTAGGTGGGCTGATCACCTCAGGTCAGGAGTTCAAAAACAGCCGGGTTAACATGGCAAAACCTTGTCTCTACTAAAAATACAAAAATTAGCCATGCATGGTGGTGTGCACCTGTAATCCCAGCTACTCAGGAGGCTGAGGTAGGAGAACCACTTAAACTGTGAGGCAGAGTTTGCAGTGAGCCTAGATCGTGCCACCGTACCCCAGCATGAATGACAAAGTGAAAATCCATCTCAAATAAATAAATAAAGTAGTAATGCCATTTTCAACACAGGTACTGAAAACCTGATAGAAAGCATTGGACATACAAAATGTAGGTATCTAAAAACATAATTTTCTTATTGGATGCTCTGATTTTACTTCTGTTAATCTCTGCCAGTGATGACTGGAAATGATTCACTAGGGTGAATCTTTTTTTCCACTAATGCACATAAGTCTAGTATGATATTATCAAAATGGATAACGAGCCTATGTACAGTGGATGTGTCTGTGAGAGCTGATTCCCATTGAGATAAGCACTTTGAAGTTAGCTCAATATGAGTTTTC
The DNA here is from genome assembly GCF_007565055.1 of Rhinopithecus roxellana. Taxonomy (NCBI): domain Eukaryota; kingdom Metazoa; phylum Chordata; class Mammalia; order Primates; family Cercopithecidae; genus Rhinopithecus; species Rhinopithecus roxellana. The sequence goes on from NC_044551.1 coordinate 45,997,588, forward strand.
TTTGTTCTCTTTGATAGAATTATAAACTAAAGGATCACATAAGATTATCATTCCTAACTATCTATATCCTAAGACGCAGACTGAATGATGTATTCAAGAATTCTAACCATACGCACAAAATGCCAAAAAGAGGAGATACTAGAATAAATGTGAAACAACTATTTTAGGAGAATAAATTATTCATCACTATTCTTTATAATAAGCTCACCGAATTTTGTGCCTTTGAAACAGCTACAATACAATTTTTTTGTGAGCATATGTATTTTTTAATAAGAAAAACATACCCCATAGAAATGATAGCCAAAAAGGGCAGCATGGATTAGAAAACAGACATCACTCTTACTCCTGTAGAGCAATTCTACAAAATTGCACACTATGCAAGTTGGTAAAATGTATAAAGGAACTCAAGAGAAATACAGTAATAATTTAACCTGTGTTATGAGTCTCTGGATGCAGATTTCCCAAGAATGCATTGGTTATATCTAGAGTTTTAAAAAATATTAGGGCTTCCATAATGCTTCCCTTGGTTTGGCATAGCATGTAGGCTTTGGGTGGCATGAAAAGGTTCTTATACTGACTTCCTGTGCACCATATAAGAGAAATCACGTTTAGAACAAAGATAATATCTTTCTTTTTTGTAAATGTACATATTCGTCTACTGGTTCAAAGGTAAGTATTAAGATAATGTTGTCTAAAATGGGAAATGGTAATAGGAAATGTGTATAAAGAACAAAACAGATTCTTTACAATAATTCAGGTGGTAAATAAGGCTAATGTCTTCAGCATCTTCAAGGAGTAGACTTCCTAGAAATCAATTTGATGAAGAAAAAAGTTATTTATCTCAGAATAGAACGTTATACAACCAAAAAGGTCATATGGTGGGTAGGCATAAGCTACTTCTGAGTGTCAAAGTAACTATAGTTTTAGTCTCTCTACTAAGCAAGTTTTCTGCATTATCTTTAATTGCACCAATGGGTATGACCCAGAGTTCCTTGTTCTCCTGCAAAGAGTTTCAGGATGTTTTTCTCATGAGGGCTTAATCAATATAAGAAATTCCCCATGAAGATAAACCAGACAAAAACAACATGAACTAATTTCTCCTTCATCTATCCAGTAAATCTACTGCGATAATAAGAACTGACCCATGTGTTTGTGGGTTATGAGTAATTAAAAATGACTTAATCGAGATTAAGAATACCTAATGAGGATTAAGAAGTCACTCATGCTGAAAAAATATATGCCAAATCAGGAAGAAATTATAATTTATTATTGTTGAACCTTAGTTGATTTTTTTTTTTTTTTTTTTTTTTGAGACGGAGTCTGGCTCTGTCACCCAGGCTGGAGTGCAGTGGTGCGATCTCGTCTCACTGCAAGTTCCGCCTCCCGGGTTCACGCCTCAGCCTCCCGAGTAGCTGGGACTACAGGCGCCCGCCACCACGCCCAGCTAATTTTTTGTACTTTTAGTAGAGACGAGGTTTCACTGTCTTAGCCAGGATGGTCTCGATCTCCTGACCTCATGATCCACCCGTCTCGGCCTCCCAAAGTGCTGGAATTACAGACGTGAGCCACCACGCCCGGCTGAATTTTTATTTGTTACAGGGGAATAAGGATTTTGAGGGTGAGGGGGACTCTTGATATACACTACTTCTTTGCAGAGCTCTTACACAAGTTAGAATTGTATAAGAACACCAAGACAATGGTAAAATAAATTGAACAGATTCTATCAATATTTACGAATCTAATAATTTATCTCACGTCTTTAATTATGCTGTGCCAATATCTTACACTCTTTATCTTTTGATATCCTTAAATCATAATCCAAATTATTTTGAGATTCTACTATATTCTAGACACTTTACTATGTGAATAAATCTCAATACTTCTTTAGTAGTCGGGGAAGTTTAAAGTAAAAAGATTATTATCACCTACAAGCACAAATAACAAAAGTGCAGGGAATGAAGCATGAACAGTAGAGTATTCGGTATTTGAAATTTATCTTCAAAGGGGGATTTCTAATTTAACCCACGTTACATAGTGAACATATGAATGAATAAGACAGTTAAAACAGCACATCATTTATATGGAGTAAATAACATTTTTTCTTTATATTTTTCCTGTTTATATTTTAGTGATTCGTGTAAAAGTAAGTTGAATGGAAGCTGGGTTCTTCCAGTAAACTGTTTTTTAAGAAGTGACTCTGGTTTGAGACTTTTTGAAGGTTATAGACTGTGGATAACTTAGGCATCTGTTGATGGTTATTATTGTGAGTTAATATGGGAATAAGTATAATTTAATTAAACAGAATGACAAAAAAAAATAACGGACATTTAAGGAGAATGGATTGACTCATTAATGATTTTGTGGCGTAGCAAATAGACATAGGGAGATACAAAGAATCACAGTGATTTTCCAAATCAGATGTAAACTTCCAGTGAAAAATGAAGCTGTCTTTCTAGCTTGTAGTGATTTGTAGTTTCTATATAGAATTCGAATTATTTATTTTGAATTTATAAATTTGCATGTCCATGCATAAGGTACAAGGAAAATACAAAACCATTACCTAGAAGATAGTGTGGATAAATAAAGTAAAAACACTTTCACAGGCATTTAAATAAATAGATGACATTTTCTTCATCAAAGTTCACAAGAATGTGGAACATAATTCTATGTCAAGTCCTTAGATGATTTGAAGGAATTAGAAATAATGTAAGGGCAAAAATGTAAAGTGTTATACAAGCCATTGATTTTGCAAAGGGGAAAGCAGGACTGCTGAGGCACAGTCACATGTAGGATGATATCTTCCCAGAGGCAGTCTAAGGGCAGGAGAAAACATTGTCCCTATTAATAGAAATTCGTAGTTGTTGTCACTTAAGGAGCAATTACATGTACATGGAAATGTTCCCCTAGGTGAGAGAATGGTGCAGTCAGAAACATTTTTTCTATGATCATGCAGCATATTTGCATTATTGACTCATCCATGTGAAATTCAAATGAAAGACTGCATTAAAGGATGTGAATTCATAGATGTGCTTCTCATTTAAGATTAAATATTTAGGAAAGTCTGTTTACTTGTATATTTGGGCATTGTATTTCTTGCAGATAACTTGAAATAATTCATCTAAAACAAGTAATTAGTAAAAACGAGGACTGGATATAAGAACATCCTTAGAGAGAACTGTTGGAACTGGAAATACCACAGATACTGGTCTTAAGATTTTTACAACCTCCTCTTACTTAGAAATAATGTTTCAATTTAAAAGCATAACAGAGGTAATATAGGACTTTCTTATATCCTTCACCTAGCTTTCACTACTGTCGAAACCTATGCTTTGGAACATATTTCTTTGGATTTGTTCTATTTGAGGTTTACTTAGCTTCTTCATTTTGTTTATATGTTTAAATGTTTTGCCAGTTATCAAAACTTATTAATTATGTTTTGTGCAATTGCAAACTCTATTTAGATTTTCCTGATTTTCCCACTAATGTCTTTTCCTCTCTCCAGGATACAATCCAGGATATTGCATTGCATTTAGATAACACGTTTCCTTAGGTTCCTTTCCTCTATGACAGTTTGTTTATTGTTTTTTTCTCCATGACCTTTTGAAGAGTACTGTACAGGTAATTTACAGAACATTCTTCTACTTAAATATGTGTGAATACCACAAAGTGGAATGCCTTCTTATCCCATTGTATCAGGAGGTACTAGATATCGTGTGCAAATCACTAAGTTCAGCCACACTCAAGAGGGGAAAAAAATCAAGCCTCATTTCTGAGCATGTGTTAAAAACACCATAGTAATCCAATATTTTGAGGGAAACACTTTGAATCTCTGAAACTTCTGATTCTCTTTAAAGTTTTTAGCTATGAATTTTAACATTGATCAGCCTTCAATGCTGTAGTGCTCTCATGATGATTTTCCTTTTAACCTAGTTTTTTATATGTATGAATCAGAATTCTCTTATAAGGAAGGTTTGCACCTTCTCTTCAATTTATTTATTAAATTCTTTATATCAGTTTGAATTATTTGATGTTTATTTTTGTGTAATCAGATGGCCACAAATTATCTTAGTTTACATTCTTTTGAGGTTGTCTTGAATTATCCTTTATTCTTGAAGGCTTTTTTTTTTTTTTTTTTTTGTCCTGATGTAAAATTCTGAATTGACAGTTTTATTCCTTTAGGATTTGAACAGTACTGTGTCCTTTACTTCTTATCTCCCTGGTTTTTAATAATAATTCTATGATCATTTCTATCATTTTTCTCGTGTACGTATCGTGCCTTTTTTGTCTCTCTGGTTTCAAGATTTTTTTCTGTGTCTTTATTTTTCAGTAGTTTTGTTACAGGTGGGTCTTTGTTCTTAGAGCTCCCAAGATAGTGGCAGGCCGCTCCCAAGGTGGCAGCAAGCCTTTTGTTCTCTGACCTGGGGTTCTTGGCCTCACAGATTCCAAGGAATGGAACCTTGGGCCACGCGGTGAGTGTTAGAGCTCTGTTAGAAGCTGTGGGTCACGGAAGAGAATCATGGAACCCAGTGACTAGTGTTCAGCTCGATTAGGACGAACCTGGGCACTTAGCCACACAGAAACAATGGTGAGCCTTTAGCCTGATCGGGAGTGGCAATGGGGACCGCCTTGCTGGATCAGAAATGCAGAGGACACCCTTCCAGATCTGGAGGGGTGGAAGTCAATGGCTGGTCTGGAACGGTGGTGAACAGCAGTGGTGGTCGGCGAGCTAAACAGCTCGAGCCATAATAAACACGGACCAGAAGAGTGTACAGTTGCAACATTTAATAGAGTGAAACCAGAGCTCCCATACGACGGTTGTCCCTCCCTGCTCAAATGCCTGGGTTTATATCCCCATCATTGTCCACACCCCCTCCCACATGCCCCACTCCCCCCGCACTCTGTGCTCTCAGGCAATATATGATTTGACTATTTCTTTACCTCCTGCTGTCAGCCTAATTTGTATTTTAGTGAACCCTCTTTACTACCTGATTGGTCAGGTGTGAGCTGAGTTAGCAGCCCTGTGTTTACAGGTGGGTGCGTTCACCTTCCCCAGCTAGGCCTAGGAAATCCAGCTAGTTCTGTCTCTCCGCTTGATTATAATGTCTCTTGTCCTATACTTCTTTGGACTTATCCAGTTTGAGGTTTACTCAGCTTGATTTTTTTGTTATGCAGGTTTGTGTATTTTTGTAAGTTTTTAGATATTTTCAGCCATTATTTATTTGTATACTTTTTCAGCTTCATTCTCCTCCTTTTCTTCTAGGATTTCAGTGACATAAACGTTTTAGTTTTTGCTATATTCCCACAGGCCCCTGAGGCTTTGTTGACTGCTTTTATTCTATTTTCTCTTTGTTTAGATTGGTTGATTTCTAAAATTCAATTTCTATATTTACAGATTCATTCTTCTATCTTCCCCTTTTATCCCATACAGTGATTGTTTCTGCCACCTCTATATCTATTCTCAGGGTAGATTTTTTTTCTTTTTTTCTGTTTCTTTCCACCTGCTTTCTCTGCAGTGAGTCTCCACCAATGCCTGAAGAATACATTTATTGTTGTTGTTATTCCAGTATATTAAGGTTTTTGTTCCATATGGGAAAGACGAGAGATAGATCTGGAAGGATTTCTGCAGTGCCTGTGCCTCCTACCTGAGTCGACACCACACAGGAATGGTTTCTAAGGATTCTCCCTCATCTTCCATGTGAGCACCTGGCAGGGTTCCAGGAGGAACAGCCTGCAAGTGCAAGACTAAGAAATTCCTTTTTGTCTCTGGTCAGCTGTAGTTTCACACTCTCATGTGAACTCATACTTAGCCTTTTGCAACTCATTTATATTTTCCAGTTGAATCTACTAACTAGATGTTATGACATTGAAAGGTGTCTATTCAAGATAAGCAAAGGCCTAGATTCTCTCTCTCTCCTCAAGGAGAGAGATTTTAGGTAAGTTGCTTGACCTTCAGTTCTCTGATGGTTTCAAGAAAAGTCATTAATTAGCAGTTGTATAGCTTTTTTATCTTGCTCTAAGAGTGGGAGCTACACTCCAGCTCTTTCCAAATCCAATTTGAAAGCTGAAAAGTGGTTCTCTTTGAGGCATTTAAACCAGAGCAACTCCATCTTAAACAGGAGCTGGGTAAAATGAGGCTGAAACCTACTGGACTGCATTCCCAAACGGTTAAGGCATTCTAAGTCACAGGATGAGACAGGAGGTCAACACAAAATACAGGTCACAAAGACCTCGTTCGTAAAACAGATTGCAGTAAAGGAGCCTGTCAAAACCCACCAAAACCAAAATGGCCATGAGAGTGACCTCTGGTTGTCCTCATTGCTACACTCTCACCAGCACCATGACAGTTTACAAATGTCATGGCAATGTCAGGAAGTTACCCTAGATGGTCTAAAAAGGGGAGGCATGAATAATCCACCTCTTGTTTAGCATATCATCAAAAAATAACCATACACATGGGCAACCAGCGGCCCTCAGGGCTGCTAGGTCTATGGAGTAGCCATTCTTTTTTTCTTTTACTTTCTAAATAAACTTGCTTTCACTTTGCATGGCAGACTTGCCCTGAATTCTTTCTTGTGTGAAATCCAAGAACCCTCTCTTGTGGTCTGGATAGGGACCCCCTTCTGGTAATAGTTCCACTTTCAGATCAGCATTTTAAAAGGCTATTATGAAGGATGTTCTTATCCTTAGAAAAAGATTTTTAAAAAGCTATAGGAACTATAGCAAAGGATTGTAAAGCAAAAATATAAAAACGTGTAATCTGCTATCTCTTCCCAAAGACATCTCCTTAATACTTTGCAAGTTAAATAAAATAATCAGGAGAGTTATTTTTTTTTTGTTTGTTTTACATAAAATTCTAAAATTCAAATGACCAACTTGAAGAAAATTTTATGGGAAATTCTATTAAATTGGTTTAAGCAGAATAATAGTGCATTGGATTCAATTATTCTCCACTTAGAGCAAGCATTTTTGACAGATTGATCAAAACAGTAGGATAGAAATTGATAGTAGATTTTTCACAGATTGAAAAAAAGTAAAATGCACATTAAGGTGACTGGGTAATTTCTGTATGGATAATACTATTACATACATACAAAATTGAATAGAATCATTCAATTGGATGAATTAGAATTAATTATACCATGTCTTATTTAATTATAATTTAGCATTTCAGCATGCTTTATAGCATAATGTTCCTTAGATCTGATGAAATATAAACCAGTAGATGAAACAGTGATTTAGTTAACTTAACCAATGTTATCTCCCTAAGCAATTGTAGAATTGTTTTCACTCTTTATCAAACACATTCTTCCTCAAATACAATATTGGCAATTACAGTGCATGCATGAAAATGTCTGTGCATTGTACTAGTGCCAATGAGTAATCTCCTGTTTGGGGCTATAAACATTCCAGTTCAGCTGTTCAATGCATGTTTATATAAGCTCACATCTTCCCACTCAACAAAATTTCTAAAAGAGCACAGCTCAGTGAAAAATTGAAGAGAGAATGATGAGTGAAAAACAAGTCTATTCTTAACAAGCTATAATCAAATCATTACAAGAAGTTCTATTCTTTATTCTGCATTTGGTATGATAGTCCTTCAAGTGAAAGAAAAAGAATAGGGGAAAAAGTTGAAATATAATGTGACAATTCAAATTGAAATTCTATGTATCTTAAAAATAGATGCTGAGTCACAAAAAGGAAAGTTATTAACAACATTTTCAAATGGCTCTGTAAGATGTTTTGTTTCCAGATACGAGTTACACAGGAATTATTGTCAGCAAACATTTATTAGGTGCCATACCTTGAAAATCACCGTAATTTATTTAGCAGGTAACATGTTACATAGATTTCTAAACCCAATATTCAAGAACACAAATGTTAAGTTGGATATTAAAAACAAACACTGTCAAGAAAAGTATAGACAACTTCCACCAAATCACTTATTTTGATGAGTTAAATTTGAGGTCTTTTGGTCACCAAATTCTGTTTTTGTGCATTTGTTAGAAATTAGTGGATGTCGAGAAGCATTATGGGACAGAATGTGGGACAGGAAGGAAAGAGGCTTTTGATCAATGGTTAGAAACTGCCCCACTAAGGGATAGGAGGTGACAGGAGTTGTATTGTATACTTAAAGATGACCATATGTTTTGTTGGCAACAAACTTAGATTATACCTGTTGTCTTAAATTCCCATTCCAATTTTTTCAGGTTTTTTTTTTTTTTAATAACAAGATACTCTTTCTTTTCTTCCTTAACACTTTCCATGTGCAAAATAATGTACACTTCCTTTCCATGAACAAATTGTGCATTTAATGAAAACGTAACTATTATATTTAAATTTCCCAATATATAAGATGAATAGATAACATGAATAAAATGTTTGTCTATGTTCACAACCATGATGGAAGCTGTAGGAATGGCCTTGACCACTGGAAAACCAGAAGACATAAATCTATTGAGGAAATGGTAATAGTTATTTTAAAAGATTGTCTCCAAGGAAGAGGAATTATCACAGTGCTTGTAAAAGAATTCTTTGCATATCACTTTTTGAAGTCTGTCTTCCCATTTAGATGAAATGACTACTATTTTAAAGTGATTTTACTCATATCTGAAGTTTTCTTTTGTACATAGGCAGAGTGGAAAAATGGGTGTCAGCGTATTATCTCCATAAGCTAAAATTTAGATTTGTTTTTAAATCTTCGCTTCAACTGTAGTTGTTTATTCTCCTTTTACTGCCAGCTATTGATCAGATTTAGAAGTGTTTGACTGCTGGATTTTGGTTGTATTTGGTTCAATACCAGTTGAAAATATTTAGTAAAATATTCTATCATTAAAACAGTTAGCAACAACAGCTTTTGAAGCTTTTTGTAAATTGCAGCTTTTGAAAACAAATATTTCAAAAGAAATCTACTTAGAATTTTCCTTTCAGAAGCAAAAAAGAACCTGAAAACATTAAATAAGGTGAACCGAAACACTGTGCATGGTTTAATTTTGAAGTTTGAATATCTTTTTTTTTTTTTTTTTTTTTGAGACGGAGTTTCACTCTGCACCCAGGCCGGAGTGCAGTGGCATCATCTCGGCTCAGTGCAACCTCTGCTTCCTGGGTTCAAGCAATTCTCCTGCTTCAGCCTCCTGAGTAGCTGGGATTACAGGCACCCGCCACCATGCTGGCTAATTTTTTGTATTTTTTAGTAGAGACAGAGTTTCTCCATGTTGGCCAGGCTGGTCTTGAACTCCTGACCTCAGGTGATCCACTCACCTCAGCCTCTCAAAGTGTTGGGATTACAGGCATGAGCCACTGCACCTGTAATTTGAAGTTTTGAATTCAGCTGCACCTCAAGTTTGAATATCTTAACTTGTTGGAAAAATGCTTTTATAGAACACACATTTTTAAATTGGGTCAATGAATATTCTTGAACCTAATGGAGTAAATCTGAAAAGAGCTTTCACTTTTAAGTCTACAAACTCTGGAAAAAATATTGTTAATAATCATAAGTAAGGGGAGCCTATAAAACAAGTTGTGTGTCATAAAATGTTTATGGAAAAAGATACTGTAAATGAAAGAAAAAATGCACCATCTGTGAAAATGCTAGAGCTTAAGTATTTACACATTAAAATGCAAAAAGAAAGCTTTAAGAAAATACTTCATTAGTAGAATTTGTTTTCAGTTCAACATTTTAAGATAAATTACTCTTTCAATAAAAAACATGGTTTAAATAAAAGACTATCTTAATTTCAAATTTTGCAATAATAAAATACAATTTTGAAGAGGTTACTGGCACTTTTATAAAAAATAAACTAATATTGAAAATAAATGTATAAAAATATAATTATTAGAAACAATTAGAAGCTAAGAAACTAATTCATTTAGTAATATGTAGAGTACTTTCTCTGTTCATTTGTAATTTGTTGCTCACAAAATAAAAATAAAATTTTTAAAAAAATCTTGTTTTACTATACTGATTAGGTTATATCTGTTTTAGAAACAATTTTATTTTTGAAAATATAGCAATATAAATACTACACTCTCCACAGTAATAATCATGGTAAAAATGAAATATTTCAACATTAGATCATTTTATTTAATTTTGTTTTCCCTTTCACTCTCAAAAGTGTCTCTGTTTAGATGATAAGCTATGTAATCAATCACATATCAGTTAATCTTCCTTTAGACTTTTACTTTCACCATCAGGATGGGAATGGAAAGAGAGATTGCAGGAGTTCACCATGCTTCTATTTTAATTGCCTGAGTCATCTGGGATGCTTCTGTGCATTCTGAATGCTTTGTGGAAAGCACACTTGAGTAAAAGAAGGTAATGGTCATGAGTGAGAATCAACATGATATAGATGAAAAATGCTGTGATGAAGCTACTCCATCACACCATGACTGCTTTGGTACCGCATTGGCTGTAGCCTGAGTCAAACATTAACAGGTTCATTTGTTGTTGGAGGAGTAGCTCATTTCAAAGTAAGGGAACAGTGGACTTTTCTGCAAGTTAAGGACCAAAATATGTTCAGATGTTACTATGTAAAGATGTATGAATTGAAAAACAAGAGTAGCTGCAGGTCAGGTAAGAGAGAAGTAATCAGAAAATATCCTTCTTTGTATGATAAAACTGAGCACCCATTGTGCGCCAGGTAGTACATAAAAGTTGTGAAGTAATTACAGTCTCTATTACACTGAGTATATTTTAGAGACAGATATTGAAATGACAGTAAGGTATTTATAAGTAAATAAGAATTTATGATATATGTAACAATCAAAGAAGGGTAGGGAATAAAAATATTTATGAACACAGTAATCTTATTACAGTGGGATTTATTTAAAAACAAAAGAAAATAGAAACTTATCATAGAAAAATCTAAGTAAGAAACTGGATTCTCAATAACCCAGGTTTTGAGTTATGGTGATATATTTTCTGCTAAGGTTGGCTACAGATCTGAGATTTTCATGGGAGCGTGAAAGACCTTATGAGAGTCTTCAATCAGAACAGCATGCGCCTATGTTCCCAAGGACCTGCTAATCATAAGCAATATTTCAAGGCTTAGATCTATCACACTAGCATTAAAGAATTTACATACTTACCTCTCAGATTCCATCTCTGAGAGGAATATCTAAGCTTTGGTATTCTTGGCTAAGTCCAGACATACAAATCACGAAGGAGATTCTTGATAAATTGGTAAGAGAGCAGAGTATGATCTCCATGCATAAGTGTCTTTCAGATCTTACAAAGGGAAGTAGATTTATAGACTTGCAAATATGTGGGAGGCACAATAGAAAAATATGCTCACAGATAACAAGAAATCAAATACATTGTTCATAAGCTGCTTGGAAGAACAAGGTTTTTCTTTGAAAAATCCTGGAAAGAGCTGAATCAGAGATAATAACATGTTCATCTGAGAATACGGCTTAGAGAGCTTCATGTCCCTGCAAAGGAGACATATCCTGTAAGAAAGCAGAAAATCAGCAAGGGACGACAGCAACTGCTGAGAGGTAATGAAATATATAGAGGATAGGGGCAAGAAGATTTCCAGCTAAAGCCCTCTTTCTCTGAAACTTCAGCTGGAAGTTCTGACTCCTTACCAAGTCAGGGAATGATCGAACATCATTAATTGAACAGAAGAGAGCACATTGCATCCGGTTTAGGGTATCAGTGGGAGAACAACCCAATTCTGCAAAGGTAAATAAATGAGTAAAGAATTCTAAGGCATGAACAAAGAATAAACAGAGAATTTGCAGAACAACCTGATTAATTCCAAAGAATGAAAGGCAGATACTCATTTTGTTACACAAGGTAGGTCTCAAGACAGAGAATCAGACAAATTTCCTTCCTGAGAGAAATCCTCAGATAATATGTGTTCATCACAGTTTTTTGTTTGAACATCATGGAGTTAGCTGGCCACTCTTGGTTAAAATTAGAAGGCTGTGGAACTGAGTATGTGAGAGAATTTATTTTCAAAATTTTTAGACTGAAATGTGACAGGGAATAGACACACAAAGGAGAGAGATATTTTAAATGCAATTCCTGTTCAAGGAGCTTCATGCAGCACTCAGTTTTTAATGCATAATCTACAGGGGGAAAAAAAAAAAAAACACATTCGTACGTCCTATCTGCTTAATCAATTCACTCATGAAGTCCACTGCAAGGCCGCAAGAAGATCCATCCAAAAACAATCACACATTTGAAAATACTTAGGAAAAGTGCTTGACCGTAAGATAAATCGTATATTTCCCAGATAATACTTGGGTACTAAACAATTATGTTTTAAAAATGTAAACACAATTGAGTAATCACAACTTCTGTTCATTGCAAAGAAGGTGAAGGTCACAGTACGTGAAATAATAAAAGAATGTAAGTGTGCATGATAAAATGTTTTAGGTTGATAGCTCAAGAAAGTTATCTCCAAGATAGAAACATTTAAGCAGAAATCTGAGCAACAAGTAGAACTTAATTATGAGAAGTATAGTAGAAGCATGATTCTTCTGCCTAACAGAATAAAGGAAGAGGCTGGGTTAAGAAATGACTTGATCTACTCTAAGAAATGATCAAGGTCAACATGGCAGTTACCTGGAGCCCAAGGAATAAAGCCCTGTGAGAACCTAGAGAACTGGTAGGTTCTAAGATACAGTCATACAGGCCTTTCAGGCCATGTGGTTAGTTAATTATTTGTTTTTCTGTTTGTAATATATTTAAAGATTTTTTTAAAGACGTAGTGTCGTACAGTTTTACTACAGTGTGTCTAGATGTGTGGATTTATTTAAGTTAATTGCCTTTGGCTCTCAATGGTCTTTTAAAATTAAAGGGAGATGCTAATCTTAATGCCAGGGCAATTCTTAGCAATTACCCTCAATAACAGCTTGTGTGCCATTGTCTCTATGCTCTTTCTCAAAAACGCCTATTAATTGTTTGATGGAGTTTCTCAATCGCCCATCCAGGGATTTATACTTGGCTTTTTATTCTATTCTTTTATTTTTCCCTTTGGTAACTTAGAGTGAATTCTTGAGTATAACTAGTTGATCAATTCTCTTTGACTATTACTAGATCAGAGCGTATCTAATTTAGGAAGTGTGAGTTTCCACTTTTGTTTTTTCCTGTGGCAATCATAATATCTTCCTTTACAAGGAATTTAATTTGGTTCATTTACCTTTTTTAGTATATGTGCTGCTGAAGCGAGCATGGTTCATTTACCTTTGTATCATTTCCTGATTTCTATCTCTATTTGCTTTTTAAAACACTTTACTTACCTTTTTTTCTTTTTAAGAAATATAAATTTACTTTCTTTAAAAACATTTTCGGCCAGGCGAGGTGGTTCACCCCTGTAATCCCAGCACTTTGGGAGGCCCAGACAGGTGGATCACGAGGTCAAGAGATTGAGACCATCCTGGCCAAACCCTATCTCCACTAAAAATACAAAAATTTGCTGTGCGTGGTGGTGGGTGCCTGCAGTCCCAGCTATTAGGGAGGCTGAGGCAGGAGAATCGTTTGAACCTGGGAGGCGGAGGTTGCAGTGATCAGAGATGGCGCCACTGCCCTCCAGCCTGGGCTACAGAACAAGATTCTGTCTCAAAAACAGACAAACAGACAGACAAACAAACAAAATTTCCATCCAGGTTGTGGTGGCATGCCTGTAATCCTAGGTATTTAGGAGGCTGAGGCTGGGGGATGTCTTGAAGCCAGGAGTTTAACCTACACGAGCTATGATGATGCCTGTGAATAGCCACTGCACTCCAGCCTAGGCAACATAGTGAGACCTCATCTCTTAAAAAAAAAAAAAAAAAAAAAAAAAAATATATATATATATATATATATATATATATATATATATATACATATATATATGTACATTCTATTGTTGAATTGATCTGTCAGTTACCTTATTTAATAAATAAAAACCATTATTTTATCTCATTTTCTTTGAAATCTTTGTCAGCTTATTATTCACTATAAAAGGTTTGGGTTTCCACAATGGGTGTTTGGGGGGGTGCTGTTACTTTTTAAAGTCTGTGCTCACTTATTCCCAACCCATTATTTTATGGTTGCCTTTCCCCAGTCCTGGGCCCCTCAACTTGGGTTTGTTGTTCAGAGGAAACTAGGGAGAGATCATGCCTCGAGCAGCCTAGCCCGATACAAAGTGGAATGGTTATCATTTTTCCTCTCACTATCACAGGGGAGAAATATCTATAAAAGCCACAGCTCTAGGGCTCAGTTTCTGATGGTTTACAGTCTTTGTTCCTGGGTGCAGAAGGGCCAATTCAGTGAGTAGTTTAGCGCTGCTAGCCTGGTTTTGATTTCCTGCAATGCGTGGCCACCAGAAATAAAACTCAACACCTATTTCTGCAAGAGAAATTAGGCAGACTCATAGTTTTAGCTTTTGTTTCCTAACAGTAATTTGAAAAGTTTATCTGATTTTTTAGTATGCCCATAGTCATAAATATAATACAATATGAATTTAAATAATTTTATGTTAGGGAATACTTAATCCAAATTACATTTTTGAAAAGATCACTCCTTCAGTTGTGTCCAGAATGGATTGGTGGTGCTGAAAGTGAAAGCAATAATAAAACTATGGGAAAGAGAGGTAACCACAGTGACGTATTTGGACATAAAGAATTAAAATAATAATGCGAACCATGTTAAGGATAACTTGCCTCACAGTATAAAGTGACAATGCTTATTACAAGATTATTCATTATTAATAGAAATAGCAATGAACATAAAGGAAATCCATACCCTTTAATTAATTCCTCTCATTTTTGTTCATCTTTTTTTAGGCCTCAACGTAGATCATTTTTCACCCTCCCTTTGTAGAATTTCATGTTTATGTTGATTTATTTCATTTTTATATTCTCTGACTTTTTTGTCTGTAGGTTAATAATCATATTTTTGTGTCATAACAGTCTTTTCTTATTTTCTCAAAAGTAGAATAATGTCCAATTTTATTACAGTAATAATATTTCTGCCATTAAATAGAATTTGTCATGAAGGCACAAAATGCTCAAAAATAAATACATCTTTCAAAAGACGTACTAATCTACTTATGCCCTCCATGTCACTTATTCCCCCACTCATTTATTTTGTGGCTTATGTTAAAATTTTTGAATACTCCTTGATATCTCCTCTTTCTCTCACTCTGTGAAGCACACCTAATCAATCAGTAAGTCCTGTCATTTCACTCTTTAATATACATATTAAAGACCTCTAGTCACTTTCCTAGGCCAGCCACTGTAATATCTTACTTGAAATTCTGTAAAATTCTTGGACAGATCCTTGTAATTTCATGTCTGCCAATCTCCCATATTTTCCAACATTCACTCATACAAACAAAAAACACCAAATCCCCACTTACTCAAATTCTGTCTATATCTACTTATTCATCCATCTATTCTTTCGAAAACTTGACCCACAGAGGTTACTATTCATTTGGCTTCTACAGTTATGTTTTAAATTGTCTTCATTTTCTTTTTGTCTTTAGGTTAATAATCATATTGTTGTGTCATAAGAGTCTTATTTTCTCAAAAGCACAATAATGTAGGCCAATTTTATTCCAGTAATAAAATTTCTGCCATTAAATAGAATTTAAAATACATTCTGTCTATAAACTGTAATATTGCTGAGTATAAAACAAAATTCAAAACAAAAGGGAAATGAAACTATAGATTAGTCTAAGGAAATTCGATGACTTCCTTGAATTTCCTTTTGCCTTTAAAGATTTGATACTCATATTCATCCCTATAGTTCAGATATTTTGCCTGCACATAGAAAAATAACCCGTCTTGCTTTTTAAACTTATATTAATTTTAAACAATCCAAAAACAAAAGGTAAAAGAGCTGCACTGTGACATATTTTCTATGAAAACAATAATTTTCTCAATTGACATTATTATTCAGTCATTTAGAATTTTCAAGGCAATGAAGATATTGAAAATGTCCAAAATTAAAGAGACATAAGAGGAGTCTGAAAAAATTGGCGTACACACTTTTCAGGAAAACACCCCACAAGCATAATCTAGATCTCACTGCCATGGTCATGGTTATTTAAGGAGTGGCATTACATATACCCTCAAAAAGCACTGGAATAGTACAGTATAATGAACATCTCACAGGTCACAAGAGTAACCTTACTTAATTTACCAAAGAAAGTAGCTTTTCAATGAAGAGTTTTAAGACATTTAAAAATTCTTAGCTGAAAAATCAATACTACTTTTTATAATTGTTCTGTGAGGTGGTTAAAATTATAATTATTCTGGACATGCAATACTAACTACAAAATATCTAAATGCCATCACACATCTGTGAAAAAATTTTTTGAATAATATTTCACTTAGAGATGTAAATATTTACTAAAATATTTTAAAGTCTACAGTTATCTCAAAATTTACAAAATTGTAAGTTAATTTGTCATTGACTCTCCTCCTCCTGTTCCCCTCACCATTTCATCTTGCATTTCTACATCTTTTTCAATAAGATCATTTTCGTTGGGACAAAGAGACATAAATTTATACTCTCTTTACAGTAACAACTTTGCTTGTTACTCTGCCCTCCTACCTTCCTGATGGCATTTGCCAAGGCTTAACACAGAGCTTTTCTATTTGTATATCTGCCCTTCACAGAACATAAACCATGTGTGGCAATCTCAGATCAAAAGCCTACTGCTGGTAGTGGAAAACTTTGCTGATTGTAATTGAACTTCCTTCTTCCCAGAAACTGTGCAACCAGCCCCCTCCCCCACCAAGCTTAGGAGGAACTTTAAATTTCAAAGTTAAGGTAGAATTTTCTCTGTGTACATGGCTATGCTGAATATATCTGAAATTTTTGCTATTTTGTCAACTTATGTTCATGTAGTTCTTATTTTTTTAATTGAATGATAATTTATAATTTCTGTAATGGCATATAATTTATTCTTTTCTGACAAATGGGCTTTTTTCTTAATGATTAGTGTACATTTCATAATTATTTTATTTTTCCCCTACTCATTTTTTCCCCTTTTAAAACTGCATTTAAATTTACAGGTGTTATGCTTTAAAAAAAGATAAATTATTTCTTCCTTTTCATTGAATTAGTTCTCTATAATTATTTCACTTCATTCATATTCATTTACATGTGATGTATTTTTATTTCCACTAATTAAAATGCCGGAAATCACAAAGATTAATATGAAAGCATGAATGCACCACTGGAATTGACCAATAATTTTGTGATGTTTATTCACAGCTATATTTTAAAAATAAGCATAAGATTGCAAATACAGATGAAGTGCTCTAGAAATCTATCCAGAGAGAGACAATAAATATTACAAGTTGTTTACATTAGTCAATAATTTTCTACATATTGTGATAAGTAGAATAATGTTCCCACCCAAAAATGCCAGACCCAAATCTGTAGAATCTATGGCTAGATCATGTTGCATGGTAAAGGTGAAATAAGGATGTAGATGGAAATAAGTTTGCTAATTAGATGATTAGCTTAATTTAGGAAGATTGTCTTTGGGTTATCCTAGTGGGCCCACTGCAATCACACATGTCCTTTCAAGTAAGAGTGAGGCAGAAGAGGAGTTGGATAGAGTTTTTGAAGACGCTATACTGCAGGCTTTAAAGATGGAGGAAAAGACCATAAGCCAAGAAAATTGGCAGCTTTTAGAAGTTTGAAAAAGCAAAGAACTGAATTCTCCTTAGGGCTTCCAGCAAGGAATGCAGCTTTGCCAACACTGAGTTAAGGACAATGAGATTTCTAACCTATAGAATTATTATAGTATATTTGTGTTGTTTTAGTCCACTAAGTTTGTGCTAATGTTTTATAGCAGCACCACTAGGAAACTAAAACAAATACACATCCACTATAAATGCATGTTTTCAAAAACCACTAATTGTATTTTTATATAATTACATTTTACAGTTTATCTATTTCCTTTACCTACAAATCATACTGCCTGATTATATTCAGAAGTCTTGTCTTCAGCTGCCTTCATTAGACTGAGTATGACCAATATGATGTGAGTAAAAGCAACTTACACCATCTAAGATGAAGCCTATTGAAAAGATCACAGAAAATCTTCTACACTCTCTATCCATTTACTGACTGAATACAGAGGAGTAGGAGATCCTAAAAGCTGGAGAACCCCATGATCAAAGGAGACTTGAT
The DNA here is from genome assembly GCF_007565055.1 of Rhinopithecus roxellana. Lineage (NCBI taxonomy): Eukaryota > Metazoa > Chordata > Mammalia > Primates > Cercopithecidae > Rhinopithecus > Rhinopithecus roxellana. The sequence goes on from NC_044551.1 coordinate 46,015,727, forward strand.
ACTTGAGTGACTGTGTGGAACACAGCCTCTACTCTTCTTTTTTTTTTACTGCTGACACGTAACAGTCAACTGTGACATGACCGAAATTCTATGATAAGTTGCTGACATTTCACATTGTTTAATCCTTGTTACTCTTTCTCCTACCTTCTCAAAGGTAGTTCCCTAGTCAGCATGACTTGAAAAGTATAATGTCCAATTCTAACTAAAATTTTTGAGATTTTCTTTCCATACAGCACTGTATTTGATACTTATTGATGAGGTTATATAAAAATGTAATTACTTATTTCAATTACTAGCAAGACATCATTGTAATAATAAACTATGATGTAACATATTTATCCATTTTAGTAGTAGTTTTGGGAAGATATACACACGCAAACACATATATATGATATATGGATATATAGTAACTGTAGTTTGGAAATCTTTATTCACACACAAAAAGAGGGATAGACATGCATGAAATAGTTTGGGAATATATACACACACACACATATATACACATATATATATATACAAACACACATATGTATACACACACACATATATACACACACATATATATACACACACACACACATATATATAAGAACTTTGCAAAATTCTGAAACAACCACACTATCACCGACAATGTATCCCAAAACTAATAAAATGGATAAATAATTTTTAAAAGTTGGTAATAATACAGCTTTTTGGAGATTTAGCCAAATTGCTCTCCGATTTTTTCTTAAATACTATCAAAACTGAAATCATTACCAGCAATGTAAAGGATCTCAAGTTGCACCTATCCTTGTAATTATAGGGTATTGTCAGAAAAATAATAACATAGGTATAAAATATAAAGTTTCATCCCCAGTTTGTTTTTGATTGCCATGACTATTAGATTAGCAGGGTGGGGTTATTTTGGCACTTTATTGCCTTTGTAGATCTCTTTGCTCTCGACTGCCTGTTAGAATTTTGTGAAAACATATTTAAAATCTCAGTTAAATTATCACTCATTATTCTGAACTTTGTCATATGGCTACACTTGATGCAAAGTGGGAAACTGATATTTAGCTTGTATTTTTCTCCCCCAAGTAAAAACTAAGCTATATTACAGTGAGAAAAGGACAAGGGGAGATTGGATGAATAGTAGTGGTCTCTATCTTCACCCATTTTTATAATTTTAAGTTGTCTATAAGCTTTAAAAGTAGATGCAGATATATGGAGAGTTGCCTCCAAATTTATCTTTTAGCTCATTAAAAAAAAAAAAAAAAAAAAAAAAAAAAACTACTTTCTTCTATCCTATTTTAAGATACTTGCTCTAAAATTTTTATAAATGTATTGCATTTTTTAAATTTAAAAGTAACATTCATTCTGATTCAGAAATTTACTCTAGTTGGTTTTGTTCATGGATATGAAGGAAAAATCTATCTTTTAAAATATGGATAGCATGCTGTTTAATCACCATGTATTAGCTCTTTCCTTCTTAGTTTTTTTTTTATAGTTTATCTGTCAAATACTATATTAATGTGCATTTGGTTTAAAATAATGATTTTATATAGCTATTAGGGTTTACATGAGTGTTAGAAGACGTGGGGAGTGCAGTTTGGGGAGACTCAAAAAAGTCAGGGAAGCTGTATCTGCAAGTTAAGGAAGCAGATACTAGACACTTTTATTAAAAGATTATCAGTTGTAGTTCTCCTAAGGTCTTCATAGGAACCTGCAAGCAATTCTCAGGATTCTTTGTTTCTATCAGCTATCTCAAGCTACAGCTTAAAAGTTATTTGTAAATCACTGTCAAGAAGTTACCATGAATCACAAGTCTGCACATTCCAGATATCTCTAGCCTCATCTGCTTGGTATGGAATCTGAAACTCATCCCAGAATAGCAGAAGGAAGGGAATTCTAGGAAATACTTCTAGGACATACGGTACCAGCTTTTTCTCTTTTCTGCAGTTCAGAAGGAAGACAATAGAAGTAAGAAAAGGGTTGTTTACAGCAGAAATTCAACATAGATGCCACGTTTCCACTTCTGACATACATAGACGTTGTATTTCTTTATATATTATATATTTTATATTTACATATAATATGTGCTATTAGATATGTAATGTGAAATCTTTCTAGTTGCCTCTGGAGAACAGCCCCAAGTTGTAGGGCTCAGAGTTGGGGGAAGACAACTATATGTAAAAAAATGTGAATATATTCTTGATAGTACCGAGACAGAGATGTGAATCCAAAAGAATTGTTATAGAAAAGGCTAAATTTAAATGTTGCTGATTTTGAAGATGGAGGGAGCTGTCAATAGGTCAAGGTATATGGGAGAAAATGTTCAAGAAATAGAAAAGAATAAGAAAATGGATTTTCCCTTAGAGCTCTAGAAAGAAACACAGTAATTTTGACACTTTGATTTTTGGCCAAAGATACTGTTGCAATTTTTATAATTTATAAATGTAAGATAATAAATTTGTGTGGTTAAAGCCTCCAAGTTTGTAGTAATTAGAGAAGCAATGAAAAAGATTTAATATTTTTATGACTCCATTTTTGGAAAATGGATAATTTATGTAGTTATTCATATATTTCATATTTCTGGCAGCAGTACTTTTAATTTTTTTTCTACAAAAAGAATTTAGTTCATCTTTTGAAAATATTTATTCTCAGATAATTTAAAATTTTGTTACTACTTCTCCTAAGTTGCTCTTGGTGACAGATATACAGACTATTGCATTTAAATGCACAATTCTCTAGAATTCCTACTGAAATAAAAATGGGAACACTAACTAGTGTATATTAACAATACAAGCCTTCATTGGAAGATCCTTATGTGGTTGAAGATTCTTCCTCAAATTCTTAGCTTGTAAATATATATATAAGATATATCCTTAAGTTTTGTTAATTTTAATGAAATTATTACTTACATTAGTTCACAAAATAATATTTTGTGATTTTCTTTCTTAAACTTTCAATGTAGTGAATAACACATACAATTTTTATACTCGAAGTCTTGGAGAAAAAAATAATAGTTATTGTTTATTATTTTGTACCTGTTTCTTAATTCAAGTTACTTATATTTATTTGAGAAGTTTGCATACTTGTGCATGAGATAGATGTATGCATTATATTTTGGTGTACCAGCACATATGGATAAAATAAATTCTGAGTTTTGTAAAACAACTGTTACAAGCATATTGCTGACATTTAATGAAACTATTTTTAAAAAATTTAATGTTGTTTAGAACAAAACGTATAAAGCTGCAAAAAACACTTATTTAGTTTTATTTTCCTCCTCTTCTACTCTTGTTGCATGTACTCTCATACCCATTCAGTATGAACTGAATAGAGCCAGATTATCACATAGCATGCACCTACTGAGGATACGCAGTTTTCCTTGCCTTGCAAGGAGTCATGCAAAACAAATATGCGATCAGTGTTACCTGTATTTCTTCAATATTGCAGAAAATCTTGAACTTAAAATGTTAACAGTGACAAATCTTAGAGAGTTGCATATATTCACATTTCACTATTGTACATAAAGAAATGTAGCTCTCCAAGGACCATACTTTTTTGAATTCTGTAATGTAAGATCTGACAACACAGATTTGCTGCTTGGCTTATACATGCTATTAAACACTCCAATATGGCAAATGTATACTCAGAGAGATTATTCTCAGAGCAGGGCAGATAGTGTCATTATGGCTATTTTTTTAAGACAAATCCAACAGCCTAGATAGAGGGAAATGTGTAAAAAATATTTTCAATATCAATCTCAATTCAAAATTCACTTCAAAACTGAGTGAGTGGAAGTTCAATGGAAATTACATTAATGAGATGACAAATAGAACTAATTTTTTTGGTTTTATCCTTTTGCCTAACTTATCATATCTTTTAACTTAACATATATAATGCTTTCAATGCTACCACATTGAAATAGCTGCACAGAGGATCATCAGAGTATATTAGCATCGATTTTATTATTTGAAATTAATGTCGACGAGAAGAGTCAAACTCTGTAACATATTTTAAGAGATTTATTCTAAGCCAAATACTAGTGAACACGGCTCATGACACAGCTCTCAGGAGGTCCTGAGAACAGGTACCCAAGGTGGTTGGAGTGCAGCTTGGTTTTACAGATTTTAAGGAGGCATGAGACCATGAAACATCAACCAAATACATTTAAGGAATACATTGGTTTGTTTCAGAAAGGCGGGGAACTTGAAAGTGGGTAGGCTCCCAGGCTATAGGTAAATTTAAACAGTTTCCTGGTTGAACAATGGTGTTTTGTCTGAGAATCTGGGATCAATAGAAAGAAAATGTTCAGGTTAAGATAAAAATTGTGGAGACAAAGGCTCTTTTGAAGTCTCATAATGACTGCCCTTAGAAGCATGAGATGACAAATGTTTCCTATCAGACCCTTTCAAAGGTGCTAGACTCTCAGTTAATCTATTCAGAACCAGAGGGGCCTGTAAGGAAAAGATCTGGCTGTATTAATAGAGATTCTTTACAGATGTGAATTTCCCCCACAAAGGGAGGCTTGCAGGACCATTTCAAAATGTGACCAGAAAAACACATGTTTGGGTGTGAAATATTATTTTCTTCCTTGTCTTGTAATGCTATGTCAGAGTCAGCCTGGAAATAAGTCATGATATACAAGGTTAAATAAGATCCATCTGATGAAAATTTATGGTTTGTAGGACATGGATCCCCTGACCCCTTAGATGGGCATTTGGGCAAGATAAAAAAAAAATCAGAGTTTAGGCCTCATTAGGAATAGAAAGACATGATTACCTTGACTACTTAATATATCTAACCATTTTTATTTTAGTAACCTGGACTATGGATCACATAGCAATTTTTGATTTAATATAAAGTCAATTAAAATCAAGACAAAATTCCATTTGATTGAAGTAATTTGGCAGCAGATTCCAAGTTAGGGTAGCCATTTGTATGTTGCTTTGCATACCAAGAAATATGAATTGTTGCCAATAGTATTTTTTGTCTTTTCAATATTTCCAAAGGCTGACACCAATCCATATTTTGCAAACATATGTATCTACAAGGCCTTCATAATGAAATTTAAGCCATTCAATTTTTTCTTCTCTTCTGTATTGTGCAAATAATTATCATCATCTATTCCACTGAGTCAGAAAATAAATCCGGAAGGTCACGTGGTAGTGCATATGGGACAAATAAGCAAGCAGAAAAACAAACTAATATGTAAAATGGAAAGGCCGGGTGCTGAATTGCCTCAGGTGGTTTCTTTTTTTATTTATTTCAAAATAAATGTACAAGAAAGTGTGTGTCTGTGTTTGCAAAGAAATATGTTATAAATGGATATTTAAATTTTAATTACTAAATTTAAATTAACAGAGCAAAGGAAATTGTTCATGTTTATTCTAACCTTAATCATGTTATTCTTTTCTTGCTCTAGGTCTGTTTAAAATTATTCATTTAACAACATTTTTTAAGTGGCAAATACTAGCCCAGCACTTGGGAGAGATACATCAGTGAACAAAGCAGACGAGATCCATGTCTGCAGATATTTTATTATATAAAAGTATGTGGAGCCAGGCACGATGGCTTACGCCTGTAATCTCAGCACTTCAGGAGGCTGAGCTTCTAGTCGGAGCTTACATTTTATCTTTTAGGTGTGCATAACCTCAACTGTCATTCCCTCAACTAATAAAAATTTATTTCACTTACCGCCCTTGGCACCTCTCTCCTCCTTTTACCAACCCCCCCAATAACCCCCAAAGATAGTACCCACAATACCCATTACTCCGTTTATGTAGCTTAACACATCCAAAGCAAGACACTGAAAAAAAAAGTTCACTTGAGGTCAGGAGTTTGAGACCAGCCTGGCCAACACGGTGAAACCCCGTCTCTACTAAAAATACAAAATTAGCCACGTGTAGTGGCGCATGCCTGTGGTCCCAGTTACTTGGGAGGCTGAGGCAGGAGAATCGCTTGAACCCAGGAGGCAGAGGTTGCAGTGAACCGGGATGGTGCCACTGCACTCCAGCCTGGGTGACAGAGTAAGACTCTGTCAAAAAAAAAAAAAAAAAAAAAAAAGTATGCGGGAAAAATAAAGACAAGCAAACATGGTAAGTAATTAAGTTATGTATACATTATAAAATAAACATCTTTTTAAAAAAGCAAAAGTAAGGGGCTGCAGAAAATTGGGAGGGGAGGGATTGGTTTGTGGTGTTAGCTGGGTTGTTCAGGATAGCATTAAGAAGTTGACAAAGATTCAAAAAGATGAAGGTATTAATTAAGGAGCTGTTTCAAAAAACATTCCAGGCAGATGGAATATCTTGTGCAAAATCACTGAGAGAAACATACCTGGCCACTTCACAGAACAGCAAGTGGGCCAAGGTTGTTGGCGAAGGTGGACAAAATCAAGATGGCTCACACCTGTAATCCCAGCACTTTGGGAGGATCCCCTGAGGTCAGGAGGTCGAGACCAGCCTGACCAACATGAGGAAACCTCATCTCTACTAAAAATACAAAATTAGCAGGGCATGGTGGCACATGCCTGCAATCCCAGTCACTTGGGAGGCTAAGGCAGAAGAATTGCTTGAACCTGGGAGGCAGAGGTTGAGGTAAGCCAAGAACGCTCCATTACATTCTAGCCTGGGCAAGAAGCGCAAAACTCCATCTCAAAAAAAGAAGAAGAAGGAAGAAGAAGAAGAAGAAGAAGAAGAAGAAGAAGAAGAAGAAGAAGAAGAAGAAGAAGAAGAAGAAGAAGAAGAAGAAGAAGAAGGAGGAGGAGGAGGAGAAGGAAGAAGAAGAAGAGGAAGAAGAAGAAGAAGAAGAAGAAGAAGAAGAAGAAGAAGAAGAAGAAGAAGAAGAAGAAGAAGAAGAAGAAGAAGAAGAAGAAGAAGAAGAAAATGAGTTTGACTGGTAAACAGAGAGTAGAATATGGGGTCTTTACAGATAAGTGTAAGAACTTTAATTTTTATGACATTAAATGGAAAGTCTTTGCAAAGTACTAAGCAGAGAATAAGATTAACAGAATGCTGCACTAATCTAGTGGAAATTGTGATGGTGTTGGAAAGGGGTATAGCATCGGGGAGAATGAGAATTGTTCAGTATCTGGATAAATTTTGAAGAAAATATTTCTGGGGATTGAAGTGTGAGGTGGTAGAGAAAAAGAAGAGCAAAGAATTATTTCAAGTTTTTGTCCTGAGCAACTGGGAAGACGGATTTGCCAGAAATTTAACGGGGAATCAATACATGGTAATTGAGATCATGAGACCACAGCCATGAGGACATGAGTCGACGACGGAGTGACTGTAGAAGAGAAAAGTAGATCAACGCTTCACCTTCCTTCTTTCCAACATTAAAAACATGAAAGAGAAGCAAAGACACCTGCAAAGGAGACAAAAAAGGATAAGGCAGTGACATTAGAGGAAAGCCAAAATATGTTACTGTCCTAAAAACCAAGGAAAGTGTTTTAGGAAGGAGGGAGCAATCACCTGTGCCCAAATCAGCAAATAGGTTACCTAAGATGAGACTGAGAAATCAGTGAATTTAGCAGTTGGAGGTTATTAGTGATGCAGTGAGGAAAAAACATCTGTTGGATATAAAAGAGAGAAGTAGAGTGAACAAATATGATCTTTTCTTTTTGGCAGTTTGGTACAAAGAAATAGGAGAGTGGTTGGAAAGAAAAGTTGATCAAGATTACATATATACACACACACACTCGCACACACACATATACATATATATATAGGCCGGATGCAGTGGCTCACACCTGTAATCCCAGCACTTTGGGAAGCCGAGGCAGGTGGATCACGAGGTCAGTAGATCGAGACCATCCTGGCTAACACGGTACTCTACTAAAAATACAAAAAAATTAGCCGGGCATGGTGGCAGGTGCTTGTAGTCCCAGCTACTCGGGAGGTTGAGGCAGGAGAATGGCGTGAACCCGGGAGGCAGAGCTTTCAGCGAGCCGAGATCATGCCACTGCACTCCAGCCTGAGCGACAGTGTCTCAAAAAAAAAAAAAAAAAAAAAAAAAAAAAAAAAAAAAAAAAAAAAAAAAAGATATATTTAACATGGGACAAATAAAAGCATGTTTTTATGTTAACAAATTTAATTTCGTACAGAGCAAAACATTGACAGTTAATCTGGGTATATTTGGTAATTGAATTTCAGTTCTAACTCAGGCAGTTTCATAGGTGAAGAAGAAAATGCCATTAGTTAAGAAAAGGAAGAGGAGGTTCAGGGGATTGATAAGGAAGAAGTTGTGAAATAGACATCCGGCAGCATCTGGGAGTATTTGTATTGAAGAAAGTCAGTAGGATTGACTGGTAGCCTTAAGGGCCACTTGAGGTTTGTGGTCCTCTGTGTAATGTGGGACCAGCTATAAATGCAAAGTAGAATGTGTCTGCATTCAGCCTTACCTGCTGCATAGATATGGGCATGGAGTAGGCAGATAATTGTATTTAACTAAGGTTGAAGTTTTGCACAGTAGAAATAAGGAAGTAAATAAGGGTTGAGTGAACAAGTGTGCAGTGAATACAGTAATTACACTGACTGACAATGGCATTTAATCTAGGAAAGAAGAAGAATGAGGATTTCAGTGAGGCGGGGGATGCAGGAAGAAGGGAGGAAGGATGCAAGAACAGCAAGGGTCAACAAGCTATGGCTTGCAGATACATTCAGACTGTCATCCGATTTAGTAAATAATGCATAATTGATACAGTCACGCTCTTTTGTTTAAGCATTGTGTGTAATTATTCTTACTCTACAATGGCAAAGGCCATATTACCCAAAGAGACTAAAATGTTTGCTACCTCGACCCAGGGCCCACATTATGATTTTTGTGAACCCCAGGATTTTTAAATTTCGTAGCTCTTCTCTCTCTCTCTCTGTCTCTCTCTCTCTCTCCATAATGATAAATAGATATATAGATGTAACTATATATCTATAGGTATATACACAGATAGATATCTATAGGTCTATATAGATAGATGATTTTTAACTCTGCTCTCTGTTTCCATAAAATAGCTCTCTGTCTCAGTAAAATACATTATTTATATTTCTGGATTTATAATATCTGTCTATCTATCTATCTATCTACCTATCTATCTGTCAATCTATCTATTTATGTTTCTGAGAGCCTCTGCTTACCGGACCTCATGGATAAGTCTAGTCATTTATAGAAAATGTTTGCCAAACCCAAACCCTAGAAGATATGTTCAATTATATACATATATATGTGTATATTTAAGACACACACACACATATACATGTATATATTTATTTATTTATTTATTTATTTATTTATTTTTTTTTTTTTTTTTTTTTTTTGAGGCGGAGTCTCGCTCTGTCGCCCGGTCTGGAGTGCAGTGGCCAGATCTCAGCTCACTGCAAGCTCCGCCTCCCGGGTTTACGCCATTCTCCTGCCTCAGGCTCCCGAATAGCTGGGACTACAGGCGCCCGCCACCTCGCCCGGCTAGTTTTTTTGTATTTTTAGTAGAGACGGGGTTTCACCGTATTAGCCAGGATGGTCTTGACCTCCTGACCTCGTGATCCGCCCGTCTCGGCCTCCCAAAGTGCTGGGATTACAGGCTTGAGCCACCGCGCCCGGCCAACATGTATATATTTAACACATATATATGTACATAATTAGAACCAGGGTTCCAGAAAAAATAAGCAGAAAATATAGAAACTGAGAGAGGAGCATGAATGAAATAAAAATGTTTAAGGTTTAAAAGAATTATTTTCTACCTATAGCACTATTTGCTTGAACTGCATCAAAACAGAATTCTGCATTTTACTACAACTGGCTCTGACCAACTGTGATGCTAAAGAGCTATGAACTTCCATCACGTCTGCTCCATTCTATTTCCCAAAATGGGTCACAAATCCAGCCGAGATTCAAGACGTAGAGAGGCAGATTCCATGTCTTTAGGGAGAAGAACTGAAGAATCACACTGCTCAGGATTCAGAAACAGACAGCAGTGACTATTGAGGCATTTTCTTTTGCCCCATAGTTCTTCTCCAGCTTGCACTTTGAAGCAAGATTGATCTAGGAATTCTGGTAAATATCCCGAAATTATTTCTTGAGAATTCCTTAAGGAAAACAACCAAGCCAGATAATTCTGCAGTTAAGATCACTATTGACAGTTCTCAACTGCATATCATATGGTCAACCAATTTTTAATACCCTATTTTAAATATGAGCACATAGCTAAGAATTGCCAGACATCTGAATCTAAGAAAGGTCCACAGAACAACAACAACAACAAAAAAAAAAAAAAAACAGAAACAAGAAATTTTGATAAAAATTATTGCACAGGGAAAGGAAACCCTTAAAAAATGCTAACAACTTTGTATATATTACTAATCAATTATGTTTATTTATAAATAATCACACAAATTTAATATCCATAATATATCATTGTGTACACATATATACATAAAATAGTGCCATAGTAGTAAATGCAAATCTTAGAATATACCTATTTCAAAATTAAACCTAATTACCTCCTCAGAACTTCAGTATCATGATTTTTAAGTTAGATTTCCCACAAATGCTGTCTTAGGCATTGAGGGGGTGATCTTCATCTTTTTAGCTTGATATACTGTGCTTCCCACACTTGTGCTTCCCACACTTTTCCTTCCCCTTGCTGTGAGATAAATTATGAGACATTTACATTAAATTCAAAGTAACTATTAATATTTTAAGGGAAAGAATTCATGCCCTAGACCTAATCACATAGTGAGTGTGGTTAAGGAAACCAGCAGATCTTAGAAAGTTTTTCCCCCGCAGAATCCCACATGAGTGTACTCACCCAGTAACTGGAGTAGAAGAAAGACATTTAACATGTGTTGAATTTTCAAGAGGAGCAAAATAAATGAAACATATGAAAACTGCAGATTTGAAACTTGGGGTACACAAATATACTTCACTGTTTTCTCAAAGCCATAATAGGCAAAACTATGGTTGCCAAAAGTACTGCTGGCCAAAGATTCTTATGCATGTAAATTAGAATTGATTGTTCTTTTTGATAAGTGAGTGGAAGGCTTGTGGGCCTGGGTTAATGAGGGATGCTCTTTGAATAAGTAAAATTTCGGCTGAGTGCTTACAGAAGACAAGAATGTGGAATGGAAAAGATGCACGGATTATTTTGTTCCAAATGTCAAGGACAATTTAAGTAAAGGAATGGAGGTAGGAGAAGGCACAATATGTGAAATGAATGAAAACTAGGTTTGTCTAGGTATAATATAAGGTGTAGGCAGGAAAGTTTTATAATCTAGCTTGTAGTAGTTAGGTGAGTGAGCAGAAAATAATGCTGCAAAGATTTGTTCTTGACCTTCATGAAGGCCTATGGCACCTACCTGCATATATTTTAGGAAATAATGAACTCATATTCACAATGATAATGATATTTTATATTGTACAGTGTTTCTAAATATATAATATTTGAAAATACAGACTTTTAGTTGACTATGACCCTTATAGCAATCCTGTAGTATACAAAAGTCAGATGTTTTTAAATTCACTTGCATACTCACTTAATTAGTTCTCCTAACATTTACTGAGCATCTTCTATGTACCTTGCCCCATTTTATGCTCTGGAAAAAACAGCATGAATGAGACACCTCTCTTATTTAAAAGAACAGTAGATTGAAAAGAAAAACAATCTTTGATGAGAGGTAAACATACAAACAATTGTCTGTGTTCTAGGAGCCTAATACATTTTGCTGAATGCATGGGTAAACATATAAGCTAAAATTTTAATTTTCACCATTTTAAATTGACATTCTATAATTCAAAGCACACTATATACATAATATCCAAAAACCTCCACGTTATCCCTGTAAATGATGGGAAGATTACAACATAGGTAGCACAACCTATGTGCAGGAATAATTTCTTATTTTAACTGTGCATATAGTCATAGCCTTCTCAATTATCTTAGAAAATGCTTAAAAGAGGGGCTTAATGTTTGAGTATTATTAATTATTACTTCTGGAGGGGTTGATAATATCTTGCAGAAGACAAGACTTATTAAACATAAAATGTCATTGAATTCAGCAGATGGCTTTGCTAGCGATATATTAAAAGGTACTGTTTAAATGACAATATTTCACATTTTATTTGTATACAAGATTAAAAAAATAAGGCAATACACACACAGAAAATTAACCAGACAAAATAAAACCTAATTTGATCAGATCATTGTTCATATGAAAATGGAAAAGTAGAGAATATTCAAGCTGCAACAAGTAAACTATACAGACAGGTTTATATTTAGACTGTCATGTTTAGAAATTCTGTTGATTTTATTTATACTTTTATTCGATTTCAGAATTTGTAAAAGAGGTTTTCACATTACATTTAGTTCTCAAATATATTGTTTCTGTAGAGCAGGGGAGTAAATTAGGAACAGGATTCACTGAATTAAACATGAGTAGAGTTCTGTAAATTTGGAGATTTACTGTAATGTAAAATGTTAGATATTGACATTTTGAGCAACAAAATTCTTCTGGACTTCAAAGGTAAGTACTTACAAAATCTTAATCATTTTGTTCTTGTCGGCTCTGTATGTACTGAAACATGGAGCTTTTGGCACAGTAGTAAGTAACTCAGACCATTCAGTGCTAGGATACTTTCTCTGAAGATAAAGACCTGATCGTGAGAACAGTTCTCTATGATAAACTTTACTGAATTAACTTTAACAAATACAGGTTTCCAGATCATTCCTGGAATCAGTCTCCAAGTAGTGCATGCATATGCCAGGGAAATCATTGTATAGTTCTAGGTCTTCATCTGAGTTGTGGATATGGTGAATTAGTCAAAGCTATTCCAATAATTCTTAAATTTATCTTCCTTAATCCTGGAAAGCCTGCGAAGCCTGCGAAGCCTGAGTCATGCTCATGTACTCAGACATGATTCTATTGTTTTCTAAACGATGAATAATTAACAAAATGAGGCGGATCTATCCAGGCCCTATCCTCTTGTAACATGAATGAAAGAAGGATATCACAAAACAGTCTGAAAACGGCATAGTACTTGTCAGAGGCATTTGAACCAGAGCAATTCCATCTTGAATGGGGGCTGGGTGAAATAAGTCTGAGACCTACTGGGCTGCATTCCCAGGTTAGGCATTCTTACAGACAGGATGAGACAGGAGGTCAGTACAGGTCATACAGACCTTCAAGATAAAACAAGTTGCAATAAAGAAGCCAGCAAAAAACCACCAAAACCAAGATGGTGACGAGAGTGACCTCCTCATTGATCCCAAGAGTGGGTCATCCTTACTGCTCTTATGCACTAATTATAATGCATTCGCATTAAAAGACACTCCCACAAGCACCATGACAGGTTATAGATCCCATTGCAATGTCCAGAGGTTACCCTATATGGTCTAAACTGGGAAGGAATCCTCATTCGGGGTATTGCCTACCTGTTTCCCAGAAAACTGGTGAATAATCCACTCCATGTTTAGCATATAATCAAAAAATAGGCCGGGCGCAGTGGCTCACACTTGTAATCCCAGCACTTTGGGAGGCCGAGGTGGGCGGATCACGAGGTCAGGAGATCGAGACCACAGTGAAACCTCGTCTCTACTAAAAATACAAAAAATTAGCCGTGCGTGGTGGCGGGCGCCTGTAGTCCCAGCTACTCAGGAGGCTGAGGCAGGAGAATGGCCTAAAGCTTCCAGTGAGCCAAGGTCGATATCGCGCCACTGCACTCCAGCCTGGGCTACCGAGTGAGACTTTGTCTCAAAAAAAAAAAAAAAAAAAAAAAGAAAGAAATAACAATAAGCAGCTTGAAGCCAGCAGCTCAAGCCACTGCTCTGTCTATGGAGTAGCCATTTTTTTAGTCCTCTACTTTCTTATAAACTTGTTTTCACTTTACTTTATGAATTAACCCCGAGTTCTTTCTCGCTCAAGATCCCAGAACCCTCTCTTGGGGTCTGGATCAAGACCCCTTTCCAGTAACAGCACTAGAAACAACAGAAATCCCTGAGAACATAAACACATTGAAAATCCTTATCATATGCCTGTCATGTCACATTTTTTACATACTTCTCATCATTTTATGCTCTCTGTATAAGCAGGCCTTCTTATTATCTCAGTTTGAAAGTTCAACTACAGTCCAAAATCACACTTAGAGTAAATGACAAAGAAATGAACACAGACTTGCTGAAGTTAAAAATACACTGTAATAGGGAAAATAGAACACTTGGCCGGGCGCGGTGGCTCAAGCCTGTAATCCCAGTGCTTTGGGAGGCCGAGACGGGCGGATCACGAGGTCAGAAGATTGAGACCATCCTGGCTAACATGGTGAAACCCCGTCTCTACTAAAAAATACAAAAAAATAGCCGGGTGAGGTGGCGGGTGCCTGTAGTCCCAGCTACTCGGGAGGCTGAGGCAGGAGAATGGCGTAAACCCGGGAGGCGAGCTTGCAGTGAGCTGAGATCCGGCCACTGCACTCCAGCCCGGGTGACAGAGCGAGACTCCGTCTCAAAAAAAAAAAAAAAAAAAAAAAAAAAAAGGAAAATAGAACACAATATCCATTTTACATATACTCAAAGAAAACAATATAATAAATTATTATCTAATAGTTATTTATACTTTGCTGTTTTTGAAAGCTGCACCTTACCACTTTTGTTCACCTGGTGCTTTTGATAAATATCAGAATTTCTCCATCTTGGATATGGTGACATTAGGGATTATATTTATTTTTAAGCTTTAAGAAATACTTCATAAACATTTTAGAAAGGATCAAAAATTGCCTTGTGAAACTTATCAAATATGTAAACAGAATTCTTCCCCAAAAAGCATATATTTCTATATGCATAAAACCCTGAAAATATATATATATGTGTATATATATGTGTGTATATAGATAGATACGTAGATAGAATCCTATATTTCAGGGTGTGTGTGTGTATGTGTGTATAAATATATATACATATATCACAAATTTATGACAAATTCTTGAATCCTATATATATGTGTATATAGACAGATACAATGAAACCTTGAATCATACACACACACACACACACACACACACACACACACAGGATTTTTAAGAACAACATAGGAACAACAGCATGCAATTTTTAAAAAATTTGGCATTTACTTTTTCTACTTTTGCTTTTAGATCACCTATGTAAGCCTTATAATAAATAAGTAGCAGATAATTGTTTTTTCATCTTTTTAATACAAATTATGTTCTCATTGTTTATTGCCAATATACCATTATATACGTTTTATTATATAGTCTACATGCGAAGACCACCAATTAAGTATATGAATAACACATTAAAAAGTAAAAATGCCAAACAAGATTATAAGATGGATATCATTTTGAACAGAGGTCTCAGAACTGTGTCTTCAGTGGTGTCCTAGTAAACATCGTAATCAGTAACTTGGATGAGCATATAGAGAACAAGCTCATATGTTCGTTAAATTTGTGGGTCACTGGAATCTTGAAGGGTTAGAGAATGCATTTCAGAATAATTATACAGGAATGATCTTTATAACCTGTAATGATGGACTGAATTGAACAAATTAAATGTAGTAGAGAGGCACACATGGAAGATAACATACTTGGATCCAAATTGCAAATGATGTAAGTACTGAATTAGCATCAGCATGTGACAAAAATGTTTAAGTGATTTACAGGACAGTAAATTCAATGTGAGTTAGTCTGTGATGTGACTTTCAAGAACGCTAATCAGGCAAGTTCAGAATAAAATAAGGCGGAACTCAACTGAGTGTGTGTTATTTCTCTTCAGATATTTCTGTTCAGATAATACGTGGGGTATTATTGTTAATTCTGACTACTACCTTTTCAACATGATAACAAGAAATTCTGGGGTATTCTAGTTAGGACAGTTTTCACTAAATAATTTAAATATCTTACAAAGAACATTTAAAGGACTGTTATATTCTCAAAAGATATAACCTTTGAGGAAGATTACTTTTCTTCGAGAAGAGAATGGAAAGAGTGAATGTGTTAATTAGACAGTCAGCTTAAGGTAGGGAGATGATGTTTATCAAACTTAAAAAACATCATTTAGAAAAGAAAATGCATTTGTTATTCAGAGTTTGAATTGTTTGAATGAGAACAAGTGGGTGAAAATGACCAAGGAATCTATTTGGCACATATTTGTTTGCTTAACACCTACGATGCCTTATATAACAAAGCTATTCCTCCAGCGCCTGAATGTACACATAGTGTACATATGAAGACATTGCCCTGGCCAGGACAGATCACATAGTTTAGTGTCTCAAAATAAGAATTAAAAAAAAAAAATACCACTTAATTATTCCATCTAATTTTGACATTTTATGACTCTTTTACTTATAATTTCATCTATCTTAGCAATCATAATTATTTTTACAATCCTAATGATAGATTTAAACACCAAGGAATACTTCTTGATGAATACAGATCCTCATCTGATGATGACTTGCATTGTAAGCAAACAAAAATCAATTTCCTAACTGACCTACAGAGCAACTGAAGACACTGCTATAGTTGAGATACCAGGCATATTTCTTTGAGAATCCAGTTATTTCCTTCTGTGGCAGAGGTTCTACAGAAAATATTCAGGCTTCAGTGAAAAGATGTGAGCACGTGGTTTGACTCAGCCAGAATGTGAGCACATAGATGCTACTCAGCAGAAAGAGAAAACCTCACCTTTCAATGTGTTTGATAGAAGTCTTTCCAACCAAGAGACTAGCTTTCACATATACCCCCATGATCTGATTCTTGTTAAAGAAAAATATCACACTGGACCATAATTCCACAGAAGTTGTTTTTGTTGCCTGCAATAGGGAAGAGGGCACAGACGAAGTACAGGTACCCTGCTTCATGGAGACAAAAGGCTGGAGAGTTGTTAAGAGTTGGGAGGGGAGCAGGAAGAGATCATAGTCCTCTTTCTTTGCTTGTTCACCTTAGCCAACGGAAAGTGGAACGTAACCTTTTTTCTATCTGTATGACACAGCCAGTTTAAAACTTGGAGCAATAAGTCCACAGAAGTTCAACTCCTACCCTCCCACAAAGACTGAGAGATAGGGACAGTGCTGTCTTCCTTGACAATGATATTTCAAAGGGATGCTCCCCAAGTGCTTGAGAAAGATATTACTGTGGTATAAAACTGTTAAAAAGCCTTTTAAAAAATCTGAATCTCAAAGGGGCAGAAAAACTTTGCGATGACAAATTTCTAAAGTAAATGCTCAAAGCAAAGACAGGTCAGGGGACTTCATGCAGGAAGAAGCCTGTCTAAAGTTTAGTCAAGCAGGGGAGCATTTTAAGGCTGTCTTGGTCACCCTGTAAGTCCAGAGAGCTTTCCTATCCTAAGTGGATAAGACTCTGTAAGTGTTAGAATCTCTCTGGAAAGTAAGGCCTCAGAAAGGCCAAGATCTTTCTCAAAATGAAAGTTTGCTTAGTTTTCCTTGTGGATTTGAATATTTTATTACTGGTGATTCTTATGCTCCTGAGACAAAGTATACCCAATAAAGTGGATATAGCAATTTTTCAAGAGAGGTTAGAACAGAACATAGGGAGAATATTCACTTTTCAATATCTGGAGAAAGCTTGTTAAGATTAGTTTTAAAGAAAAATAGTGCGAAAGCTAAAATTTTCATTGAATGAAGTGGGAGATACTTTTTGCTTTGAATTTGTTTGTTTTTTAAAGAAAAAATAGAAAAGATTTGGATAACTCATGGCAATTTTTACTGTAAGTGGTGGAGTAATAGGTAGGGCAAGACATAAATGGAGTCTGTCACATGAGCAATGAAAATGTCATTCTGAACCTTGGAATGCAGAGAAACTTGGAGAACTAAGCAGAGAATAGAGAAAATTCATAATTATTGTAAATATCCTACTTATTGTTATGGAATATTGTTATTCTTATGGAAAATAGAGGTGAGATATTCGTAATACCAGATGGGTTCAGGAAAAATAATAAATCAAAACATGTCGACTATCTTATTTAGAATTCTGGCTGGATTCTACATCAAACCATACCTTGGGAGCTTGGGTAGTCATACTTATGTATAAATGGTGGCATGACATGATTAAGCCATGAAAGTCCCCAAGATAACCTCCTATCTCTGCCTGCAAGTGACAAAATGAAAATGCAGATATCTCCAGGCATTTCAACTGTATAATTGCCTAAGTGTTAAAATGCGCTAGAAGGGAAGAGTCCTGGCGTCAAAATGAGTAGGGTGTAGAGTGTGTGGAACTTCAATGAGGAAACTTATCAAGGACTGCAATTATCACCAGTAGTTGTCAGAACAAGACCAAAGGCCAGTTAGGGCCCTTTCTGGCTGGACAGCAGTAGATATGGAGAGCCCTGATGGAAGTTGGGTTTCCAGGAAAACTGTTGCTGAGATTCAAAGTTCCATGTCAGAGGCTCTTTAAGGAATACTCTGACGAGCGTCATCAATGAGGACAGCAACACTGGGCAGAAAGAGACACTGGGCTGAGTGTTGAAACTCAGGCAGTCCTTCAGAAATATACTCACTGTACCAACACATCAATTAGTTTTCATATGCAGGCTGCTTCATGACTTGATAGGTGGTAGCCTTTTTCCACCCAGGGAAATACCTATATTAGGGTTTGATAGCCTTTTCCCCACCCAAATCTCATCTTGAATTCCCACATGTTGTGCGAGGAAGACTGTTGGAAGTAAATGAATCATGGGGGCAGGTCTTTCCTGTGCTCTTCTTGTGATAGTGAATAAATCTCACCAGGTCTGATGGTAATTGTAAGGGGGAGGTTTCCTGCACAAGCTTTCTTCTCTGGTCTGCCGCCATGTTAGACATATCTTTCACCTTCCACCATGATTGTGAGACTTGCCCAGCCACTTGGAACTGTGAGTTCTCCATTAAGCCTCTTTCCTTTATAAATTGCCTAGTCTTGGGTATGTCTTTATCAGCAACATGAAAATGGATTAATACAGGGTTCATTGTTCAGCCTTCAGCATGCACCATCCTCGGAAGTTGGAGAAATATGTGGCTTGGTCCTAAGGAGAGATTAATAGAATCTCCAAGGCCATATCAGGTGGAACAACTCAGCAGAGGCCTTCTAGTTGATAGGCTATTATACAAGATTTCCCCAGGAAACAGAAACCTCTAATAAAGCAAGACAGAGGGGAATTAGGAGATTTATCTTCATTTCTACCAAGTATCTGCTAGCCACTACCAGTCTAGGACCACTTTAAATTAACTTATTTGAGTTATTTTGAGCAGATAATGAG
Organism: Rhinopithecus roxellana; assembly: GCF_007565055.1. Taxonomy (NCBI): domain Eukaryota; kingdom Metazoa; phylum Chordata; class Mammalia; order Primates; family Cercopithecidae; genus Rhinopithecus; species Rhinopithecus roxellana. The sequence continues at coordinate 46,034,949 of NC_044551.1, forward strand.
GACTAGAACTACAAGGCTGCAAAAGGTCAGATTATAGTTGCATTTTCATGCGGTCCTTTTATTTTTACACACCCATGTAGTGTGTGCGTGTGTGTGTAGTTTATTTTTTGTTCATCCTTAACTTCAAGTTGCAACACTTTGAGTGTCTCAGCTTAATGGCAGGGGTGGGGATGCTCTTGTCTTTGTCTCTAATTTTAGGCAGATCTAGGATCCTTAGCTCTTTCTCTCGTGCCACAGAAAGTCTTGAAATCTCAGCACACATTCCATAGAGCAACAAATGCTCTCAGGGGAATGCTCTTCTTTTTTCTCAATTAGACTTTTTAAAAGTTATTATTTTAGAGTCAGCGGGTACATGCATAACTTTGTTACATAGGTATACTTCTTAATGCTAGGGTTTGGGCTTCTGTGGAACCCATTACCAGAATGGTAAACATAGTACACATTGGGTCTTTTTTCCATTTTTCCCTTTTCCCCTCTGCCCCCATTTTGGAGTCCCTGGTGTCTATAGTTTGCATTTTTATGTCCTTGTGCTCCCACTTTTTTGTTCCCATTTGTTAATGAGAACATGTAGTTTTTGACTTTCTGTTTTGGAGGCACTTCACTTAGGATAGCGTCCTTAAGTCCTATTCATGTTGCTGAAAATCATGTGATTTTTAAATCCTTTTGTGTCTGAGTTGTATTCCATGGTGTATATGTAAGAGTGTGTGTGTGTGTGTGTGTGTGTGTGTGTGTGTGTGTTATCTTCTTCATTGCTGGAAGCTCAGGTTGATCTCACGACTTTTCTATTGTGAATAGTGCTGTAATAAACACAGAAGTGTAGGTGCCTTTTGAGAAAACAATTTATTTTGAGGAGGTAGATACTCAGTAGTAGGACTGTTGGATCAAATGATAGTTCAGTTTTTATTTCTTGAGAAATCTCCATGTTGTTTTCCACAGGGGTTTAACACTAATTTACATTTCCACCAATAATGTATAAGCATTTCCCTCTCTCCCAATCCTTGCCAACATGTTGTTTTTTGACTGAATAGTACCCATACTGGCTGGTGTGAGATGGTATCCCACCGTGGTTTTAATTTGCATTTTTCTGATGATTAGTGATGTTGAGCATTTGTTTTTCATGTTTGTTGTCCACTTGTATGTCTTCTTTTGAGAAATACTGTTCATATCCTTGGCTTACTTTTTAATGGGTTTGTTTTTTTCTTGTTGATTTGTTTACATTCCTTATAGATTTTGGATATTATTTCTTTGTTGGGTACATAGTACGCAACTATTTCTTTCTTCTGTAGGTTGTCTGTTCTGTTTATTGTGTCTATGCTTTGCAGAAGTTCTTTAGTTTTTAGCTTTATTAATTTCCATTTGTTGATTTTTGTTTCTGTTGCATTTATCTCTGAGGTCTTAATCATACATTTTTGCCTAGGTCAATATCCAAAAACGTTTTTCCTAGGTTTTCTTTCAGAATTTTTATAACTTAAAGACTTCTATTTCAATCTTTAATCCATCTTGAGTTAATTTTTAAATGTGATGAGACATTGCGGGTCCAGTTTTATTCTTCTACATATGACTAGCCAGTTTTCCCAACATCATTTATTGAATAGCTTTCTTTCTTCATTGTTTATTTTTGTTCACTTTGTCAAAGATCAGTTGGTTGTAGGTGTGTGCCTTTATTTCTGGGTTCTCTATTCTGTCCCATTAATCTCTGTGTCTGTATCTGTACCTGTACCATGGTGTTTCGGTTACTATAACTTTGTAGTGTAAAGTTAGGTAGTATGATGCCAACAGATTCTTTTTTTTTTTTTTTTTTTTTTTTTTTTGGCATTTTGTGCATTGTAGAATTGGTTTTTCTAATTATGTGAAAAATAATTTGGTAATTTGATAGGAATTACGTTGACTCTCTAGGTTGCTTTAGGCAATATGGTCATTGTAACAATATTGATTTTTCTAATCCATGAGCATGGAATGTTTTTGTGTTTGTGCTATTTATAATTTCTTTCAGCAGTGTTTTGTAGCTATCCTTGTAGAATTCTTTCACCTCCTTGGTTAAACATATTCCTAGTGTTTTTTTGTTTTGTTTTGTTTTGTTTTGTTTTTTGCTATTGTAAATGGGATTGTAGTCTTGATTGCCTCTCAGTCCGAATGCTGTTGATGTATAGAAATGCTACTGATTTTTGTACATTGATTTTATATCCTGCAACTTTGCTGAAGACATTTATTATTTCTAAGACTCTTTGGGATGAATCTTTAGGGTTTTCTAGATATAGATAGAATCATATTATCAGTGGAAAAAGATAAATTGACTTCCTTTTATCCTATTTGGATACATTTTATTTCTTTCTCTTGCCTGATCTATCTGGCTAGGCCTTCTAGTATTAGGTTGAGTCGGAGTGTTGAGAGTAGGCATCCTTATCTTGTTTTAGTTGTTAGAGGGAATGCTTCCAGCTCTTTCCGTTTCAGTATGATGCTGGCTGTGGGTTTGTCATCAATAGCTCTATTATTCTGAGGTGTATTTCTTTGATGCCTAGTTTGTTTAGGGTTTTAAATAACGAATGGATGCTGGATTTTTTTGAATAGTTTATCTTCGTGTATTGAATTGATCATATGGTTTTAGTTTTTACTTTTGTTTATGTGGTGAATACATTTATTGATTTTTGTATGTTGAACCATTTTTACACTGCAGGCCAATATTTCTGATGAACATAGGTGAAGAAATTCTCGATTTAACTTTTTTTTTTTTAATTTATAGGTTCTTACTGTATTTTCAGTTCTTCAAGATATTAAAGAATATTTTTCAAAATATCTTCCAGCCTTTTTGTCTTCGTTAAGAGAGCTGATCCAGATTCTTAATAAATGTTATAAACATAAAGTGAACACTTTAATAAAATTACATTAAGAAAAATCTAAGCTATTAAAATTACAACATTTTGGAAAATGTCTATTTTCTTTTTTACAAAATGTAAAACATTACTTTGAAATACTCTATGTACTAAAATTATATATCTATATGTGCATATATGGAAAACAAACGTTTGAAAAAAAATCCATGGCTTATTTACCTTATTTTATTTATACTCTACCTAGTGTTTACATAGAGCTAATGTCAAATTACAGGTATAGTATAATTTTTATAAATATTACATTTAAAAATAAAAACAGAACAGAGCACAGTTGCTAACACCCATAATTCTAGCACTTTGAGAGGCCCAGGCAGGTCAATCTCTTCAGTCCAGGAGTTCAAGACCAGCCTGGGCAACATGTGAGACCACATCTCTAGAAAAAAAAAATGTAAAAGTTACCAGATAAGGTGACACTTTCCTGTGGTCCCAGCTACTCCAAAGGGTAAGGTGGGAAAATCATCTGGGACCAGGAGATCAAGAGTACAGTGAGCCATGATCTTGCAACTGCACTCCAGCCTGGGTGACAGAGTGAGACTCTGTCACAAAAAAATAAAGAAACAAAATAAAAACAGTTTCTTATGCTAACTCTAGTGGTTTTATAATATTAAGGACAGTTATGTACTATGGCTCTCTTAAGCCTCCTTGTAAATCAAATTACACTCTTATACTCAAGACAATTAAAATTTATTGAGGGTTTTTTGGTGATGAATCAGTGGAACTAATTTTAAATCAAAATATTTTTAGGACCCCCCTTTTCACAAACAGTAAGTTTTATTTCTAGTAAAATAAAACAAAAAAAACACACTTTCTTATCAAGTGTACCAATATTATTTTCTTGCTTAATTATGTTGCTAAGAGAGAAAATTATAAATAATGATTAGAAGAACTCATCTTTCTTGAGAAGTGGTCCTGGCAAGTCTTAGAACTTTCCTTTTGTAAATGTATTGATTTCTCACATCAAGACTTTGAAACAGGCACTAGAACACTGAGCAGTAGACAAGAGCTTCTGTTTTGAATCCAGAGATTTTAGTTCAAATGTTCCTCAATGTCCTCCTGCCTGTGTAAACTCGGGTGAGTTAATTAAGTCATTGGCAACTATCAAATATAAGCAGTAATGTATAAATCTCATATGATTGTACTTAGGGTCCCATGAATTGATTTCTAACTCTTTCAGTGCCTGAATGATATCTGACACATAGTAAGCTCTTAAGAGATACTAAAGATGAAGAAATTGAGGCACTAAAGCTTAATTAGGTTTCTCATGTTACAAAGATATTAAGCCCTACAGAAAGAAGATGTTGTACTCTAAACAGGAAATATGAAGAGAGTTTCATTAAGTAAAAGCAAGTCATGTAAGTGCAGGCAGAGTTTAAGAAAACCATGCAAGAATAAAGCAATATCCCGTGGCATGTAACAGCATATGACCCATAGGCATGGAGGATAAATAGCAGAAACACAGTACTGCTGTCTCACCCTGACTCTATGATTACTTATTCTCAAGGAAGCCAACTCCATTTTTACATTATCACTTTGATGAGCTTTCTTCTGTCTTCTCTTTCAAATATGCTCTCCCTATATGTGCTACTATAATTTTAATGTAGCATGCATTTTACAAGTTTTTGTTATTACTGGTAGGAAATTTGTCTTGTGTTTATAGCTGTGTCCCCAGAGATTAGAGCAGGTTCATATACAAAATATAAACTAAATAATTTGTAAGAACAAATAATCAGTGATGAACCTAGGTTTCCCCACTGCAGTTTTTCATGTGGATAGACTAACTTATGTAAGGATGTGCTGAAATAATTGAGGTAGAAAAAGTTAACATGATACAACACAAACACTGACCATTAAATGTTAATGGCTAATATACCAAATGGGATGTTTATTTTCTCTATTCAGAATTCTAAAAAAGCAAGCAACTATATTTAATATTTAATTGCATCATTTAATAAACAGCTATATTGCAAGTGAAATCACCACATTATTTATTTATACTACAATATTTCATATCCAAGTTTTGTGAAGCAGGTAGTTTTCTAGACCCTTTAAAGAAACACATTTATACTGGATAAATAGAGTCTCAGGAAAAGATGATATTACTCAACTGAAACAGCTCTGCTTTAATAAATTTAGTGGTGCCTGATTCTTTCAGAATTGTTTGTTTTTCTTTTTGTCGTCAAGCACTAATCTTATTTGAACAGGTGGAAGAATGAAAGACAAAGTGAATGTGTCTCATGGAAAATATTTTGAACACATTATCTAAACTTTACCAGGATTGTTAGTGCTAATTTATAGCATCCGTATGTAATGAATCTCTGTCTTAAATTTTCTTTGTAAAATAAACTTCTTGGTTGTTTACCAAATTTTTAAAAAGAAGTGGTGATTTTTATTACTTTCTTTATTTCCCTTAATGACTAGCACCATATTATTTTAAATTGGATTTAATATAAGAAATATTCCCATCACTGAATTTTAAGAGTAAGGGACATAGAGAACTGTTTTTAGTTCTCCAGTAGACTGAGAGTTTCCCTCTATCTGAAGTTTTCAGAAAAATACTGTAATGGTGACTAACTTGAAGAATAACTGATAAGAAAAGGCTATGTGTATGAGCAGATGTAGCACTGGAACCCTAGATTTTCCAGTAAATGACACTGAATATTAGTCAGAATAGAAAGAGTTATGTCTGTGATACGGTTCAGCTGTGTCCCCACCCAAATCTCATCTTGAATTGTAGCTCCCACAATTCCCACCTGCCATGGGAGGGACCCAGTGGAAGATAACTGAATCATAGGGGCAGTTTCCCCCATACTGTCCTCATGGTAGTGAATAAGTCTCACAAGATCTGATAGTTTGGTAAAGGGGCATTTCCCTGCACAAGCTTTGTCTTGCCTGCTGCCATATAAGACGTGACTTTGCTCCTCATTTGCCTTCTGCCTTGATTGTGAGGCCCCCTCAGCCACATGGAACTGTGAGTTCATTAAACCGCTTTTTTTTATATAAATTATCCAGTCTCAGGTATGTCTTTATTGTCAGTGTAAGTGCAGGATGATGCAATATGTATCCAGGCATTTTTGTATGTGTGTGTATATATCTCTATCTACTCAACATAAATATGTTGATTTAAAAATTCATATATGTATAAATAAATTAGTACCTATTAGTGAAAATAATGCAAATTAACTGAGAATGAAAATTATTTCATAACGGTTTATATAATTCAAGAAGATTAATACATGCATTCTAAAATTTAGAATTTCCGACTTCAAGTCCAATACAATTTTATCAAACCTTGTCACTTTCTCTAATGTTTGTTCCACAGAAAGATGGGTTAAATTAAACATATGTGGTGTTAATCATTTACGCAGTTCCATTTCACACATTTGAAAACCAGCTTCAAGAGATCTGATTTGTTTTCTGGCCTTGCCACATGAAGATGGCTTCCAAACACCCAAATAGAGTGAACATAATAAAACAAGAGTTTGACTACTGAATATGGAAATCCATCATTGTCTTTGTGTGAAAGTCAAGATAAATGCAGTGGGCTTCTTAGGAGCCACAAGTCTTTTGCTCAAGAAGCCCCAGTATCCATGTCAAACTTAGAGAGCCCTAATACTTTCATCCAAACTTCCTTCTTCCTCTCCTTCACTGGGTTAGAATTGTATTATGCTCTGAAGACTCACCCAACCTTTTCCTCCAACCTCTTCATTTGCTCTCATAGGTGTTTCTTCTAATACATTTTTGCAAATTTTTGAAATTCTTCCTCAGCAATTGCTTCTTGCAGGATCTGAAGTAACCCATTGCGGGACAATGTTTTTCCTATTTAAGGAGAGATGGACTTGATTAGCCGTTAACAGGTAAGATATTACCAGAAAGTTTGGCGTTTTCAATTCTAGTATTTAACTCAACAAACTTAAAACATGGCAAGAGATCAAAAGCCTGAGATTTTTTTATGCAAGCTTTTTACCTTGCTTATACCACAGAAACGTTTGGATGCTTGATACGTTTGGTGGTGAATACTGAGTGTCAACTTGATTGGATTGAAGGATGCAAAGTATTGTTCCTGGATGTGTCTGTGTGGGTGTTGCCAAAGGAGATTAACATTTAAGTCACTGGACTGGGAGAGGCAGACTCACCCTCTGTCTGGGTGGGCACCATCTAATCATCTGCCAGCGGAGCTAGAATAAAGCAGACAGAAGAAGCTGGAAGAACCAGACTTGCTGAGTCTTCCGACCTTCATCTTTCTCACGTGCTGGATGCTTCCTGCCCTTGAACATCAGACTCCAAGTTCTTCAGCTTTTGGACTCCTGGACTTGCACCAGTGGTTTGCCTTTGGCCATAGACTGAAGGCTGCACTATTGGCTTCCCTACTTTTGAGGTTTTGGGACTCAGACTGGCTTCCTTCCTCCTGAGCTTGCAGATGATCTGTTGAGACTTCACCTTGTGATTGTATGAGCCAATACTCCTTAATAAACTCTCTTTCACATATACATCTATCCTATTAGTCCTGTCCCTCTAGAGAACCCTGACTAATGCAATATGTTTTTATATTTCTAATAGAAAATATAAAAGTATAGCTTAGGAAATCCCAAATTTGGGGATATCATCACTGGCCATCATTTTCTGTGAAGAAAATAAAACTCATAGTCAGGGTTGCTGGGAGAACAGTGACCGAGTATAATCCTGAAAATTGACCAGGAATAAACTGTATGTATTTGTTTCCTATTGCTGCTGTAACAAATTACCACCTACTTAGTGGGTAAAAAAACAGGCTAGACATAGTGGCTCATGCTTGAAATCCCAGCACTTTGGGAGGCTAAGGCAGGAGAATGAGTTGAGTCTGTGAGTTTTAGACCAGTCTTGGGAAACATAGTGAGATCCTGACTCTAGAAAATACTAAAAATAAGCCAGCTGCAGCAGGTAGCTGATGTCAGGGTATCATTTGAATGCAGGCATTTGAGGCTGCAGCGAGTTGTGATTGTGCTACTATGCTCCAGCCTGGACAACAGAGTGAGACTCTGTCTCAGTGAAAAAAAAATCTACATATTTATTACATTACGATTATTGAGGTCAGTAAGTAATGACATACAACATCAGTCTTGTTGGACTATAACGAAGGTGTGTGCAGGGTTGGTTCTTTCTGGAATCTCTGCAGGGGGAATCTGTTTCCTTGCCTTTTACACCTTCTGGAGGCTGCTTGCATTTCTGGCTAGAGACTCCTTCCTCTCATCACTCCACTCAGATTATCCAGGTTACTCACCATCCCAAGATCCTCAATTTAATCACACAGGCAAAGTCTTTTTCTATGTAAAGTAATATATTAACTAGTTCTGGGGTTAGGATGTGGACACCCTTTCTTTTGAACCCTTCTAAAACCAGAGAGAAATATTGGATAATAGAAATCATTGTCCAGACATAAGAAGCAGTTTATAAGTAACTTTGTTGTTCTGACTCAGAAATCTGGAACTCTCCCGTAAAACTCATTAATTAGTCTGAGACCATACAAGAAAAAAGGAGTTGCCCTTGATCTTTGAAAAAGAATTTTTTTATGAAATGAAAGGGCAAGTAAAAGTTGAGGAAAAAAAATTAACAAGCTCAAAATTAATCTAGACATAATATATTTATATTAATACTAGCCTCAATTTGTTCTACCAACTATGTTATAAAATCTTTCTGTTTGTTTTTTCTTTCCAATAAGAGGAAAAAAAATTGGTAGCTAGCATGCCTTCCTTTATACTCAAAAGTGAGAGTCCCTGAAGAACTTGCTTTTTCCAAATTACATATGACAAGCATGAATTCATAATGTTTTTCTCATCTATTTTCTTTAATAAAAATATCTCAGTGTGATGTTCAAGGAAAGGCTGCAAATCTTATATAAAGATATTTCTTTTTAACTCATATCATACAAACAAAATAAATTTAGATAAATGAATTGTCTTGAAAATTGTGATAATGAATAAAACAGAACCTATGCCTAAAGAAAAGGAGTAAGGAATTGTTCAGGTTGATTTTTTGGTTGTTGCTGTTATGTTTAGACTATTAATATTTCCCAAGTAAACTTTCTACAAAAGAGAAAAGGAGCCTAAGTTTGTGTTATAATTGACAGTAAAGTAATGAGTAAAAATTACCTTAAGTCTATTAAATAAATGTTCTTCATTCTTAGAAAAATATGTGATATCAGTTGAGGGTTAATTTAAAATGCTGTAGTTTAGGCTGGGAATGTGTTCAGAATACTTTAATTTTTAATTCCAATTTTCTATAAAACATGTATATTGTAAACGCATACATTATTCTTCAATCATAAAATCAAAGCTATGATTATGTTAGATAGTTTCACACCAATCACTGATAATTATAGTGCATGATAAATTTGCAAAAAGCAATAAAATATGCCATTATCAGAAAAATTGGTATATTAGAGTTGCAATGGCTTTTAGATCTCAAAATATAAATAATACTTATTTAATTTAAATTGAATTAACATTACATTTACACATACATATATACATATATATATATATTTAACTACATAATTCCAATACCTACTTATAACACTTTCTCATTAAGCCAAGTAAACTGGCCTGGACTAAGGCATTAAAACCATCTTCATATATGTATTTATACTTTTTCCCCCTACTTGTTGTGAATATTTAAACTAGAAATTGATACAAGACAAAAAAAAGAGATATTTATCAATTGAATTGTTAAATATAAATTCATCCTGATTCTATTCTCAACACTAGCTTAGTAATATGGGGCAGATATAAAACCAAAAAATCTTGATCTTAAATAAGGTTGTAACTGTGATAAAATCAAAATTATTAACAGTAGTTTATGATATGGCATAGATAGAAAGATACATTTACAAAGTATAGCTGTAGAGAATAATGAACTCTATTGTGACGTGAATTAAGTAGAAAACATTTTTCTAAGAAGTTAGCACCTTATCTAGGCTTCAAAGATGAAGATGACTTTTCAAAGAAAGTAGAGGTCAAGATTGAGGGGGTTATTAATGAGAATAAAATTATTATATGCAAATAAGAGAATGTGAAACAGTAAGAAGTTTTGAAATCACATGGTATATTTAAGAAAGTCCAGAAGTTCTGTGATGCTCATGAAAAAGTGCGAGGCAATCTATGGATATAACTGAGAATAGAGAAGAATATGGGATGCAATTAAAAAAAACCTTGCGGCTGGGCGCGGTGGCTCAAGCCTGTAATCCCAGCACTTTGGGAGGCCGAGACGGGTGGATCACGAGGTCAGGAGATCGAGACCATCCTGGCTAACATGGTGAAACCCCGTCTCTACTAAAAAATACAAAAAAAAAAAAACTAGCTGGGCGAGGTGGCGGACGCCTGTAGTCCCAGCTACTCGGGAGGCTGAGGCAGGAGAATGGCGTGAACCCGGGAGGCGGAGCTTGCAGTGAACTGAGATCCGGCCACTGCACTCCACCCCGGGCGACAGAGCGAGACTCCGTCTCAAAAAAAAAAAAAAAAAAAAAAACCTTGCATGTTGCATTAGAGTCTATAGACTTTAGTTTGTATGAAATGGGGATAAATTAAAAGGAGGGAGAGAAAAATGAAACTCTTCTTAATCGTATTAGCATTCAAATGGGAAGAAGTTTGAGAGGGCCTGGCCTAGAGTAATGGTAGACTAGTAAGAATGATATTATTTTGAGTGATAGTAGAAATAAAAGGCAAAAAGCAAGGTAGACTAAATACTAAAATGTAGAAGTGGCAAGACTTGGCAACTATCTATGGCAGGACAGGAAAAATTGTCATTTAATTCTGACTTAGACAGTTCTATAAGGTGGACTCCTAAGTTGACACTGACAAATTTATTAACAAATAAAATTTAATGAGGGATACGAGAATATCCCATTCAGAATTTCTAGGTTTGAGGTGACTGTGTTAGCCTAAGTAGAGTTATCAGGAAGGAGTTGGATGTAGCTGATTAGAATTTCATCTAGGCACGTGTTGTAGAATTGAGAGTTTCTACAGCAGGAACATGATTTAAAATTTTACTAGTCTTGGGAGAAGAAGAGGAACACTAGTCTTGAATAGTGAGGTGAAACACATTAGAACAGAAAGCGTACAGCGAATATTCCTATGGTTTGCCAAAACAACATTTATTGAATTGATGCTGAGGCGAAATTAAATTACAGCCTGTTAAAAACTAAATTGCAGATAAGATAATGGAGAGATGTGAAGTATAAAAAGTCTTCTAAAAATGAAAACCCAAGGGAGAAAAAAGTATTTTAGTGGGTGTTGTGCTAGAAAGGGAGAATTTTTGCATGGGGTACAGATAGGAGCATTTTACTAAACTCAATAGAAAAACAGTACAATAAAGGCTAAGATGTGAGAAATATGAAGAGAGACTGATGGAGCAATTGCCCAGATTGGATAAATAAGGACTTGCTTTCTATTTAGAGAAGAAAGAAATAGGGCAAAGTTGTATAGAAAGAAGTGAACTTAAGCCTGATGGAGAGCTTCTGGTGACTGGAGGGCTTTGTAGTAAAGTGAAATTTCATCTGTTGGTATCTGAGAATGGTAAGCTATTTGAGGATTTTTAAGATAGTATTGTATCTCTTTTGAGGGGAATGGAATAAGGAGCTGAAAACACTTGCGAACCCCAACAATTTGAGACAGGTCTCAGTTAATTCAGAAAGTTTATTTTTCCAAGGCTGAGGATGATACCTGTGAAACAGCCTCAGGAGTTTCTGAAGACACGTACCCAAGGTTGTCAGAGCACAGTTTGATTTTATACATTTCAGAGAGACATGAAACATCAATCAACATACGTAAGATGAACATTGGTTGGGTCTGGAAAGGTGGGACTATTCAAAGCAGAGGTGGGAAGACTTGAAGGGAGAGGAATCTTCCAGGTCATAGGTAGATAGGAGACAAGTGGTTACATTCTTTTGAGTTTCTGATTAGTTTCTCCAAAAGAGGCCATCAGATATGCATTTATTTCAGTGGGAAGAGGGGTGATTTTCAATAGAATGGGATGCAGGTTGGCCCTAAACAGTTACCAGCTTGACTGTTCCCTTTAGCTTAGTGATTTGGGGGCCATGGTATTTAGTTTTCTTTCACATTTCCCCCCTTTTCTTTTTAAAAAATCTTTTGGAGAAAGCATTTTAAAAGAAAACGAGTCTCTGCTCCAGGTTTTGTCTAATCTTTCATGGCTAGGACGGTTTATTCTTAGATGGGTAGGTCCTCAGTTATTAAGAAAGCTCATTTTTAGCAGGTTGTGCATTCTCATGTCCTATGAAGAGAAAATAGAGGGAGGAAGGGAGAAAAACAACAACAAACAAAAGAACAATCCTGGAAAATGCATATAGACCACACCCTGAAGTTCATACATTAGTAGGCAGATATGAAAGTGGCTTATGTATATAAGTAGGTTGCTGTTATTTTCTTCTGAAACTTAAATTGTTTAGCTTCAGGTCACAGCACACCTTAGTTTTTGGTGACTCCTAATTAGAAAAAAGAAAAAAAAAATCGATAACATCATTTTGAAGAGTTGTAGCTTAGAAAAATTAGAATTTTGTCCAAACTGTAGAAAATAATAAAAATGGAAAAACATTAGGCAAGATTAGAATCTAACAACAGATGTACTACAGTTTTTGAAACATTTTTTTTCTCTTCAGTTTCCCGTTTTTACTAAAGATGAATCATGGTAAGGTTGATTTGCTTTATTCTACTTGGCCTAATTACTTGTATACAGTGCAGCTAGAATAATTATTTTTACATAAGCTTTCAAATTGGCTTTGATGGAACTTTGTTTCATACTAGGAATCTCAGATAAGGTTTTTTTTTGTTTTTTGTTTGTTTGTTTGTTTGTTTTTTGACGGAGTCTCACTTTGTCACACAGGCTGAAGTGCAGTGGTGTGATCTCGGCTCACTGCAAACTCTGCCTGCTGAGTTCAGGTCATTCTCCTGCCTCAGCCTCCCGAGAAGCTAGGACTACAGGCGCCCACCACCATGCCCGGCTAATTTTCTGTATTTTTTAGTAGAGATGGGGTTTCACTGTGTTAGCCAGGATGGTCTCAATCTCCTGACCTCGTGATCCGCTCACCTCAGCCTCCCAAAGTGCTGGGATTACAGGCATGAGCCACCATGCCTGGCCCAGATACGGCTTTTTTAAAGCTGAGTCAAGCCATAGATTTATGCCATCAAATAGCTATGTATTGGGTGAATTTCCTCTGTTCTTGAGATAAACCTAGGGCTTCTGAGCTTTTCAGAAAGTGACATTCTTTACTTCTCACAGGTCAGAAACCTGATGCAGTGACTGTGTACACAGAATATGAGGCCAGTTTTCCCAAGTACTTTATTGGTGCCATAAGGAAAGCACACCATTCCCAGTCAAAACCTTGGTAAAATACCCAGTTTCTCCAATTGCATCCTGTTACAAATGAAATCAGATTCTTATTGCACTCATGCAAACAACTATATTGCCATCAGTAAGGAGTACTCAGAAACAGCTTCCAAATTCTGGAGAAATTAGGTAGTGAGAAACAAATATGGTCCAAATTTTGTTCATAGGAGTATAGTAAATTATTAAAAGCTGTTAATAGCTTAAAAGTTTTCTTGCCTCTGGAAAAACAAAACAAAACAAAACAAAGGATCAGCAATGTTTTAAGGAAAAAGTCAAAAATACTACTTTCTTCTACTAATTCAGTTGATGCAGTCAATTCCCATTCTGCTTGATACTCATGACCATTTTAGCTCTCCATGAGAGCTAAAGTAAAATGTTGGGATAAGTGCTATTATTTTATTTTGTAAACTCTATATTTATGATATCTTAATTAATCAAATACTTACAAATGCAATTTATACATATTTTTTCAAGGTTTTAACATAATTTCTATACATATATTACTTTTTTTATCTGTTCAAATACTCTTTATCTTATCCTTATCTTTAATATTGCCTCTATATTTATTATCACCATAATAAGTTAGATACAAACATTTAGGTGCTGTTAGATTCTTGGGGAAGTTATTTTGTAATAGGTTTAATGTTTGTCAATTCGCATGTATCAGATATGCCTATGCAATTGCTATAATCATATTTTGCCTCATATTTTCCCAAAGAGGACATTCATTTCGCTCATTGCCATTTTGTAGATTAGCAAATTTAAAGATAATATAATTTTATGTGTTAAGTACTTGGAGAATAATTTATTATGTAGAGTGCTGGCAATTAGGATAATTTGTTTCCTGCAGCAGAGTCATGTAATCACATTGTAATTTCATGCCTGCCTTATGTGTTACAACCAAATATCTAATTTCTTCTATTTTTCACAACTTCTATTTTTATCCAATATTTTGATAACAATCTAATATTCAAAATTACCTCATAACATGGTGACAACATTTACAAAAATGCTGAAAAATAATCTATATTTAAACATAGGTCTAGATCTGTTTTCTGAACAATTATGCCAATTAAATTGATTATTCTATCACTTTCCATTGGAAAAAAACATTCCCAGTTTTTCATCCACACACACTGACAAAATGCTACAACCAATTTGACATTCACTTTGAGGGTTTTGTCTACAAGCCCACTCCTAGTTCCAATTACATTAGACCTTCCATATCCTTGGGTTCTGTATCATTGAGTTCACCAACCAACTTCAAATAAAAACATCAAAAATATAATAATTCCACAAAATTCCAAAATCAAAACTTAAATTTGTCTTGCGCTGAGTACAAGACAAGGTTGAAACCACATGAGTAAAGTGATGCATAGGTATTGTATTAGGTATGATAAGTAATCTAGAGATGATTTTGTATAAAATCATTTTATATAAAACCTTTGAGCATCCATGGATTTTGGTATCTGCAGTGTTTCTGGAATTATTTCCCCATGAACATGAAAAACTATATTCTTACCATTAGGCAAGTATTTGTTGGAAAGTGAGAGAAAAAGAAAAGAAACTTGCCTAAGTCAAGTTAATATGTGTGTACACTTCAATTATGTTATGATCTAGAATTGTAGGAGAAAATCTTAGTTTCTGTGGCAGGTTATGAAATAACTTCTTCATATTTCTCATATGGCATAGGTGGTCTTCCCCTCAAAATTACTAGAATTTTTTTTTTCCACAAAGAGATTAATACTGCTTATTAGAAAAGCAGATGGAGATAGTTAATGGCACTAACATTTATTTACAAGACCCAAGCTGGGCAGGATCCTCCATTATAACTCATCCAATAAGCTACTGAGTAGCCTATGTTGCCTCCCCATGTGTAGTCTTTCCTAGTATGATTATTAAAAAAACATTTTTTCTTCCCTCAGCCTCACGCTACCATGGAGAGCATTTCTATAAAGCACTTTGAGAATAACTAGTTCATTTAGGGCATAGACAATAGACATAAGCATTTTTAAAAGGGTGTTCAGTTTTTATTTACAAATTAAAGGTATTTATTTGGAATATAAAAATCAGAAGCTAAGTCAAAGACAAAAATATAGTCACTGAGATGAAAAGAAACAGGATAAGGAGAAAAATCAATAGGAGGTGAGGATGTGCTTAAATTGCAGATGGACATAATGGACAAATTTTGCAAATAAACAAGGAAGACAGTGATGAGATTAATAGCTATTTTAATGTGAAAAAAATTAGTGTGAAATAACTTCAAGAGACCACAAAGAAAGAAAACAGAACAAAAATAAAAATAAAACAGCAATGGTAGCTATATCCACCACATAATATATGTTTCTTGCCATCTAGACCCCAGCAGATCAAACAAAGAAGAGTTCCTTGAATGGTTTCCTTGAAAAGGATGGGTCTTGGTACTCTTAATAAGAAGTCTTCACTGTTGGACCAAGACAGTTGATGGCCTGCCTGTGCAACAGAGACGGAAACAGTACTATTCACTAAGTTTCTTATGCCATCCTCCCTCCACTCCTACCACAGAGTGACTCTCCGTAGAACAAAGTGAATGAATGGACATGGAAGTCTTAGGCACTCAGAACCTCTAGATTTTCTCCCTAGGCTTCTATCAAGAAAATAAATTGTAAATAGGTGCTGGACTCTATGTCACTTCTTTCCAGACAGCCCTTTGTGCTCTGCTGTCCTTGTACCTCAGTTCACTAGGAATATGCCTAAGGTCTTCATTCAGTCAAGGAACTTCTCCCTTTTTTAGGCAGGCACCAGCCTCCTGTCCTGGTAACTGCATGCAGCGTGTCTTCAGCTACCAGATACTAAATGGCACTGCAGAGCCACAGCTACAGTCACCAACCTTGAAGAGCAGGAAACTCCCCCACCCTCTGGTCAACATCTCTTAGAAGCAGCAGTGCCTGCAATAGAACAAAACTGGTCTGCGTGAAGGTGAAGATATACCTCAGATCTTGCTGATTTCAACACAGACCACCAAAATGAAGTGAATGTCCAATAAAGTGAATACTCCAATACAGCAAGTCATACATTTTTTTTGTTTCATCACGGATATACAAACTATCTTTATATTATACTCTAGTTTATTAAGTGTGCAATAAGATTATATCTAAAAAGATGCACATGCTATAATTTAAAAATACTTTATTGATAAAATGTTAAAAATCATTTGAACCATCAAGGAGTAGTAATCTTTCTTGCCGGTAGAGGAGTCTTGCCTGGAAGTTGATGGCTACTCACTAATCAGGTGGTGATTGGTGAAGGATGGGTGGCTGTGGCAATTTCTTAAAATGAGATGACACAGATGTTTGCCATAACTGACTTTCCTTTTCACAAAAGATGTTTCTGCAGCATACTATGCTGTTTGATAACATTTGACTCAGCAGAATTTCTTTCAAAATTGGAGTCAATTCTCTCAAACTCTGCCACTGCTTTACTAACTGAGTTTATATAATATTATAAGTACTTTGCTGTCATTTCAAAAATGTTCACAGTATTTTCACCAGGAGTAGTTTTCATCTCAAGAAACCACTGTCTTTGCTCATTCATGAGAAGCAAGTTCTCACCTGTTAAGTCTTATCATGAAATTACAGCAGTAAGTTACTATTTCAGGACCCAGGCCTAATTCTAGTTTTCCTGGCATTTTCACCACATCTGCAGTAACTTTCTCCTGTGGAGTCTTGAACCTCTCAAAGTAATTTATGAAAGTTGCCCTCAACTTTTTCCAAACACTTGTTAGTGTTGATATTTTGACCTCCTCCCAAGAATCATAAATGTTCGTAACACACTTGGAATGGTAAATATTTTGTAGAAGGTAATCAATTTTGCCCAGATCCATCAGAGAAATTGCAATAAATAGCAGTGATAGAATTACAAAAGTTATTTCTTAAATAATAAGACTTAAAGTCAAAATGACTTTCTGGTAGAAAACTAGACAAAACTCTGGACATAAATTCAACACTTGGGCAATAGGACCTAACAGACATCTGTAGAATATTCCACACATGAACCACATAATATTAATTCTTCTCATCTGCACATGGAACATATTCTGAGCTAAATCACATGCTCAGCCATAGAGCAAGACTCAATAACTTCTAAAAACAATCAAAATTACACCAACCATACTCTCAGACCACAGTGACATGAAAACAGAAATCAATACTAAGAAGATCTCTCAAGACCACACAATTTCATGGAAAATAAACAGCATGGTTCTAAATAACTTTTGGGTAAGCAATAAAATTAAGGTGGAAATAAAAAATTCTTTGAAATAAAAAAAGCAGAGACACAACATACCCAAATCTCTGGGAGGCAGAAAGAGTAGTGTTAAGAGGAAAATTTATAGTGTTCAAAGCCTGTCTGAAAAAAAAAAAAAAAAAGAAAGATCTTAAATTAATTATCTAACATCATAGCTAGAGGAACTGGAAAAATAAGAACAAACTAACTCCAAGGCTAGCAGATGAAAATAAATAACTGAAATCAGAGAACAACTGACAAAAAAAAAAAAAAAAAGAGACCTTAAAATTCAATAAATCAACAAAACCAAAAGTTTGTTATTTAAAATATCAACAAGATCAATAAGATCAATAATAGACTGCTAGCTAGGTTAGCAAAAAAGACAGAGAGAGAAATTCAAATAAGCACAATCAGAGACAACAAAGACAACATTACAACTGATTCCACAGAAATACAAAAGATCCATAGAGCTCATAATAAACATCTCTATGTATACAAACTAGAAAATCTAGAGGAAATTCTTGGAAACACATAACCTGTCAAGATCAAATCAGGACAAAATTAAAACCCTGAACAGAACAATATTGAGTTCCAAAATTGAATCAGTAATAAGAAAAACAAAAACTAAAAATATATACAGACCACATGGATTAAGAACTGAATTCTACAGACATACAAAGAAGAGCTGGTACCAAGTCTACTGAAACTATTTCAAAATATTGAGAAGGAAAGACTTCTCACTAACTCATTCAATGAATGCAACCTCATTCTGATACCAAAACATTCAAATATGCAATGAAAAAATACCACAATAAGCCAATATCTCTGATTAACATAAACAAAAATCCTCAACAAAATACTAGCAAGCTAAGTCTTGCAGCATATTAAAAAGTTAATTCATCTGACCAAGTAGACTTCATACCTATGATACAAGGTATCAATAAATGTGATTAACTACATAACTATAATTAAAATAAAAAATATCTCAATTGATATAAAAAAGCTTTTCATAAAACCCAGCATTCCTTTATGATAAAAACCCTCAGCAAACTAGGCATCAAGGGAACATATCTCAAAACAATAAGATCCAAACACACAGGCAACATCATACTGAATGGATAAAAACTGAAAGCCTTTCCCTTGAGAAGTGGAACAAGACTAGGATTACCTTTCTCACCACTGCTATTCAACATAGCACTAGAAGTCTTAGGTCAATCAGACAAAAGAAAAGACGTCTAAGTTGGAAAACAAAGGAAAAATTGTCTCTCTTCACTGATGATATAATTCTGTACCCAGGGAATCCTAAAGACTCTGTGAAAAAACTACGGGAACTGATAACTTCAGTAATGTTTCAAAATACAAAATCAATGTACAAAAATCAGTAGCATCTCTACAGAACAATAATGTTTAAGCTGAAACCCAAATCAATAATGCAATCCTTTTTACTATAGCCACAAAAGATAAAATACTTAGGAATACATTTAAGCAAGGAGATAAAAGGTCTCCAGAAGAACTACAAAACACTCTAAAAGAAATCATAGATGACACAAACAAATGGAAAAATATTCCATGCTCACGGATTAAAGAATCAATATAATTAAAATGTACATATTGCCCAAAGCAATCTACAGATTCAATGCTATTCCTATCAAACTACCATTATAATTAGAAAAAAAATCTAAAATTAATATAGAACCTGAAAGAGAGCCAAATGGCTAAAACACTCCTAAGCAAAAAGAACAAAGCTGTGGGCACCACACTACTCGACTTCAAACCATACCATAAGATTACAGTAACCAAAACAGCCTGGTATTGGTGCAGAAATAGATCAATGGAACAGATCAGAGAATCCAGAAATAAAGCTGCACACCCATAGCCATCTGATTTTCAACAAAGTTAATCCCCCCACCAAAAAAAAAAAAAATATGGAAAGAACTCCTTATTCAATAAATGATTCTGTGATAGCTAGAAGGTCATATATGGAAGAATAAAACTAAACTTGTTTCTTTCAACACATAGAAATATTAACTCAAGGTGGATTCAATACTTAAATGAAAAACCTTAATCTATAAAAATCCTAGAAGAAAACCTAGGAAACACTATTCTACACATCATCTTTGGAAAATAATTTATGACTAAGTCCTCAAAAGCACTTGTTACAAAAAACAAAAATTGACAAGTGAAAACTGATTAAACTTAAGAGCTTCTGTACAGGGGGAAAAAAAAAAACTATCAGTGGAGAAAGGCAACCTACAGAATAAGAGAAAATATTCACAAGCTAGGCATCTGACAAAGTCTAATATCCAGAATCTTTAAGAAACTTAAGTAATTTAACAACAAAAAAACCCCCATCTCATTAAAAAGTGAGCAAAGGACAGGAACTTGTATGTTCTCTCAAAAGAAAACATACAAGTGGCCAACAAACATGAAAATATGCTTCACATCACAAATTATCAAATAGATGTGAATCAAACCACAATGAGATGCCTTCTCACATCAGACACAATGGTTATTATTAAAAAGTCAAAAACAACAGATACTGGTGAGGCTGAAAAAAAAGGAAATGCTTGTACACAGTTTGTGGGAATGTAAAGTTCAGTCACTTTGGAACGTGGTTTGCAAATTTCTCAAAGTACTTAAAGCAGAAATTTATTTGATGTATGCTCAGCAATGCCATTATTGGGTATGTATCCAATAGAAAATAAATTATTTTACCAAAACAATACATACACTCTTATGTTCATCACAGCACTATTCAAAGTACCAAAGACATGGAATCAATCTAGGTGCCCATCAGTGGTGTACTGGATATAAAAAAGTGTTGCATATATAACCATGAAAAACTATATAGCCATAAAAAATAAAATTATGTCCTTTTCAGCAACCTGGAGGCAGTTAGAGGACATGATCCTAAGCAAATTAATGCAGCAACAGAAAACCAAATAACAGATGTTCTAACTTAGAACTGGGTGCTAAATATTGTGTACACATGGACATAGAGATGAAAAGAATAGACACTGGAGACTACTAGAAAAGGGAAGGAGGGAAGTAGGTAATGGCTGAAAAATTAACTATTGGATATTATGCTTACCACCTGGGTGATGGGATCAATCATACTCCAAACCTATGTCATGTAATATACCCAAGTTACAAATCTGCACATGTACCCCCAAAATCTAAAATACAAGTTAAAATTATAAAATTCAAAAAATAGTTTAATTAAAAAATTTAAAGAAAAACAAAAAAAGTGACTCTTTCATGAATAGGCTGAAGAATAAATTCAGTGTTAGCAGGCATAAAAACATTGATCTCCTGTCCATTTCCATCAAAGCCCTTGGGTGACAGGTGAATCGTCAGTGAACAGAAATATTATGGGAGATGTGTTGTTGTTCTTTTTAACAATATATCTCAACAGTGGGCTTAAAATAGTCAGGAAACTATGCTGCAGGCAGAGGTACTCTCATCAAGGCTTTGTTACGCCATTTATAGAGACCAGTCTGAGTAGATATAGCATAATCCTTAGTTTCACAGATCACCATAACAGATATAATTATAATGAAAATGTTTATTATCAAAATGTGACAGAGACATGAAGACAATACATGCTGTTGGAAAAACGGCATTAATAGACATCCACAACATAAGGTTATCACAAACATAAAGCTTGTAAAAATATGCCGTATCTCCAAAACACAGAAGGCAAACCACAATAAAACGACGTATGCATCAGACACGGTTTATCATGAATGGATCCATTTATTTTTATCTCTTTTAATTCTTATGAGTGAATAATTCTATTTTTTACTTAATTGTTTAAAAAGAAAAAATTTTGTTCATATTCCTGAGTGAATTCATTCTTTATAAAGGATAATTTGTTGGTAAATATGCAAATGAGAGGAAATTCTATCTATGTACCTCTCATCTATTTCTCTACTCTCTATATCTATTCTATCTATGTATTTATCTATCATCTATCTGTCATCTAACCTAACTGTATCAATCACATATTGCTATGTTTAAATGCTATGTTTTAATGTTGGACCCCTCCAAAGATCATGTTGAACTTTAATTAGATGTGAAGCCTTTAAGAGGCTATTGAATAAGGAAGGATCTGCCCATATGAATAGATTAATCTATTCAAGGCTTAATGGATGAAAGGGTTAAAGGACTAATGAGTTATTATGAGAAAGAGATTGGTTCTTTTATGAGAAACGAGAGACCTGATTTATCATGACTGCCAGTGTGATGCCTTGAGCCACCTGGGCGCTCTTCAGAGTATCACCATCAACAAGAAGGCCCTCACAAGATGTGGTCCTTCAAAGTTGTACTTCTCAATTTCCAAAGCTAAAAGAAATGAATTCATTTACCTAAAATTACCCAGTTTTAAATATTTTGTTATTAGAAACAAAAAGGGAATTTAAATACGTATCTATCTTTGTTACTAATACATTGTTATGAGCAGGAACCCTGGAGTTGTAATTCCTAAGTGTGAACCCATGTACAATACATTTTGTTTTGTTGTATTTAACAGTTTATTCAATGTCTTGGTTTCCTCAGTTTGAAATGGAGATAATAGCATACCTACCTCATAAATATTTGGGGAGTATTAAATGAGTGAATATATTTATATATATAGAATAGCAAACTGTCTCACCCATATCTAATCATAGATTTGTTCATGTTTTCAAAAATCTAGCTATTGAGAGCATACTTTTTTCTTAATTTGTTTGCTACTGTATTCTCAGTGTCTAGAAGAGTAGATAGCACAAAAAGGTGCTCAAAAATATTTTCTACATAAAATAAGAATAATGAAAGTTAATCAAAACATATACGAAGATGAAAACAAGCAGATAGAATAATAATGTATATATTAAAAATATTTCTGTGCTGAACTTAAAAATCAAATGTTCCAGTAAGACTGTTTGTCACAAACTTTAACAGTAATCTGATAATAGTCTTTATTTTAATCAGTTTCATCTTATGTTTCTCATTGCTGTCATGTAATATATTTTACAGTAAAGTAATTTGGTGTCTATAATTTTACAACAGCTATTAAAGTTGCATAGTGAAAAAAATGGTCAATAAAGAATATTTTAGTTATTTTATTCCGTATGAATCAATATTTGTGTGCTTTTTCAGACTCAATCAATACATTCTACTTTTTCCAGAGACCCACGACATCAACTTTATAAATATTTATCTATCTATCTGTCTGCCTGTCTATGTACAGTCATGTGCTGCAAAATGAACTTTCAGTCAACAAGAGACCACATATATGATGGTGTATCCATAAGATGATGGTGTAGCTGCAAAATTCTTATTGCCTATTAATGACTACATTTTTAATTATTATTATAGAATGTACTTCTATGTGTAAAAGAAGTTTACTATAAAACAGCCTCAGGCACGTATTTCAGGAGATGTTCCAAAAGAAAACATTGTTACCATAAGAAATGACAGCTCCCAGTGTGTTGAAGATCCCTGAAGATGTTTCAGTGGGACCAGATGTGGAGGTAAAAGACAATGATATTGATGATCCTGATCCTATGTAGGTATAGGTTAATTTTGTGTTTGTGTCTTTGTTTTTAACAAAAATATTTAAGAAGTAAAAAGAAAAAACCTTATAGAACAAGGTTAAAAAGAAAGATAATAATTTTGTACAGCTTTACAATGTGTTTGTGCTTTAAGCTAAGTATTATTACAAAAGAGTCAAAGAGATAAAAAAATTAAAAAGTTTATAAAGAAAATAAGCTATAGTAAGTCTAGGTTAATTTATTATTATAGAATGACAAATACAGCCAAGATGGCTGACTGACTAGAAGCAGTGGCAGTCAAACAGCATGCAAATCCTACACCTGAAACCAAGGTATCCAGTTTCTATCATCAGGTGGTTTGCGTGACCCATGGAGAGCAAGGAAAAGCAGGATGGTGTTTCAGCCTACCTGAGAACCTCATGGGGCAAGGGGAGTCCCCACCCCCAGCCAAGAGAGGCAGTGAGTGAACATGCTACCAAGCCTGGGAATCTGTGCTTTTTCCATGGATCTGTACAACCCACAGATCAGAAGCCCACTTGTGACAGATCATTGAGACAGAAAATTAACGAGGATATCCAGGACTTGAATTCAGCTCTGGATCAAGTGGAACTAATAGGCATCTACAGAACTCTCCATCCCAAAACAACAGAATATACACTCTTCTCAATTACCCTAAAATTGATCACATAATTGGAAGTAAAACACTCCTCTGCAAATGCAAAACAACAGAAATTGTAACAAACATTCTCTCAGACCACAGTGCAATCAAATTAGAACTCAAGATTAAGAAAATCACCAAAACCTCACAAGTATGTGGAAATTGACTAACCTGCTCCTGAATGACTCCTGGGTAAATAATGCAATTAAAGCAGAAATCAAGAAATTATTTGAAACCAATGAGAACAAAGAGACAATGTACCAGAATCTCTGGGACACAGCTAAAGCCATGTTAAGAGGGAGAGTTATAGCTCTAAATGACCACATCAGATAGTTAGAAAGATCCCAGATCAATACTGTAACATCACAACTAAAAGAACCACAGATACAAGAGCAAACAAATCCAAAAGCTAGCAGAAGACAAGAAATAATTAAAATCATGGAACTGAAGGAGATAGAGACACAGAAAATCCTTCAAAAAAATCAATAAATCCAGGAGCTATTTTTTTGAAAAAAAATTAATAAAATAGGTAGACAACCAGCTAGACTAATAAGGATGAAAAGAGAGAAGAATCAAATAGACACAATAAAAATGATAAAGGGGATATCACCACTTACCTCAAAGAAATACAAGTAACCATCAGAGAATACTATAAACACCTATTTGCAAGTAAACTAGAAAATCTAGAAACACTTCTATGCAAGTAAACTAGAAAATAGATAAATTCCTGAACACATACACCCTCCCAAGACTAAACTAGAAAATATTTGAATCTTTGAATAGTCCAATAATAAATTCTAAAATTGAGGCAGTAATAAATAGCCCACCAACCCCCCCCAAAAAAAAAAAAAAAAAAAAAAAAAAAAAAACCCACGACCAGATGGATTCACAGCCACATGTTTCCAGAGGTACAAAGAGGAGCTGGCACCATTCTTCTGAAACTATTCCAAACAAGTAAAAAGGAAGGACTTCTCCCTAACTTATTTTGTGGGGCCAGCATTATTCTGGTACTAAAACTTTGCAGAGATACAACAACAACAACAACAAAAAAATCAGGCCAATTTCCTTAATGAACATCAATGTGAAAATCCTCAATAAAATCCTGGCAAACTGAATCCAGAAGCACATCCCTTATGAACAAGTTGGCTTCATCCCTGGGATGCAAGACTGGTTCAACATATGCAAATCAATAAATGTAGTTCATCACATAAACAGAACTAATGACAAAACCCACATGATTATCTCAATAGATGCAGAAAAGACCTTTGGTAAAATTCAACATCCCTTCATGTTAAAAACTTTCAATAAACTACGTGTTGATGGAACATATCTCAAAATAATAATCATTTATGACAAACCCACAGCCAACATCATACTGAATGAGCATATGCTGGAAGCATTCCCTTTGAAAACTGGCACAAGACAAGTATGCCCTCTATCACTACTTCTATTCAACATAGTATTGGAAGTTCTGTCCAGGGCAATCTGACAAGAGAAAGAAATAAAGGGTATTCATATAGGAAGAGAGGAAGTAAATTGTCTCTGTTTGCAGATGACATGCCTTTTATATCTAGAAAAGCCCATCATCTCAGTCCCAAAGCTCCTGAAGCTGATAATCAACTTCAGCAAAGTCTCAGGATACAAAATCAATGTGCAAAAATCACAAGCATTCCTACACATTAACAGTAGACAAGCAGAGACCAAATCATAAAAATTCAAAATTTTTAAAGAACAAAATACCCAGGAATACAGCTCAGCTAACAAGGGAAGTGAACAACCTCTTCAAGGAGAACTACAAGCCACTGCTCAAGAAAATAAGAGCCGGGCGCGGTGGCTCAAGCCTGTAATCTCAGCACTTTGGGAGGCCGAGATGGGCGGATCACGAGGTCAGGAAATCGAGACCATCCTGGCTAACACGGTGAAACCCAGTCTCTACTAAAAAATACAAAAAACTAGCCGGGCGAGGTGGCGGGCGCCTGTAGTCCCAGCTACTCGGGAGGCTGAGGCAGGAGAATGGCGTGAACCCGGGAGGCGGAGCTTGCAGTGAGCTGAGATCCGGCCACTACACTCCAGCCCGGGTGACAGAGCGAGACTCCGTCTCAAAAAAGAAAAAAAGAAAAAAAGAAAAAAAAAAAAGAAAATAAGAGTAGACACAAATGAATGGAAACACATTCCATCCTCCTGAATAGGATGATTCAATATCATAAAAATGGTCACACGGCCAAAAGTATTTTACAGATTCAATGCTATTCCCACCAAAACACCACTGGCATTCTTCACAGAATTAGAGGAAACTACTTTAAAATTTATATGAAACATAAAAGAGCGTGTGCAGTCAAGGCAATCCTAAGAAAAAAGAACAAAGCTGAAGGCACCTTGCTACCTGACTTCAAACTATACTACAAGGCTACTGTAACCAAAGCAGTATGGTTCTGGTACAAAAAATAAACAAATAGACCAGTGTAACAGAATAGAGGTATCAGAAACAACACTGCACATCTACAACTATATGATTTTTGATAAACCTGAAAAAAATAAGCAATAGGGAAATAATTCCCTATTTAATAAATGGTAATGGGGAAACTGGCTAGCCATATGCAGAAACTGAAACTGGGCCCCCTCCTTTCACCTTATACAAAAATTAATTCAAGAGAGATTAAATACTTACATGTAAAAACCCAAAGCCATATAAACCCCAGAAGAAAATCTAGGCAATACTATTCAGGACATAGGGATAGGCAACAATTTTATGATGAAATCATCAAAAACAATTGCAACAAAGGCAAAAATTGACAAATGGGATTTAATTAAACTGCAGAGCTTTGGTTTAAAAAAAAAGAAAGTATCATCAGAGCGAACAAGTAACCTACAGAATGGAAGAAAAGGTTTGCAATCTACCCATCCTACAAATGTCTAATATCCAGAATTTACAAGAAACTTTTAAACAAATTTACAAAAAAAAAAAAAAAAAAAAAAAAAAACCATTGAAAAGTGGGAAAAAAACATGAACAAACACCTCTCAAAAGAAGACATTTATCCAGCCAGTAAACATACTAAGAAGAGCTAAGCATCACTGATTATTAGAGAAATGCAAATCAAAACCACAATGAGATACTATCTCATGCCAGTCAGAATGGTGATTTTTAAAAAGTCAAGAAACAGAAGATGCTGATGAGGCTGTTGAGAAATAGGAATGCTTTTACACTCTTGGTGGGAATGTAAATTAGTTTAACCATTGTGGAAGACAATGTGATGATTCCTCAAAAATCTAAAACCTGAAATACCATTTGAACCAGTAATCCTATTACTGGCTATCTACCCCAAAGGAATATTAATCATTCTATTATAAGGATACATATACACATGTGTTCATTGCAGCACTATTCACAATAGCAAAGACATAGAATGAACCCAAGCTCTTATCAATGATAGACTGGATAAAGAAAATGTGGTACATATACACCATAGAACACTATGCAGCCATAAAAAGGAGTAAGATTATGTCCTTTTTAGGAACATGGATGAAGCTGGAAGCCATCATCCTCAGCAAACTAACACAGGAATAGAAACCCAAACACCACATGTTCTCACTCAAAATGGGAAGCTGAACAATGAGAACACATTAATACAGGAAGGGGAACAGCACACCCCAAGGCCTGTTGGAGGGGTCATGGTGAGGCAGATCATCAGGATAAACAGCTAATGCATGCAGGACTTAATACCTAGGTGATGGGTTTATAGGTGCAGCAAACCACCATGGCACATGTATACCTATGTAAAAAACCTGCATATTCTGCACATGTTTCCTGGAAATTAAAATGCAATGCAGTTTAAATTAAAAAAGAGTAATGCATACATTTAGTGTAGCCTGTGTACAGTGTTTAGAAAGTCTACAGTAGTGTACAATAATGTCCCAGACCTCATTCACTTGCCACTCTCATTCATTGACTCACCTAGAGCAACTTCCAATCCTGCAAGCTCCATTTATTGTAAGTGTCCCATACAGGTGTACCACATTTTATCTTTTACATAGTATTTTGATTGTACCTTTTCTATGTCTGAATATGCTTAGTTACACAAATACTGACTATTGTGTTAAAATTGCCAAAGTAGTTAGTAAGTAACGTGCTGTACAGTTTGTAGCCTAGGAGCAATAGGCTATCCCATATTGGTGGGTAGTAGGCTATGTCATCTAGATTTGCGTAAATACTCGCTACAATGTTTACACAATGATAAACTTGCCTCATGACACATTTCTTAGAATGTATTCTGTAATTAAGTAATGAATGACAGTCTACATAATTTAAAAATATTTTATTCTTATTTTAGACACATCATTTCTTTCCCATATTTTAGCCAAATATATATTACATGAATGTAATTAAGTGTATCCATTTGTTTGGCATAATTGCAGTTTTATAGAGTTGCAAAAATATTGAGTAACAAATTCAGATCTTCACCCATTAAAGACATCCTTAGCTACTACTCAATATACAATTATTCTTTCTAAATTGTCCAGTCACAGAATGATTCTACCCCTAATATAAGTACCTTGAGAGTTAGAAAATTACAGCTCACATATTTACAGATCCTTATAAAAGATTTATGTGTTGGAGAGCCTCGGGATACATAAATAATATAAATGGACATTGTTATTTGAAACCAATCATTTGTTTATGGACATTCATCTAATTTTTGAGTCTAGACTGAAGCACAGATTATTTTTCTCATGTTGGTTTTCAAAAAAACTGTCAAATATCAAAGCAAGTATAATAATTTGTGTATTACTGACATTTGATTTATAATATGCTAATATTTTAAATATTTCAAGCAATAAAATAATAAATGAAACTATAATTTTATGTTTGTTTATATTATAAATATATATGATACAATAGGAATTACTTATGAATCTTTTAAAATAGATTACACGTTAGAAAATATTTTAGGTTAAATTTCCCACTTAGCAGTAAAGACCACTGGCAATATTATTATCAAAAACATGACAGAATAAAGAAAGAATTACAGGATGTGGTTTCTTTTTTTCTTAAGTGCAGTTTTAAGTTCACAACAAAATTAAGAAGGTACAGAGATTGCTCCTATCCTTGCCCACACATGCATGGTCTTTAGCATTATCAGCTTCCCCTACCAGAGTGTACCTTTGTTACAACTAATGAATCTAACTAACACATCATTATTACTCAAAGTTCATCATTTACGTTAGGGTTCACTTTTGGTGCTGTATGTGCTATGTCTTTGCATAGATGCATAATGACATGTATCCACCATTATAGTATCATACAGAGTGGTTTCACCGTCCTAAGAATCTTCTGTGCTCCACTTAGTCATCTATCCTTCCGTATCACCCCTGGGAACCACTAATTTATTTCTGTCTCCTTAGTTTTGCCTGTTAAAGGATGTCATAGAATTGAATCACACACTGTGTACTATTTTAAATTGGCTTCTTTCACTCACTAGTATGCTTCTTTTTTTCTTTATCTCTTTCTATGGTTTGATGTTTAATTTCTTTTTAGTGCTATACAATATGCTATTGTTTGGATGCACTGCCTTTTACTGAAAGGCATCTCAATGCTTCGGAGTTTTAGAAATTATTAATAAAGTTGCTATAAACATCCATATGTAGGTTTTTGTGTGGGAATAAGTTTTCAACTCATTTGCGTAAATGCCAGGAAGAATGATTGCTAAGTTATATGGTAAGAGGCTGTTTCATTTTGTAAATAAATACCAGTCTTCTATCATTTTACATTCTCACCACCAGTTTTTGAGAGTTTTGTTGTTCTACATCCTTGTGAACATTAGGTATTGTCAGTGTTCTGGATTGCGGCGATTAGAGTTATCTCATTGTTTTACTTTGCATTTTCTTGATGATCTATGATTGTGAGCATCTTTTTATATGCTTATTTACCATCTGAGTATCTTCTTAGGTGAGGTATCTGATATGCCTTTGGCCCATTTAAAAAATCTTATTGTGTTCTCATTGTAGAGTTTTAAGATTCTTTGTACATTTTGGGTGTCAGTCCTTTAGAAGATAAGTAATTTTGTGTCAAATATTCCCTCCAAGTCAGTGGATTATATTTTCATTATCTTGACAATGTATTTTACAAAGCAGAAATTTCTAATTTTAATCAAGTTTACTTTATCAATTATTTCATTCATAAATTTCACTTTTGTGATTGTATTTAAAAAGTCCTAACCCAACCCAAGAGCACATAGATTTTATCCTATATTATCATGGAGGAGTTTTATAATTTTATATTTTACGTAAAAGGTCATATATTTTACATAAAAGGTCTGTGATACACTTTCAGTTAAGGTTCATGAAGGGTATAAGGTCTAGGTTCTTTTTGTTTCATGTGAATGTCCAGTTTTTACAACATCATTTTTTGAAAAACTATCTTTTCTCCATTGCATTGCTTTTGTTTATTAGTCAAAATCATTGGACTATATGTATGTGAATCTATTTCCTGTAGTTCTTTCCATCAGTTCGTTTGCCTTTTTTTTTAATGAATAACACACTATCTTCATTGCTGTAGCTTTAAATACATCTTGAAGTTGAGTAGTGCCAGTCCTTCAGCTTCATTCTTCTCCTTCAATATTGTGTTGTCTGTTCTGGATCTTTTGCATCTCTGTATAAACTTTAGAATTAGTTGGTCTTAACTGCAAAATAACTTTCTGGGATTGTGATTGGTATTGCAATGAATCTATAGATCAAGCTTGGAAGCACTGACATGTTGATAATATTAAGTCTTGCTTTCCATGAACATAGAATATATTTCCATTTATTTAGTTTCTTGATAACTTTTGTAAGAGTTTTGAAATTTTTCTTTATTGTATCTTATACATATTTTGTAACATGTTTGCTTAAGTATTTTTATTTTGGGGAATGCTAATAGATGATAATGTCATATGTGAACAAAAACAACTTTATTCTTTTATCCCAAACTGTATATATTTTATTTATTTTTACCTTATTGCATTACTAAGACTTCAGCATGATGTTGAAAATCAGTGGTGAAAGAGGATATCCTTGACTTATTCTTGATCTTAGCAAGTAAGATTCAAGTTCCTCACTATTAAATATAAGGTTAGCTATAGGTTTCTTATAGTTTTTGTTTTTTAATCAACTTGAGGATGTTTCCTTGTATTTCTATTTTTGAGAGTTTTTACATAAATGGGAATTGGATTTTGTCACACGATTTTTTTCCATCTATTAATATGATCATGTGCTTTTTCTTATTTTGCCTACTGATATGATGGATTACATTAACTGATTTTTTGAATGTGGAACCAACCATGCATACCTGAGATAAATCCCACCTGGTTGTGGTGGATAGATCTTTTTATATATTTTTGTGTTTCATTTGCTAATATTTCCTTTTTAAAAACAGAATGGATTTTTAGGACTCTGCAGATTTTTACTTTATGTAGTTGAGATCTTCTTATATATGATTTTAACAGGGGACAACACGACACTCTTTACAAGTTTTATAAGTAAGTTGTTATGTCCACTAACTTTTCTTTAAGGCTTTTTCATCTATGTTCATGAGAGATATTGGTCAATAGTTTTGTTTTTTTTTTTTCTTTTAATGGCTTTTCTGGATTTGGTATTAGGGTAATGCTGCCTTCACTGAATGAATTGGAAAGTATTCCTTACACTTTTCTCTTCTGACAGAGATTGAAGAGAATTGGTATTGTTTCTTTCTTAAATGTTTGATAGAAATCACTGGTGAACTCATCTGGTTCTGATGTTTCCTTTTTCAGAAGTTTATTAAATATTGATTTAATTTCTTTAATAGAGGCCTATTTGGATTATCTACTTATTTTTATGTGTTTTGACAGAGTGTGCCTTTTAAGAAATTGTTCTGTTTTGGCCAGGCATGGTTGCTCATCCCTGTAATCCCAGCACTTTGGGAGGCCGAGACAGGAGGATAACGAGATCAAGAGATTGAGAACATCCTGGCCAACATGGTGAAATCCCGTCTCTACTAAAATTGCAAAAATTAGCCGGGCGTGGTGGGGAGCGCCTGTAACCCCAGCTACTTGCGAAACTGAAATAAGAGAATCTCTTGAACCCTGGAGGCAGAGATTTCAGTGAGCCGAGATACTGCCATTGCACTCCAGCCTGGGTGACAAGAGTGAAACTCCATCTAAACAACAACAAACAAACAAACAAACAACAACAACAACAACAAAATTTGGTCTGTTTCAAATAGTTTATCTTTGTGGGTATGTAATTGTTCATAATATTTCTTTGTAACTTTGTATTTTTATAGATTTAGAGGTACAAATTCAGTTGGGTTAGATGAATATATTGCATAGTGGTGAAGTCTGGGCTTTTAATATAGCCATTACTCAAAGAGTATACATTCTATCCATTAGCTAGTATTTCATTTCTTCCTTCCCTTCCACCCTTCCACACATTAGAGTCTCCAGTGTCTATTAGTCCATAGTGTATGTCCATGTGTACCTACCGTTTAGCTCTTACTTTCAGGTGAGAAAGAGAAGTTATTGATTTTCTGCTTCTGAGGCATTTCACTTAGGATAATGATATCCAGTGCCATCCATGTTGCTGCAAAAGACATAATGTTATATTTTGTTATGGGTAAGCAGTATTATTGTGTGTGTGTGTGTGTGTGTGTGTGTATCACATTTCTTGTCCAATCATCTGTTGATAGACAGGTTGATTCCATGATTTTTGCTATTGTGAATAGTGATGAGATAAATATGTAAGTGCAGATGTCTTTTGACATAATGGTTTCTTTTCTTGAGTGTAGAAACCCAGTAGTGGAATTGCTGAATCAAATGGTAGTTCTATTTTACTTATTTGAGAAATATCCATACTGTTTTTCTTAGAGGTTATACTAATTTACATTCCCACAAATATGTATAAGTATTTCATTTTCTTTGGTTTTTCACGAATATCAGTTGTTTCTTGACTTCTTAATAATGGCTATTCTGAGTAGTGTAAGATGATTTCTCATTGTGGTTTTAATTTGCATTTCTCTGATAATTAGTGATGCTGGGCATTTTTTCATGTTTGTTGACTGCTCTGTGTCTTCTTTTGAGACATGTCTGTTCATATTCTTTGCCTTTTTAATAAGGTTATTTGCTTTATTTCTTGTTGAGTTATTGAGTTCTTTATCAGATGCATTATTGGAAAATAATTTCTCCCATGTAACATCATTTTAATGACTATATAATTCAAAATGGCCCCTTTTCATTTTTGATACTAGGAATTTGTTTTTCTCTCTTTTCTTCATAGTGAACCTGACTACAAGCTCAGTGATTTTATGGATCTTTCCTAAGAACCAGCTTTTGGCTTTCTTAGTTTTCTGTATGATTTTCTGTTTTCAATTTAGTTGATTTCTGCTTTAATTCTTATCATTTGTTCTCTTCTACTTACTTTGAGTTTAACTTGCTCTTCTTTTTCTAATTTCCTAAAGTAGAAGCATAGGTAATTGATTTTAGATTCAATGCTATATATTTCCTTCTAAGCACTGCTTTTACTGCATCCCACTAATTTTGTTAAGTCATGTTTTGTTATTATTTAGTTCACTTTTTAAGTGTGGTGCTGAGTGAAAGGCAACTTAAACTGTTTATATTCAATCAGAACAACTAGAAGGGAGGAAGAGTGAGAATTTAAAAAAAAAATTAAGTTAGAAAATACAATTTAGTCTTTATTTATGTAAATAATACTACTCTCATTAACCGTCACCACTCTATCTCCTCCCTTGCTACCTTTCCCAACCCCTGGTAACCATCATTCCAACATTGTAGTATCTCTGATATAGTTTGGATATTTGTCTTCATTCAAATCTCATGTTTAAATGCAATCTCCAGTGTTGGAGGCTGGTCCTGGCGGGAGGTGTTTGGGACATGGGAGCCGATCACTTATAGCTTGGTACTGTTTTCATGATAGTTAGCGAGTTCTCAAGAGATCTGATTGTTTAAGTATATGGCATCTCCCCCCACCCACTCTCTCTTCTTCCTGCTTTTGCCAGGTGAAGTGCTTGCTCCTCCTTCACCTCCCACCATAAATAAAAACTTCCTGAGATCTTCCCATAAGCAGAGGCTGCCACTGTGCTTCCCGTAAAACCTGCCGAAATGTGAGTCAATTAAATTTATTTTCTTATTAATTACCAGTCACAGATATTTCTTTACAACAATGCAAGAATCACCTAATAGAATCTCCATGAGTTCATTTTTTTTTCAGTTTTAGCTCCCACAGATGAGTGAGAACATGAAAGTTTTTTTTTTTTTGTATGCTTGACTTATATTTCACTTAATATAATTTCCTTCTGTTTCTTTCATATTGTTGCAAATGACAGGATTTCATTAATTTTACAGTTGAATAATACTTCATTGTATAATGTACCATATTTTCTTCATCCTTCCATCCAGCGATGAGCACTTAGGTGGATTCCACATCTTAGTATTATGAATAGTGTTGCCATAAGAGAGCTGCATTGTTATGAATAGTGCAGATAGCTCTTTGACATACTGATTTCTTTATTTAGGATATACACCTAGCAGTGAGATTGCTAGATTATATGGTAGCTCTATTTTTAGTTTTTTGAGGAACCTCCATAATGTTCTCCTTAGTGACTGTATGACCATTTTAACAGGGTGAGATGACATCTCCTTGTCATTTTGATTTGCATTTCTTTGATAATGTTCTTTGATGATTAGTAATGTTCAACATTTTCTTTTCAGAGAGCTATTGTCTGTCCATCTGTATATCTTCTTTTTAAAAATTTATATTTAGATCTTTTGCCCATTTAAAAGATCTGATTAGATAGAATGAAAATAGTAGTTGATAACTATAACCAATAATAATTTATTGTATACTTTAAAGTAACTGTAAGAGTAGAATTGGCACTAACACAAGGAAATGATAAATTCTTGAGGTGTTATCTATCCTAATTACCCTAATTTTATTGTTATACATTATATGTTGGTCTCAAAATATCACATGT
Organism: Rhinopithecus roxellana; assembly: GCF_007565055.1. Lineage (NCBI taxonomy): Eukaryota > Metazoa > Chordata > Mammalia > Primates > Cercopithecidae > Rhinopithecus > Rhinopithecus roxellana. The sequence continues at coordinate 46,069,666 of NC_044551.1, forward strand.
ATCCCATAAATATATACACTTATATTTATATATCTGTACTCACAATAATTTAAAATTAAAAAATGATATTTCTCTCTGGACACCCTGCTTATCAGATTTTTGTTTTTATTTTGTTAAAACCATAAAATGTTTTGCAAAGAAGCTTAAAGAACTACTGAGAAACTTTTGAAAACACTTTAAATCATTTCTAAACCAAAGGAGCACTCTAATAATTAAATAAACTGAGCAAAAATAAAAATGAGCAGAAAAATGAATCTTAACAAGTAAGCATACTTCTTTATACTCTAAATAAAATTCTAGAACACTGCGATGTAGTATCAAGCAGACAGGGTGCATCTGGGAATTTCAAATAAGTATTTTCTAAAGGTGGTAAAAATTATCTCCTCATTGTACCACTGGCCGCATGCATGATACTGAATGAAAAACTTCAACTTTTTGACTTATGGATTTTAATTAAGTAATTTGAAGGACTGAACAAATTTGTTATTTAATTCTAAAGCTATCTCTGACGGTTCATTTTGGTTTCTTAGAGGTATTCTAAGGGCTCTGAGAGGCACTGGGAAATTACAGAATAGACAAATTTACTTTAGGCTTCACCTTCCACAGTTTTTCAGCTAGAACAGCACTTTTTGAACTTTGAATTGCTTTTTAATATGTTGAAATTTTGTGTTAGATGTCACTTTCATGACGTTTTCCAGACTTTAAAGACAAATTGTTCAGAAAATGTTGGACTGACTATTCTCTAAAATTCAGTTTTTCTTTTGATAAGAAGCTCATGCTTATTTTCTACATATTTAAAATATTTTCTAAACAGATATTTTAATAAACTATTAGTAGAACTCTTAGTGATATTTGGAAATAAATAATCTCATGTCTTAGGAATTATATATATTTAAATTAAATATATTTTTATTTTTAAATTTAAATTTATATATAAATATATAAACATCTATATATGTAAAGTTAATATTCACATGGTGTTGATATTTAAATTAATATACATTTAAATTTACAGGTATAAATTCATTAACATGTATTAAGTTTACACAATAATATATGTATATTAATATTTAAATTCATACATATAAATTCGCATGTATATTTATATTTTTATAAATATATGTGTATGCATGTATATACATGCATCTATATGTAAATATAAATACATTTAAGCATGTAAATGTATAAATATAAATATATTATTTACATATTACATATAATATAGTAATTTAGATACAAATATAGTGCATATATATTTATATGTATATAAATGTATATATATATGTTTATAAATATACAGGTAATTTATATATAAACACATGTATGTATATAAATACATTCATGTATATTTGCATTTATATATTTAAATTTATATAAAATTGGGTAAGAGATCTTTATATATACATATGTATAAATTTATGTAGAAATTTAATCACTTCTCCTAAAAACATTTTGTTTTCACATCAACAAGACACTAAACTCATGCAAATAACACAAAGCTTCATGCATGAACTATATTTTTCTCCAACTAGAAATATATCCGTAATGTAAAGAATGCAATTCCGGTAATTAAATAAAAACGACTCCCCAGAAGAAATATGAGTTTTTCAATGTAACATATTATATGAAAATCCAGAATTACACCCACAATTTAACTTGTAGTAATTCACATCATAAATTTGACTTAACAAATGGTTTATGTCCTCTGTAAAATAGAATACATTTTACATAGTTGAGTTAAATGCGTCCATTTTCATTTATATAACTATGTATTGAACATAAGAAATATATTTCTTAAATTTGTAATAATTGTAGAAATCGATACTGCTAAAAGAAAAATGGAATTAGGCCAATTTTTATTAATTATTTTGTTTTTGGGTTTGTGTCTGGCATATATCTGCTACTATTCTGTTGTTTTGTTTGTACTTTTACAAAAGGTCATAGCATGACCAAATTTATTTGATTTTAATACTATATGAATTATAAGTGTTTTTCATTAAGATTAGTACCTTTCGTGTTACACAGTCATCTCTTGGTCTCTGCAGGGTATTGGCTCCAGGAACTCTTAAGTTTACCAAAATCCAAGAGTACCCAAGTCAGTAATATAAAATATCATTGTATTTGCATATTACCTTCAAATATCCTCCATATACTTTAAATCACCTCTAGATTACTTATAATATCTAATACAATATAAATCATATGTAAATCATTATACTGTATTCTTGTCTTTTGTATTATTTGTTAATGTTGTACTCATTTCTTTTAAATTTTTGATTATGTCTGATGCATGATTAGTTGAATCCACAGATGCAAAAGCCGCGTGTAGAAAGGGTCAAATGTATATGAAAAAAAGTTTCAGATTTAAAGCCTTGTAACTGCTCTTCTATATTTTATTCTAGAAGCTTTATAGTTTGATCTTCGACTTTCAGATATGCAATCTCATTGCGATTCATTTGTAAGAATGTAGTGAAGTAGAAGTTAAATTTTATTGTTTTTTTTTTTTTTTTTCATAAGACCAGGCATTTGACTTAGAATCATTTACTGAAAAGATTCAACTCCCTTTCCTATCAAGTGTCCAGATATGTTTGAATCTTTTAGTTTTTTCTTGGCACTCACTATCTTGCTCAGTTTCTTTATTTGCTATCCTTGCAGCTTGCTCTTATTGGTGAGATTTGTCTCTATCTTATTTTGACCTATTGATGACCTATAAGAAATATAGATATTATTTTATTATCTATTTTATGCAATCACATTGTTGAACACCCTAATGATGTAATTTTCCGGAGAACTGTGCTGCTGTTTGCAATGGTGATATTATTTTCTCATCCTTTGCAGCATTCATGACCATGCATATGTGTGTGTACATGTGTTATTATTTTGGCTAGAAAATTGACATCAATGTTACCACGAGTGGTGATGGCACACAAGTACAGACATTTTATTATCTTGAATGTAAATACAGCTATTGTAATTATTGTGTATGATATTGAATTTATCATGAAAATTCTATTTCTAGGAAATAATATTTTTAAACAAAGTAGTAGTGAACGTAATTAAGGACGATACTAAAAAGATAATTACAAAGTAATCTTAAGAGTGCTTATTTTTGTGAACATTATTACACTTCCTGATCCTCTTGAAATTATACAACAATAAATTGACATGTGGTTCACTTCTTCATGGGTACATGATGGTGTACTTTATTTGTAACATAGTAAATGCTTCAATGCTATTTGATATGCATGTTTGCTTATTTTTGTTTCTGCTTATATTTATATATATTTATATATTATCTTGGATTAGTGGCTGTGACTAAATTGGTAGAATATATTTAGAGTATATAGATAATTTTGTTCCTAAATATTTCTCTTTTTTTATCATAAACTCAATAAAATACATATGCAAATTAAATGTACCAGCTTAACTAGTGTATGATTGGAGGAAAACAGGCAATGGAAGATCAACTCCTGTTTTAAATATAATAATCTGTGGTAGCTGGAAAATTAGAAACATATCCTAATATTTTGGATAAGAGAGCCAGTGAACGGGCAGAGTATAAGTCTGAGTAATGTGTTAGGACCACTGGGGTGAATCGTATTCTTTAGTTCAAATAATATAATGAAAATAGACTCACTGAATGTCTCCAAACAAGAACTGATAAATAGAACTGTTTTCCTTTAAAAAATGTGCTGTATTGAGACAGCTGAAATATGCAGCCATACATGATAGTGTTAGAGAAACTGAATGTGAAATATCTTAAAACCCTCCGTTGTCTAAGTGTCTTACTTTGGAAAAGCCATTTACTCTCTATAAAAATTAAATTCCCTTATAGGTGTAAGAGATAACATACTAGTAACATTACAGAATTTTGTAAAGATTAAATGATACAATCTTAGTAAAATTTACAATGTATTTCCTGCTGCCTAGTATAAGCTTAATAAATGCTAGCCGTTATATGTGTTTTTGTTATTTTGCTGTCCTTAAAGTTACAGCCATTCAAATCTACAGCCACTGAAGAGGACATTAAAATCCTAAAATAGGTAGATTACTTTGCAAAGAGTGTTTTATACACCAGCAAAAATATGAGTCAATTTTGAATTTTCTTACCTCTGATTTGCTAACCCTGTTTATAGTTAACATAGTTCAATGCTAAATTATTGCATCGGAAGGAAAGCAAATAATATTTAAATTATTCAAATTTTTGACTAAGCTGGCAATAATAATTCATTCTAACTTTCTGATCAGTAACTGGAAAGGAAAGGGGCAGAAATGCATCACTCACTGAATATTTTACAATCCATTTACATAAATATTGGTGAAATGAATGATATTTTAAAAGAGCACACAACTCTACATCCAATAAAATATGCTACTCTCATTATTATCAACAAGACAGGTTCTAAAAATGTTGGCAGATCTATACATTTAGGTTAGTAATATTCAGTTATTCACTTTTATGCTTATATAAATATATCAAGCATAGAAATATGTATTTGTGAATGTGCTGTAATTTATTTTTAAAGTATATATTGAGAAAAGGAATGATTTCTTGCACAATGGCAAAAAAACAAACGGGAAATTATATGTTCACATGATTACATGCCTATATAATTTATTCTAAGTGCATGAATATTGGACTAATTCTACTTTAAAATCATAAAACCCATTGTCATAGTTATATGTAGTGATAATATTACACTGACAAAGACTCACAAGGAACTGATTTTAGAATGTTCAGGACTAGTGTATGCTACAGAACTAGCTGAATCAGTGGCTGCAGGAAAAATATGCTAAATTTACGGAGGCTATCATTGAGTTTATAAAGAAGTTACTGAATAAAATTTGATTAAAAAATCAAACTGTACATCATTTGTCATTCTATTTAAATAGGTAGTTTTGGTGTCTGGAAAGATTTGTAAGTTTTTTTTTTTTTTTTTTTTTTATTTTATTTTTTTTTGAGACGGAGTCTAGCTCTGTCGCCCAGGCTGGGGTGCTTTGGCGCGATCTCGGCTCACTGCAAGCTCCGCCTCCCGGGTTTACGCCATTCTCCTGCCTCAGCCTCCCGAGTAGCTGGGACTACAGGCGCCCGCCATCTCGCCCGGCTAGTTTTTTGTATTTTTTTTAGTAGAGACGGGGTTTCACCGTGTAGACCAGGATGGTCTCGATCTCCTGACCTCGTGATCCACCCGTCTCGGCCTCCCAAAGTGCTGGGATTACAGGCTTGAGCCACCGCGCCCGGCCTTTTTTTTTTTTTTTTTAAACAAATACTTGATAAGCCACTTCTGAGTTGAAGATAGATTAGAAAACTTAAGTTAAAAAAATAAAGAAGTCAAAGCAAAATGAAAAGTAAATTAACAGAGAAGTTGCTGTCATTTATCATACCTTAATAGAAAAATCCTCTCTCCTGCAGAATTTAGTAGTCCATCATCTTCAGTAATCACCTTTGTAGTTTTGAATGCTAGTAGCTTCTTCATTTCAGAATAGTCACATCAATCACCTCCTAAAGATTTCTAGTCAGTGGAGTTAATAAGAATTGTGCACATCACATGATGATTTAGGAGAGGTGAAGAAGAAACCTGTGATGATACAGCAGTCAGAGACATTATGAGTGAATCGCTGTTTGAGTAAAATTTCAGGAAAATGTCACAAAAATATTTTTTGATAAATTCAAACTGAGGGATTTGTTACTGCACTTTGACATAAAAGGTTTTGAATCAGTTATGTCTGTTCCAGTTAAAGTAACTTCAAAAAAATAAAAATGTTTATGGTTTGTGTAAGTTTGCAGAATTAAAGGTATTTGGTCATTGCAATTACTTAATTTTTTAAATTATCTGCCTAGTATCTATTTTATATATAGGGCTGTAAACAAGAACTTAAAGAGTTTTTTGTACAATACAGACCAAAATAAGTGTTTGTCTAATTCAATGCGGTAAAATAAATAAACTGTATAACATATTCTTAAAGTTTACATAAAATTCTAGTGCATGCCTGTATTTATAGAGCTCCAGCTGTCAAAACTCAAGGAAAATATCATAAAGTGGAATCATATAAAAATCATATAAAAGCAGGTGATAATACACTTTAAAAATTGTTTACACACACAAATGATGACAATTATAAATAGTATAACGTTTTATCTAATAAAAGTTGAAGTGTTTTAAAATATATGTAAACTTAAAAAATCCTAAGGCTGTTAAAATGACATTCAAGCATTAAATACATAGAAAGAATGCTTAGTTTAAATAAAATGCAAATTCTAGTGTATAAAGATAACATGCATTAAATAAAACAGTGGCACCACCATCGCAAAGTAGCTTAGCTTATAAATAATAAATAAATCCTATATAAGGTGCTGGTAAATGCTGTAAAAAAATGAAAAAGGTAGATTAAAAGATATATACATTTATAAATATACATACTCTTATATCTGTATGTCCATATATGTGAAGCTATATCTGTATAGGCATGTATACACCTATTCTAAAAAGCTGATTGATTTCCAAATTAAAATTTATATTTTACAAACATATAGAAAATATAAACAAAATGTAAATATAAAAATCTTCATAATCCCACCAAATACAAACAGCATTTTCATTTTGTGTTTCTGTATAGTATAAGAGATCATACAGATACAGTATTTACAATAATACATTTTCAATGACTTGATGATACATGATCTTCTCTAAGGTCCATAATGGATTTAATCAACTTTGAGTTTGTCATCCTACTACCCCCAAAACATTTAACATACCATTATTTTTATATTTACACCTTGTGCAAATCCTGTCACATTTCTGTCAGTTCTTAATGTTAGGTTTATAATAAAAACAAATACATATGATTCAAATACAGTGAAATACCTTGACCTCATTAAATGCTCTTGGAAAGTGCATTACTTAAAGTAAAGGTATCATAGAAAATATCTTTCTCTTAAATGTTAATGCCTCTACCAATAAAGTAGTTCATAAAACCATTTTAGGCAGATACAAAGTCCCCCTCTTTTTTGTTTTAAAGTAATATATGCTTAATTATACAGAAAGTTTTATATTATTTTATGTACAAATCACTTTATATTTTTCCTTTCATGTGTTTTTATATATTATATTGAAGCTTAATACTGCAATAAAAAGTCTAAAAAACATAGCTGCAGTACTTGAAGCCACTTCCTCATTGCAACCCAAAGGAAACATACCTGTGTGATGATAACCCAGATCAAGATTTAGCATGTTACTGGCACCCACAAACCTCACTAGTACTTACTAACAGTTCATTACTTCCCCAAAAATTTAACTAATATTCTCACTTGTATTATTTGTAGTAGGGGAGTAATGATTCCCAAAGACGTCGATGTCTTATTCCCTGGTACTTGTGAGTATGTTGTTCCATAGCAAATGAGAATTAATCATGAAGAATTCATTCAGGTTTGCTATTCAGCTCACCTTAAAATAAGTAGAATATCCTGGATTATGCAGGTTGTCCCTGTGTAATGACAAAGGTGCTTACAAATGGAAAAGGGAGGTAAAAGAGTCAGAGAAGAGAAAGAGTTGTAGCAAAAGAAGCAAAAGTCTAAGCAATCATTGCCTTTTGAGATGGAGGAATGGGGGTACAAACCCAGGAATGCAAGCATCCTCTATAAACCAGGAAAGGCAAAGAAATGGAATCCCCTTGGAGTCTCTAGAAAGAATGCAGCCTACTGACACATTGATTTTACCTCAGTGACACTCCTTTCAAACTCCCAGAGTCCAGAACTGTGAGAGAATATTTTTGTCTTGTTTTAAACCAAGTACATTTATGGCGATTGGTTACAGTAGCAATAGGAAACTAATATACACTTAGATTACTTCTTTTTGAATTTTATATAAGTTGAGAATACAATCTGTACTTTTTGTGTCTGATTTTCATCACATAGCATTATAGTAGTGATAGTGATGTGTAGGGCTACTTCATTCAATTCACAACTGTTTAGTATTCCATTACAATAAAACACCAGAATATATTGGAAAATTTGTGTCTCTCCTAGTATTGCTGACCTTTGTGATGTGTGATGGTTAATACTGAGTGTTAGGGAAACAAAGTATTGATCCTGGGTGTGTCTGTGAGGGTATTGCCAAAGGAGATTAACATTTGATACAGTGGGCTGGGAAAGGCAGACCCACCCTTAATCTGGGTGAGCATAATCTAATCAGCTGCCAGTGCAGCTAGAATATAAGCAGGCAGAAAAATGTGAAAAGAGAGACTGGCCTAGCCTCCCAGCCTACATTTTTCTCTTATGCTGATTCTTTCTGCCCTCAAACATCATATTCCAAGTTCTTCAGTTTTGGAAATCGGACTGATTCTCCTTACTCCTCAGTCTGCAGACGGCCTATTGTGAGACCTTGTGATCATGTGAGTTAATACTTAATAACCTCATACATATATTTCATTTATATATTAATAAATATATAATTAACACACAATTATATATTAATATTAATTATATATAACATGTATATTCCATTAATTCTGTTTCTCTAGAGAACCCTGACTAATACAGATTTTGGTACCAGGTGTGGTTCCAAAGGAACAGACTATTAAGGATGAAATTATTTCATTGGTTATGGAGTGTCTGGAGTTGGCTGCTTAATATGATTAGACCCCGAAATGCTAAGGACTCTACTTCTAATAGTATGAAGAACACTGATAGTCCTTGGCAGAAATTGTTTAGAGAAAATAAATGCAATTGACACTCCTGATTCAGTGCTAGTGAGAGGCAAGGAGTTTAGTGACTCCATGTACAATACTCTGACCATATGTGGAGAACTAAGGAACATAATGAAGCTGGTTGGTTGTTCCTAAGTGAAAGAAAATGGTGAACTCAGGGATTCTATCTCCTAGCTTCAGAAGCAGATGCTGAGCCTCAAATCTGTAAGATTGCCCTGAGTGAGAGTCTTATTTCCTGTAGAGAAAGAGCTGGAATTGCGGAAAAATAGACACAAGCTCTAATCATGTGAGTGACTGACCAGCAACAAAAGGTGCAGGCACAGCCTCGCCAGGGGTCTACTGTTAAAAGGAGGACATTCATTGAAAAGAATGGGACCCTGCAACTTGGAATGGGGACACGTGGGAGGACTCTGGTGAAGCTGAGGACACTGAGCTTGTAAACTCTGACAAACCGTTTTTGCCAGAAGAAACAGCTTCCCCATCCCCAGCAGTGGCAATGTCTCCCTGGCCCAGACTACCATCAGCCTTTCCACCTTTGTCTGAGGAGGTAAACCCTGCAATGCCTGAGGCAACACCGATGGCCTGTCCTGAGGCAGTTGCCAGGCAAAATAATGTTGATTCTCCTCAGGTGCCACCACCAATACTCCTGTTTGCTTCTAGACCTATAATCCAGCTAAAGTCCTGGTGGGCTCCTAGAAGCGAGGCTGAGAGTGTGACCCATGAGGAGGTGCACTGTACTCAAAAAGAACTGCTCGAGTTTTCTAATGTATATAAACAGAAATCTGAAGAAAAGGCATGGGAATGAATATTATTAAGGATGTGAAATAATGGAAGATGGAACATAGAGTTGAATCAGGCTGAATTTATTGATTTGGGCTCACCAAATAGGGACTCTGCATTTAATGTTGCAGCTTGGGGAGTTAAAAAAGGTTCTAAAAGTTTATTTGCTTGGTTAGCTACAATATGGATTAAAAGGTGGCCCACAGTGAGCAAGCTGAAAATGCTTGTTCTCCCTTGGTTTAATGTTGAGGAAGGAATCCAAAGGCTTAGGGAGATTGCGATGGTGGAGTGGATTAGTCACTTTAGACCTACTCATCGCAGCTGAGAGAGTCCAGAAGACATACCCTTGACCAATGCCTCACAAAATAGATTTGTGAATGCAGCACCTGCATCTTTGAAGAGCCCTGTAATTGCTCTTCTCTGTATGTCAGATCTAATGGTGGGAACTGCTGTCACTCAACTACAAAATTTAAATGCAATGGGAATAATTGGATCCTGAGGTGGCAGGGGCCAAATGGCAGCATTCAGTCACCAAAGGCAAAGTGGGTGTAGCTACTGTAATGGATGGTGGAGGCAAAGCAGCAATCAAAACAGTCTAACTCGTGTGGAACTCTGGCATTGACTAATTAATCACGGTGTTCCTAGAAGCGAAATTGATAGGAAGCCTACTGCATTCCTACTTAATTTATGCAAGCAGACAACTTCTAAGTCAAATGAATAAAAGGCTAATTTGAATTAAATAAAAAGACAGAATCACTGCCCCGCAAACAATTTCCAGACTTGAGCCAGTTTACAGACCCAGAACCACTGAGTGTCAGGGATGGAGGTTATGCATGGGCTCAGCAAGATGGGCTTCCACTCACTAAGGCTGACCTGGCAACAGCCACTGCGGAATGCCCAATTTGCCAGCAGCAGATGTCAATACTGAACCCTCAATATGGCACCATTCCTCAGGGTGAACTGCCCGCTACCTGGTGGCAGGTAGATTATATTGGATCTCTTCCATCATGGAAAGGGCATAGGTTTGTCCTCACTGGAACAGACACTCCAGATATGGGTTTGCCCATTTTGCATGCAATGCTTCTGCCAAGACTACCATCCATGGACTCATGGAAATGCCTTATGTACCATCACGATATTCCACACAGCATTGCATCTGACCAAAGCACTCATATTACGGCTAAAGAAATGCGTCGGTGGGCTCACGCTCATGGAATTCACTGGTTTTACTGTTCCCCATCATCCTGAAGCAGCTGGATTGAAAGAATGGTGGAATGGCCTTTTGAAGTCACAATTGCAATGCCAACTAGATGACAATACTTTGCAGGGCTGGGACACAGATCTCAAGAAGGCAATGTGTGATCTGAATCAGCATCCAACATATGGTACTCTTTCTCCCATAGCGAGGATTTATGGGTATGGAAATCAAGGGGTGGAAGTGGCACCACTCACCATCTCCCACAGTGATCCACTAGCAAAATTTGTGCTTCTTGTTCCTAAGACATTACGTTCTGCAGGCCTAGAGGTCTTAGTTCCAGAGGGAGAAATGCTGACATCAGGAGACACAACAATGATTCCATTAAACTGGAAGTTAAGATTGTCACCTGGACACTTTGGGCTCCTCCTACCTTTAAGTCAACAGGCTAAGAAGGGAGTTACAGTGTTGGCTGGGGTGGTTAACCCAGCCTAACAAGATGAAATCAATCTACTACTCCACAATGGAGGTAAGGAAGAGTATGCATGGAATATGGGAGATCCATTACGATGTCTCTTAGTATTATCATGCCCTGTGATTAATGTCAATGGGACAATACAACAGCCCAATCCAGGCAGGACTAAAAATGACACAGATGCTTCAGGAAGGAAGGTTCTGGTCACTCCCTTAGGGAAAAAAAAACACTACCTACTGAGGTGTTTGCTGAAGGCAACAGGAATACAGAATGGGTAGTAGAAGAAGGTAGTCATCAATACCAGCTATTACCATGTGACTAGCTGCAGAAATGAGGAATGTAATTATCATGAGTATTTCCTCCTTCTTTTGTTAAAAGCAGGTTTGTGCATGTATACACTTGTACTAAGAAAATGTATTCATTTTATTTGCTTTTCCTTTATCACATGGCATAATATTTATTGACTTCACATCACCATTTAAGTATTGTTAACTTTCTGTAATAGTGTTTGGTTTGGGGATTGGTGCGTTTTGGTTGTACAGAGGATAGTTGTATTATGTTAGGTATAATTCTGACTTTATTATTGTCTTCATTTGAAGATTATGTGTGATTTCAGGAGATGTGTATGGGTTCAAGTTGACAAGGGGTGGGCTTGTGATGGTTAATGCTGAGTGTCAACTTGATTGGATTGAAGGATACAAAGTATTGATTCTGGGTGTGTCTGTGAAGGTGTTGCCAAAGAAGTTTAACATTTGAGTCAGTAGTCTGGGAAAGGCAGATCCTCCCTTAATCTGGGTGGGCACAATCTAATCAGCTGCCAGCGTGGCTAGAATATAAGCAGGCAGAAAAATGTGAAATAGAGACACTGGTCTAGCCTCCCAGCCTACGTCTTTCTCCCATGGTAGATGCTTCCTACACTTGAACAGCAGACCCCAGGTTGTTTGCTCTCCTGCTCCTCAGCCTGCAGATGGCCTATTGTGGGACCTTGTGATCGTGTGAGTTAATACTTCATAAACTGCTCTTTATATAAATATCTATTCCATTAATTCTGTCCCTCTACAGAGCCCTAATACATGGTGCTTGCAGTTTTGGAAAAATTACAAATAATGATACTTTGGACATTATTGCACATGCATATTAGAGAAAAATCAAAGGACAGATAGGTAGACAAAAATGCATACATAAACACATGTATATGTGAGATTGTTTATATATGACATACATTTAATTTAAGGGACGTTTTCACAAGCTTTTGCAAGTGATTGTACCAATTTACTCTTCCATAGTCAATGAATAAAATCTTAGGTGTTCCACATCTTCTAATATTTAATATTTTTTGTCACTGTCATTTATTTATTTACTTATTTGCTTGTTTGTTTATTTCATTTTAGCCATTCCATTGTGAATGTGGTAGACTATCACTGTAGTTTCTGTTTGCATTTCTCTGACCATTTTGTTCTGCATAAAACCATGTATAGGAATGCAGTGGTATCTAGGTTACCTTACTGCTTTTTAAAATTGTATTTTGCTGATAAATAATGATGCTGAACATCTATCTCTGTGATTATTTGCTATCATATATTTTATTTGACAAAGCATCTTGTTTGATCTTTTGCCTATTGTTAATTTTTTTAATTATTAAATTTTAAGGGTTCTTTGTATATCTTCTGGATATAAGTCCTTTGTCAGATTATGTGTGTTACAATTATTCACTCTAGAACTTGGCTCACATTTCTGTTGTTTTAGACATCTTCCACAGACAAAATTTTTAATTTTGATAAAGTCTAATTTGTCATTTAAAAAGGTTATGAATCACGTAGATTTATTGCTAAGCCCAAGTTCACGCAAGTTTTCGTGTGTGTGTGTGTGTGTGTGTGTTTTCCTTCTAGAAATCTTATAGTTTGTTTTACATGTAGGTCTATGGTCTAATCTGAGTCAGTTTTTGGATAAGTTGTAATGTATGTGACAAAGTTCTTTTTTTTTTGTTTTTGTTTTCTTTTGCATTCAGACATCTTGTTATTCAGCATAATTTGTTGAAGAGTCTGTCCATTCTCCATTGAATTGCTTTTGCATCTTAATCAAAAGTAAATTGACCATATCTCTATGATTTTCTTTTTGAGCTCTTATTTTCTCTCATAACAAATGCTGGTTGAATTTTATATATTTCTTAAATATTTGGATGCATTCATTTGTCAACTGTGTGTCTAAGTTTTTGCCCATTTGTTTATTAGATAATATGTTTTTCAAATGTATTTTCTTTAATACTATAAATTTCTAGGAATTCCATTTTTAGATAATTCTTTACTCTTTTTATTAATGTTAACTTATTTTTAGTTAATATATTCATATGCTGAATATATTATCTATTTTTAGTTTACTTTTTATTTTGTTTTACTTTATTTTTTACTTTCTTGATAGAAATGCTATGTTGATTTATCTTTAATATTTTTACACTATTGACTTTTTTCTGAATATAGTTTTTTAAATTATATTTCCACCAAATTTTCTATATCTTCACTAAGCTTTAGCAGGTTTAATCTGTACTCTGTACTATCTTCATTTGGCAGGTTTTATTTTAATTGTTACCATGCTTTTCCCAGCTTCCCTAAATTTTTGCATATTCTCAGAATTGTTTTTGTAACACTAATCCTTGAAGAATATTTTTCTGCTTCTGAAATTTTAGTTTCCTCAGATTTATACTTTATCCGAGTCTCTTTAAACACGTAGGCACTTTCAACTACATATCAGTTATTTCCCCTTGTCATTAAATATTTTGTCTCCAGGGAATTATGCATCTTAAAAATGTGCTGCCACCAAAAGTCTGACATGAAATTTCCCTTTCTCTGTATTTTCATAATGTACTATGCAGCAGTTGTTAATTAATATAGCACATCTTATTAAAATTACAGATTGATTTGTCTTCTTTCCTTCACTCACTCATAAAATTTTTAAGGACATAAGCTAAGTTTTTTTCTTTTGATCCCTAGAAGATACTAGAGATTTTGTCATAGAGTTTACTGTATAATTATCTATCTATCTATCTATCTATCTATCTATCTATCTATCTATCTATCTCAATATCTATCAATCTATCTCAATATCTATTATCTGTCTACAAAAAGAAACATTTTTAACACATTTTCTGTACCTTTTTTGTTTTATTCCCTCAGGGAAAATCTCCCCTACTCATTTACAGCAGGTTATTTTCACAGATCTTGCAAATGCATATGAGTTACTCAGTAGAGAGTGAATTAAATACAAAGAAAAATCAATGAAGCTCTGAAATAACTTTTAAAGAAATGATATACCTTAAAGTTGATGCAAACGGCAAATGTGGAATAGTTGCTTTCATGTCATGCTGGTAGATATGACATTGTAAAGGTTTTAGAGTCAAGTGGTCTAGGGATTACATGTGGGCTTTTAATCACATTAGAACATAACTTTGAACATATTTCTGGATTCCTCTAAATCAATTTGCTCATCTTTAAAATGTATGATTTTATGGTAATTTTAAAGATGGTATTGCATGACAAGATAATATATGTTACAAGCTAAGATCAATATAGATTTTATGACAAATAATAAATGGCATCTATAATTGTTGTATTGCTAACACTACTTTTATCATTTTTACTCCCAAGATTATCTCATAGTTCTGACTTAAGGATATAGTTACGGTATTCATTATAAAATCTACAGTAATATGTTTTATATGGTTTAGGCATGTATTGAAGAGCCTCACAGATTTCTAGATCTATGAGCAATCCTTAGCATTCCTCGCCATTGGCATGCATATTAAGGACAATAAATTGAATAGCCCACACTTAATTTTTGACTACTAACACCTGGTAACTTGAAACTCCCTGACCATGCCATCTAGTTCATTGCCTTTAGCATATTCTTTTTGGAAGACAAATGTTTACTGAGTGTGTACTAAATCCTAGGTGTGAATTAAACGGTGTTGAACAAAAAAAGGTACTTATACTCGGAAAAGAGACAACAAACAAGTTAATAAATACCTCGTTGATAATGCTAACCATGAAGAATAAAAACGAAGTGTTATCATGAAAGAGGCAGTTTATGAGAGGGGGTGCTGAGTCATAACTATCAATAAAGTCATCTTAGATAAGAAGACAGTTGAACAAAGAGCTAAATAAAGTGAGACAACAATGACTCCCATATAGAGAGGGTGAGAATGTTCCAGGACAAGAAATAGCAAGACCTAAAATGCACGATGGGTGTGTTTGAAAAGTCAAAGAAGTACAAAGAAGGCTGAGTTGGAAAAGGTGTGTGGATGAATAAGAATGGAAGGTGATGAGGTCAGAGATGATAACAGGAGTGTTTGGTAACTATATTCTGTATAGCCATATACAGCATAATGAAGACTTCTAATGTTTTGTTGAGTGAAATTTAAACCATTGGGAGAATATGAGTAGAAAAGTCCAACAGTCTTACTTCAGTTTTAAAAGTATCACTTTGGCTGATGAGTAAAGACTATAATTTCAACAGGCAAAAGTAGAAGCAGTGAGACCAGCTTGGAAGTCGGTACTATTTTCTGAGTGATGAGTAATGGTGACTTGAAATAGAATGACAGAATAAACATTTCAGAGCTTAGTTGTATCTATTTCAAATACTAAGCCAAGAGAAATCGCTAGCAGATTGATCATGGAGGGATGTTAAAAAAAAAAAAAAAAAAAAAAAAAAAAAAAAAAAAAGAATACAATTAAATTTTAATCTGTGCAATTGGCATAATTGAGTTACTATTCAGAGAAAGGGAGAAGTTTGGGAAAAGACACTACTTTTCTTCATATAGAAATAAAGAATTTAGTTTTGCATAAATTTAATTTGAAATGCCCTATCAGACTTATAATTGGTAAACACCACTTTAAGTTAATCCATTAAAAAGAGAAACGTTTTATTTTTATGGAGACTGTATCTTCTTACCCTGAAAAATAAACCTTGATACATTTTATTTCATTTATATTCAGTAAAATTATATTTCATGTTTCCTGAAAAAACATATGCAAGTGTTGATTTTTAAAGAACTAATGACATAAAAGCATTGACCTCATAGTTGTCTTTTGCATTACATTTGAAGTGTATTATTTATTTAAAAGTTAGCACTTTGTGAATTTCTGTTGGTATTTAATCCATTCTCTAGTGAAGAGATAAACACATATGCATTTCCATTGTTTACTTCTTTTATAGTTTCCTAGTCAAATACTACCAGATCCTCACATGTCAATAGCTTTGTGTGAGATTTGAGAAACTTATCATGATTTCTAAGAAATCTTTCATCTCTTGCAAATCTTACAATCTCATTTCAGAAGTAATTGCATTATTTCATTGCATTGTATTTTTTGCTGTGGATGCTTAGAAAAAAGGTGAGGCTAATAAATTGAGATGGTAGGCTAGTACAAAGGCAAATGATAAATATAGGCTATATAGGCTAATTTTATGAGGACTAAATTTATTAGTAAATAATTTTATTTTGTGAGATCTCTGATGTCACTGAAGTGCATAGCAAGGTTTCTCCATATAACATAAACAGACGTTTGTCTTTGTAGGCTGACCATCCTGTTAAGGAGAGTGATCCAAGTAAGCTTTACTCTGTAGTAACAAGAAAACACAGAGCATCCTCTGCACCAGCAGCATAGTAACTCACAGTATTGGAAACCTTTTCCCAATTATACAGGAATGTCCTTTAGGCAGAGGATGACTCATAACTTTCTACGGGTAGACATGCTCTACATTAGGATTGCCAGAGGTTGTCATGTTTCCCTGATTTACACGCTATTTGAATAATTTTCCCTCATTCAATCTAATTTATCAGTTCACAGCCCCGCTTTTATCTCATACCTTCAAATAATCTGGCCAAGTTCAAACCCAACATTTTTATCTGCCTCTGTAATCACCTACTCATGGAAGAGCAGTTTTCTACTTTTGAAAAAATACATATTGACTGGGCGCGATGGCTCATGCCTGTAATACTAGCATTTTGGGGGGCCAAGGCAGGTGGATCACGAAGTCAGGAGATCGAGATCACCCTGGCTAACACGGTGAAACCTCGTCTCTACTAAAAACACAAAAAATAAGCTGGGCGTGGTGGTGGGCGCCTGTAGTCCCAGCTACTCGGGAGGCTGAGGCAGGAGAATGTCGTGAACCCGGGAGGTAGAGCTTACAGTGAGCTGAGATCGCCCCACTGCACTCCAGCCTGGGGGACAGAGCGAGACTCCGTTTAAAAAAAAAAAAAAAATAGAAAACATATATAGTATCCATTTATTGGTTGATGCACACTTAGACTGATTCCATATCTTGGTCATTGTGAGTAGTGCTACAATGAACACGGAAATGCAAATATCTCTTCGATACACTAATTTCCTTTCTTTTGGATATATATTAGTAGTAGGATTGCTGGATCATATAACATATATATATATATATATATATATATATATATATATATATATATTCTTTTTTATGAGAAACTTTCTTCGGTATTGTACTCATTTCCATTTCCACCACCAGTATATGAATACTTCCCTTTCTTTTCACCCTCAGGAGCTAAAAATATAATTGATGTCATGGAGGTAGTGAATACAATCATTGTTACCAGAGGCTAGGAAAGTTAGTGGGGAGGGGGCATTAACAGATTTAGTTAATGAATACGAAAATGCAATTATATGTAAGGAATAAGTACTAGTGTTCTGTGAAATAGAGCAATTACAGTTAATCATTACTGTATGTTTTACAATGGCTAGAAACTTTGGACTGCTTCCAACACAAACAAATGATAAATATTTGAGATGACAAATATCCCACTTACCCAAATTTGATTATGATATATCACATACTTGTATCAAAATATCTCATATGCCCTATAAGTATGTACAATTATTATTTATTACTAAAATGTTTAATGAAAATACATCATGAAGGTTTATTAAACCAGAGACAAATTGTTTAAAAATTAAAGCTGCTTTATGTGGCAGGCCTTCATGAAGGGGAGAGTAGTCATCCACAGTAGTAAAATGTTTCATAATTCTTGTAAATTACATACAAAGAAACACAAACACATACACATACCCATAGTGGGATGCTGGTAAATGTTTACCAACAGACTACACAGGAACAAAAGACATGGTATGTAGCCTTTGCCAATTTCTGTGATATGAAAACTTTTATCACTTCAATTTACAAGTTTCTTCTGTTAGTTTCCTTGAAGTGTGATACGGTTTCAGTATTTCATATTGAGTAGTCAACCCCAATGTGGGAGGTGGGGCCTGCTGGGAGGTGGTTGGATTACAGGGGTGGATTTCTCAGGGATGGTTTAGCACCATTCTCTTAGTGCTGTTCTTGTCATAGTGAGTAAGTTCTTATGAGATCTGTTTGTTTAAAAGTGTGCAGCATCTCCCCCCTTATTCTCTCTTGCTTCTGCTCCTGCCATGTAAGAAGCTTTCTCTCCTTTTGCTTTATCCCATAACTGGAAATTTCTTGAGGCCTCCTTGGAAGCAGAAGCTACTGTGTTTCCTTTACAGCCTGCAGAACTGTGAGCCAATTAAATATCTTTTCTTTATAAGTTACTCAGTCTCAGATATGACATTAGAGCAGTGCAAGAATGAACTAATATAAGCTACCATAACAAAGTACCACAAACTGGGTGGCTTGAAAAACAGAAATGTATTGTCTTACACTTCTTGAGTCTTTAAAGTTCAAAATTAAGGCGTAGCCAGAGTTGATTCCTCCTGATGGAAAGATCTGTTTCTGGTCTTTCTCTTTGGGCTTGTAGATGGTCATCTTCTCCTTTAGTTCTCTTCACATCATCTTCTCTCTATACGTGTCTCTGCATCCAGATGTTTCATTTTTATAAGGACACCAGTCCTATTGGATTAGGGTTCACCCTAATAACTTCATTGTAACTTGAATTATTCTTCAAAGACACTACCACTAATAAGGTCACATTGTGAAGTACTGGTGTTAGGACTTAATGTGTAAATTTGGGGGGAACACAAGTCAACTCATAACACTGCCTATGCAATGTATCTAAACATTGAATTGGGAAGAGATTAATAGTAATATGTAATTACTAGTCTCTCCACCATTTTGATACAGTAGACAAAAAAACTCAAGAACATAGATAAGGTTAAATTTAGTAAAATAATTAGAAAACAATAGGTTGTATTTATTACCTTAATTTTTGATACATTTTCTTTATACATATGTTAATTTTTAATAATGCCTGTGTTTAACAATCAACTTACAAAATTCTTGGAAATTTACATATATGCTCTTGAGAGCCAAGATCAGTCATTCCCGAGAAAAGTATGTGCAGTTTTTTATGTTTAATGCAAACATAAATTTTAAGCTTTTATGCCCACTTAATTCCTACCTTCTCTCCGATCACTTCTTTACTAAACACTAAAAAAAACTTATGCATACAGATTTTTATTAATAGTTTGCTTGTCTATTGGTGGTAATTTTTAAATTATGTTTTATTTAAGTCAGTGCCCTTGTATATAGGACATTGTACTTAAGAATACAGATGAGTCATTTCCAATAAAAGTACATACAATCACTCACTGTTTAATGCCGACATAAATTCTAAGTTTTTATGCCCACTTAATTTCTACCTTCTTTCAGATTACTTATATAATAAACACTAAAACATTTTTATTATGTATGTATATTTTTATGAATAGTTTGCCAGTATATTGATGGTCATTTTTAAGTTATGCTTCATTTGAATCAAATGCCTTTCTATTTGCAACTGCTGTCCTCATTTATACTCAGTGAAATTTGTATTTGTTAGTATAACATAGACTAGAATAGACAAGATACATGATGAAAACTTAAAATTCTAATACTAATTTTTTAATATACTAAACTATGGTGATTCTTAACTCTCATATTATAGGTGTTTTAAAGTATAAGAATGTTAAAAATTACCTGCATAAATATTAACATATTCATACATACTCAAACTTATAAATATAATTTGAATGAGTTTATAGATAATTCATAGCCAATTTCTTTTTTTTTTTTTTTTTTTTTTTTTTTTGAGACGGAATCTCGCTCTGTCGCCCAGGCTGGAGTGCAGTGGCCGGATCTCAGCTCACTGCAAGCTCCGCCTCCCGGGTTTACGCCATTCTGCTGCCTCAGCCTCCCGGTAGCTGGAACTACAGGCGCCCGCCACCTCACCCGGCTAGTTTTTTGTATTTTTTAGTAGAGACGGAGTTTCACCAGGTTAGCCAGGATGATCTCGATCTCCTGACCTCGTGATCCGCCCGTCTCGGCCTCCCAAAGTGCTGGGATTACAGGCTTGAGCCACCGTGCCCAGCCTCATAGCCAATTTCAAGGTGACAGTTACTAGCACCTTTTAAAACACTGAATGTAACACATATAGAAAATAATTGTCTATCCAGTAATATTCTCCTTGGATAATCACACTTATAGGTTAACCAGGTTGGCCAATATGGTGAAATCCCATCTCTACTAAAAACACAAAAATCATCTGGGTGTGATGGTGGGCACCTGTAATCCCAACTACTAGGGAGGCTGAGGCAGGAGAACCACTTGAACTCGGCAGGCAAAGGTTGCAGTGAGCCGAGATCATGTCCCCGCACTCCAGCCTGAGCGACTGAGAGAGACTCTGTCTCAAAAAAAAAAAAAAAAAAAAAAAAAAAAAAAAAAAAAAAAAAAAAAAAAAAAAAAAGCTAAATATTATCCTTATAAAAAATTAGCAGAATGTAAGGAAAATTTACATGCTTCTTAAATAGCCACGTGCTACAGAAATTATCATTAGGCTTAAACTTTTATATCAAGAGTACAATGATAGTTATTTCTTTAAAACTCTATAGAACTAAATTGTTTGTGTATTAAGAATGTTTCCTGTTAATTATTTTATTAGTTTTAAAAAATTCAGTGAATACTATAACACAGATTTTATTTGTATGCCTATGCACACAAAATTTTAAAAAATTAAATGATTTAAACAACTTTTCTGTTAATACAGAGGTAAATTGTTAACCATTTTTAATTCATATACTTAGTTTGTATGCTATGATTACTAAGCAATAGTTTTAAGAAATGAAAGGCGTAATTAATAGTTCTAGTTTTTAAATATAAATAAGCCCTTTTTTTAAATCTACATATGATCATGGGAGTTTTAACCTTTCTCTTTTTAGTTTCCATGAAGCATTTCTAAGCGATGTCTTACTTTTTTTCTATCATGACTTTCAGCCCCCTAGGATTAACTCCATGACATCTACCATTTGGATTACTGAAACAGTCTTTTAACAGAATTAATTGTCTTATGCATGTAATGCTCCAATACAATATAAAAACGTCTTTCAAATTAATCTTACTACATTTTATATCTGACTACATAACTGTTCTGCTCAAAAAGTCTTCAGTGGACTCTCAATTGACTTTTTCTTCAATACAATCTCTGAATGAGCTTAGAAACTTCAATTAAAATATGACACAAAATTACATTTGCCAACATTTATTAGAAATGATTTACTGAGAGCATATTTTATGATGCATTATGTCATACATTTGAGATTACACAGATAAACTACACAATATCTTATTTTAAATGGAACATAATCTAATAATACACATAGCAAAGTCAATCTGATATAGAAAAATATAGGTGTGCTAACAGAGTAGAACAAAAGAAAAACAACTACATTGAGAAAAAAGCCTCATGTGGAAAGTATTATCTAGTAGAATGTATTCTCCCCAGTGTATTGAACCTAACCAGAATGCCTTCCAGAGCTGAGCCTGTGTCAACTGATTGTTTCAGCTAACATGGGATATATTTTGTACTGCCTTTTCTAATTGGTTAATTTCTTTCATAGGGATAACGTTCCATATGGTGACTATAAATAGTGAAATACGTCTTTTGGAAACTCTGGTAAGAAATTAAATGTAGCCTCATTTCAGGGAGACCTCCCCAGTCCTCTGAGAGCAACATGATCTAATATTTTCTTAAATACCTCAACAACTTATGTGACCATTCCTAACAGAGCCATTATCATTATAGAAGGGAAAGGATAAGGTTGGATATACAACTGAGGACATTTCCAAGCAAAGTTTTGAAGGAGTGGCTTTGTTTCTCTTTTCTGCTTATACTAAATATGAAGGAAGGAGAAGCGTTGAGATAATAAACAAAAGGGAAATAGAACTTCATAATTTTGAAAATTGTCAGCTTGTGCAGAATGCAAAAAATGATAAAATTAGGGAGTTCATTGTCAGGAAAGTGTGCTTTGCAGAGAAAGCCCAGGTTGGGGCTGAACATTTGTTTAGTGTCTTGACAGGATCAAAAGATCAGAATTTTCTTTCACACAGAGGTTTATTTGAAGAAGTTAACATGACTCAATAACTAAACATTGAAATATTTACATATATTAAATGGTCTTCAAATATTGCAGATATTAATATATATGTACATATATTACACACATATATACATACACAATGAAGTATTATATGAAAAAATGCTCAATATCACTAATCATCAGAGAAATGCAAATTGAAACCAAAATGAGATATTATCTCACACTGGTTAGAATAGCTATTATCAAAAAGACAGAAGATAAAAAGTGTCAGTGAGCATATGGATAAAAGGGAACAACCTTTGCACACTGTTGGTAGAAATGCAAATTAGTACAGCCAGGGAGTTCCTCAAAAATTTAAAAATAGAACTACCATATGATCCAAACATCTTACTACTGGGTACACATACAAAGGAAATGGGTCAGTAGTAGAAGAGATATCTGCACTCCAATATTTCTTGCAGCATTATTCACAATAGTCAAGATATGAATGCAAACTAAGTGTCCGTCAGTGGATGGGAGGACATCATGTTTAGTGAAATAAGGCAGACATAGAAAGACAAATATCACATAGTCTCACTTACATGCACAATTTAAAAATGTTGAACTCACAAAAGCAGAGAGTAAAATGGTGATTACCAGGAGCTTGAGTTTGGGGATATAGGGTGAAAAGTTAGAGGAGAGGTTGGTCAAAATATGCAAAATTTCAGTTAGGTGGGAGTAACAAATTTGAAAGCGCTGTTGTACAAGATGGTGCTATAGTTAATAACAATATATTGCATTCTCAAACATTTCTGAAAGTAGATTTGAAGTTCTCACTACACATACACACAAACACACACACACACACACACCACACCACACATATGTAACTTCAGCGTAACCATTTCCCAATGTAAATACATTCCAAACATTTGTACACAGTAAATACATGTAGCTATTATTTATCAATTTTAAATGTATTTAAAAGAAAAATTATGTATGAAAAGATAAAACTAAATTTTCTGGAAATAAATGACTACAATTAAATTGTCTTTTATGTATTCACAGGCATGTACAGTTATCATGATAGTTATTATTGGAATATTTTCATTATCTCAGAATAAACCCTTTACCTCTCTGTTATTACCCCATTCACTCTCTTGTTCCCATGCTTAGGCATCCACTAATATGTTTTATTTCTATATAGATTACCCTATTCTGCACTTTCATATCAGTGGACTCATACAATTTTTGAACTTTTGCGACTAGCGTTTTCTGTTTAGCATAATGTCTTAAAGGCTGTTCCAAGTTGTAGCATGTATCAGCTCTTCATTTCCTTGTGTGGCTGAATAATATTCCATTTTATGAATATATGATACTTTATTGCTTCATTTTTGATGAATAGAAAATTGTTGTAAATCGCTTTGTTCAATATTTAATTTTCTTATGTCTACAGTTGTGATTCAAAGTAAAATTCCATTAAGCAATTTAATATAATCTAATATTTTATAAAGTTTCTAGGTTGATATTTGTTCGTTGTTTCATTTGCTTTTATATTTTACTTCATACTGGATCTGAATTCATTTTGCCATAGGCTGTTACAATTATCCTAATAGATATGATTTTTTCATAATTTTCTTTACTATTTGATCCTTAGAGCTTTCCATTTTTCACATGAATGATTTTCATTTTACTATTTCAAATAATGTATATAGTATGATAAAATTATGTATTGCTATGTTTAGACAAACACATGGTATATTTTTAAGTATAAATTATTTTTGTCTTAAATATATTTTCATATCTGGTTAAATATATATTTCCTCTTTTCTCTCTTTCAAAAGTATTGTTTTTTGTCATATATATAAAATTTATAATTGCATTACCAATTTTAAAATCATCTTTAAATGTTGCTTTCCGTTGTTTGACAACATCAAAATTTGGAGAAGGTTTAGATCTTTTTCACCACACCACTACTATTGTGTAGCTTTTGGTTACTCAAAGCTCATTTTTAACATTCCAGTTGTATAGTTTTATGACATTTAGGTTATAGAATTTCATTGTAAAGGGTATTTCAAGACTTTATTTTTTTCTATCATTAATTCAATATTTTTTGATATTTAGTTGTTCTTGGATATATAAGTTGCTATCATATATTTAGATTATAACTCTTTCTTTACCAAACTCTTATTAATTGTAATTTTCTTAGTTTTTCTAGATGTTATGTTATTATTTTATGTCTTATGTTTTAATAACTAAATTGGTCTTCAAATATTACATACTTTAAATGTTTCTGTTGAATATTTTATATGAATCAATTGAATAATATTACATTTGTAAATTAATAAAGTGTCTTCATAGGCTTCTGCTACCAAAGACAGCCTCTATACCTTTGCAAGATTCATCATCCTCATGTGTTCTGAAATTTTCTGTCATAAAATGTCTAGGAGAATCTGGGAAAACAGCAGAGTAGGAAGCATGAGAAATCGGTCTTCCCACCTACACAGTAGCGTGGACAAAATCAGTCTGTCTGATGTAACTATTTTGGAATTCTGGAATCTATTAAAGGCTTGCAACTTCCAAAGAAGGAGCTGTGGTAATTTTGGTCAATTTAAGCTCTTCGCACAGTATTAGTTCCCCAGCCCTGTGACAGGTAGCTGTGAACTTGTTCCTGGAGAAACCTGCGCACAACTTACGGGAGCCAGGAAGGACAAAACGAATTCTGTTTTCCTCCTCTAAATATTGAAGTACTGTGCACTGACCTTTGACTGCTGCTTTTTTTTTTTTTTTTTTTTTTTTTTTTTTTTTTTTAATCACAGAGGTACAGAGAGATAGGCAGCCACTGTTCCTGCACCTTTTATCACTGTTACTGTTTGTCACCCTCCAGCCTGAAATGACTTCCTGAGGATTTAAAGAAGCAGCATCATTTTTCTTTCCTTCATTTCTCTCTCTCTCTCTCTCTCACTCTCTCTGTCTCTCTCTCTCTCTCAGGGTGGAGGTGGAGACAGACATTAAAGACTAGGACATTCAAAAGCAATGAAATGTGCAAAGGAAATTAGAATGTGACTACATATGCTCAGGGAAAGGTATGAACCCAGAAAAAACTGAGAAGCATAAATTTACACCACAGGCTGATATTTGACATATAGACCCTACAACAATCAAGAAACAAAAACAATAAAGATAATAACAAAAATAACAACCTCTGGGGAAAGAGAGTGGTAAATTTCAGAGTTACCACGTTATTAGATTCAAATGTCAGTTTTCAACAAAAAAATTACAAGACATTAAAAATTATAAGAGAGAGCCAGGCATGCTGGCTTACGCCTGCAATCCTAGCACTTCAAGAGGCTGAGATGGGTAGAGCACTTGAGTTTGAAACCAGCCTGGGCAAACATGGTACAAACCTGTCTCTACCAAAAATATAAAAAGTAACCGGTCTCATAACCCAGTCTCTTAATTAATTAATAAATTAAAAATAAAATAATTAAAAATACAAAAAAGATAGAAAACTATGACCATTGAAAGAAAAGCAATCAATTAACGTAACTGTTTCTGATAATGATTTTTTTTAATTGACAAGAGGGATCTAAAGACAGATTCAAGTAGGCAGAGGAAAGAACCAGCAAAATCAAAGATATTACAATAAAAATTATTGAGGTAGAAGAACAACAAAAAGAGAATACTGAAGAAGTGAACAAATCCTAAGGGACATGTGGGACATCATCAAGAGGAATAAATACTCATTGAGGTAATCCTAGAATGGGAAGAGAAAAAGAACAGGGCAGACAAACTATCTGAAAAAATAATGGCTGAAAACTTTTCAAATTTTATGAAAGATGAATATAAACATCCCGGATGCTCAACAAACTTTAAGTAAGATGGACTCAAAGAGACCCACACTGTAACACATTATAATACAACATTGGAAAGACAAAGACAATGAGAGAATCTTGAAAGCAGTAAGAGAGAAACAATTAGTCACATACAAGAGATCTTCAATAAGATTATCAGTAGATTTCTCATCACAAACTTTGGAGGATAGAAGGCAGTGGGCCAACATATTCAAAAATACTAAAAGAAAAAAAAAAAAACTGTCAACCAACATTTGATGTCTTACAAAAGTGAGAGAGAAATTAAGACATTTTCAGTTAATTAAAAAAGGAGTTTGTTGCCACTATAGCTGACCTGAAAAATATGCTCTGGGGAATTCTACAGGATAAAATGAGAAGAAACTAGACAGTAACTCAAATCCATATGAAGAAATGCAAATATCAGTAAAAGTAAATATAGGGGCAATTATAAATGTTAGTAATATTATAACAAGGACCTGTAACTGTACATTCTTGTTTTCTACATGATTGAAGAAACTAATACATTTTAAGAGAACAATTATTAGTTTAAAAGTTAGTGTGTTTTTATTTTCATTTTATAGGGATGGGGCTCGCTATGTTACCCAGGTTGGTCTTGAAAGTTGTGTTACACTAATAATTGTTCTCTCATACAGCCAACAGACACATGAAAAAATGCTCATCATCACTCGCCATCAGAGAAATGCAAATCAAAACCACAATGAGATACCATCTCACACCAGTTAGAACGGCAATCATTAAAAAGTCAGGAAACAACAGGTATGGAGAGGTTGTGGAGAAATAGGAACACTTTTACACTGTTGGTGGGATTGTAAACTAGTTCAACCATTGTGGAAAACAGTATGGCAATTCTTCAAGGATCTAGAACTAGATGTACCATATGACCCAGCCATCCCACTACTGGGTATATACCCAAAGGATTATAAATTATTCTACTACAAAGACACAGGCACACGTATGTTTATTGCGGCACCATTCACAATAGCAAAGACTTGGAATCAACCCAAATGCCCATCTGTGACAGACTGGATTAAGAAAATGTGGCACATATACACCATGGAATACTATGCAGCCATAAAAAAGGATGAGTTTGCGTCCTTTGTAGGGACATGGATGCAGCTGGAAACCATCATTCTTAGCAAACTATCACAAGAAGAGAAAACCAAACACCGCATGTTCTCACTCGTAGGTGGGAACTGAACAATGAGATCACTTGGACTCGGGAAGGGGAACATCACACACTGGGGCCTATCATGGGGAAGGGGGAGGGGGGAGGGATTGCATTGGGGAGCTATACATGATATAAATGATGAATTGATGGGTGCTGATGAGTTGATGGGTGCAGCACACCAACATGGCACGAGTATACATATGTAACAAACCTGCACGTTATGCACATGTACCCTAGAACTTAAGGTATAATAAAAAAAAAAAAAAAAAAAAAAAAAAAAAGAAAGCTGGGCTCAAGTGGTTCTCCTATGTTAGCCTCCCAAAGTTCTGAGATTATAGGTGTGAGCCAACATGCTTGGCCTTAAAAGCTATTGTAATTTTTAACTCTGGTTAGTTACTCTAGATTTTGTTTTCTATATAATTTAAAAGATAATGCATTTAAGATAATTACTACTTTATGTTTTCGGGAATACAACATATAAAGAAGTAATTTTGTGTCATCAACAACCAAAAGAGGTAGGACTAGAGTTGTTGAAGGAGAATAATTTTTGTGTTACTGAAGTTAAGCTGATGTACCTTTAAGGCAGAGTAGTATAACTTTTAGGAATATAGAGTTTCAATTTTATAAGATAAAAAGAGTTTGGAGCTGGAAGGTGATCAATAATGGTCACCTAATACTATGAATGTATTTAATGACAGCGGACTGGAAATTTAAAAATAGTTAAGGGGGCAAATTTTATGTTATGCACATTTTTTGACAAAAAAAGTTGGAAAAATTAATAGTTACCCAATTAAAAAATGGGGCAGGATGTAAAGACTTTTTTTAAAAAAAGTTATACAATTGACAAAAAAATAAAAATAAAAAAATACTCTCAATATCATTATACTTCAAATAATGGAAGTAATATCAATACCAAATAATATCATTATGGAACTTCAGATCAAAAGAACAATAAAAATCCACTGCACAGCCACTAGCATGGAAATAATTTAAAATACATGTAATATGCATTAGGGCATAGAGAAATCAAAACCTTCATATAGTATTAGAAATAAAAGATGATGCAGTCATTCAGAAAACAGTCTGGCAGTTCTTTTAAAAGGTGACCATAAAGTTGCCATGTAATATAGCACTCCCTCCAGTACGTATGCAACTAAGGGAAATGATAAAATACAAAGCATATACATGAATGTTCATAGCAGTATTATTCATAACAAAAGGTCAGAACAGCCTAAACGCTATCAACTGATGAACGCATAAATAATGTATAGTACTCCCATACAATGGAAAAGTATTCTACCTTAAGAAGAAATGAATAATTGATACATGCTACAATCATGGATAAACTTTGAAAGCTTTATGCTAAATGAAAGAAGCTACACGTAAATAACCACATATTGGATGATTCCATTTATATGTTCTTGAATGGGCAAACATTATTCTGTTTATATTGTCTGAAATAGGCAAATCGTTAGAGAATAAAAGTAGAGTAGTGGTTGTGTAGAACTGGGGAAAAGGAGAATGGAAAATGTTCATGGATACAGATTGTCTTTTAGGGTGATGAAAGTGTTCTAAAACCATGGCGATGCTTGTACAACTTTGAATATACTAAAAATTATTGATTAAATAATGGATGGTTGTATGACATGTGAATTATATCTCAATCAAGATGTTTTTAAAAATTAAAATGAACATGTTTCAGATTTATACTTTATTCCACAGAACACAGTTCTTAAGGATATTGGTAATTGAGCAAACCAATTAAAATATCTGAATTTAGCAAAGTCAAACAGCCTTTTTATGGTAGAGCTCATCAGAACTATTAAAATTCTAATGTGTACTACGATCCCTGTGGATTTTATGTGGGAAGTAAAAATAACTATTGACCTTGAAGCATTTTATTGTGTACTTCTACTGTTAACGACTGGTTGTACTTAATTCAGGGAATAATCCTTGGAAAACGGTATTCTACGACTGGTCTTTTCTTTCCTAGTCTAGTATAATGTGCACAACTTTTCTTGTTCTTCTTTTAAGGGTCATTTTATATTTAAAAAAGATTATTAGATTACATATTTTCACTGGTTCAACTTAAGCCTTTAAATTATGCACAAATTGATTACTTCCTTATAAACTGCTCTCTCATCTAGATGGGTGTATATTAATGAAAATCTATAGGCACAGATATAAATAAAGTGATGCTCTTTAGCAAAACCAGAACAAGCCACTTGAAGAATGTTATATATAATATATTAAGAATATTGCATCTGACCAATGGTATGCTCTGAAGTTTAGCTGGCCTTTAAAATAGTTTCATATATTCATAATATACTTTTATACATATGAGTATTATATAAATTAAATTGACATTTAACATTTTATATTCTTGAAGGAAGGACATTATGCTTGATACGAAGATACCTTTAAAATGGAGCGAGATACAATTTATATATATCCAAAAGCTATAATTGCATTTTTTAATGTGGTAAGAACACTTAATATGAGATTGCCCCTCTTAAATTTTTAAGAGCACAATACAGTATTATTATCTATAGGCTCCATGTTATGCAGTAGATTTCTAGGATTTATTCATCCTGCATTACTAGAATGTTACACCCTTTAAATAGCATCTCACCAAATTCCCCTCACCCCAGTCCCTGGCAAGCACCAATGAACACTGGGTAATTATTTTTATCAATGAAAGCAACATTAATGGCTAATCTTGTCACTTCCTGGATTGACTTGATCAGTTTCACAGACAGTATTCTCATCTAGGTCTTGTATTTGACCTATATGCTCCCTAAGATTTCTTCTTCTAAATTCTTATTACTTATATCTAAGTAAGTTAAAAAAATAATTTGCCTGGCCAGATGTGGTGGCACCTGTAATCCCAGCACTTTGGGAGGCTGAGGCAGATAGGTCACCAGGTCAGGAGTTCGAGACAGCCTGACCAATAGGGTGAAATTGCCATTTCTACTAAAAATACAAAAATTAGCCAGGCATGGTGGTGTGTACCTGTAATCCCAGCTACTTGGGAGGCTAAGGCAGAAGAATCACTTGAACCCAGGAGGCAGAGGTTGCAGTGAGCTGAGATCGTGCCACTGTACTCCAGCCTGGGTGACAGAGAGAGACTCTATCTCAAAAAATAAAAAAATGCCTGTCACTATATTTATGTATATAGCAAATTAAATTGTATTATAATGTGAAAATTTGCTTTAAAATATGCTCTACTCTTTAAACTGTGATTTTAGGAATTTAATATTGGCAATATTTGAATAATGCAAATAGTTAAGTCAGCTGCTATTTCTATGACTGTTTCTGGTTCTATTTATTGTAGAAAAAGAAAGAAAAAAAATAACTTTCCTTCACTGAATATCACATTAAAAACTTCTAACCACAAAGGGCATTCAGTTTTGTTGCCGTGGGAGCATCTGGCATCTGCTCTGCTTGGATAATCCTGGGAATTGAAACTTTCAGCTGCCAAATGAGTTCCTTAAAACTTTTTGGGCCTTGGTGGCTATAATTTCAGTGATGATCAACTGTCATTTTTATACAGAGAATTTCATTACAAGATAGTGAACTTATTTTTTATAGTGAACTTTTTTAAAACACTAATAAGGTAGATTTTGAAGCAATTATTACACAACGCCAAATCAGTAATTTAAAAACAATAAAAAAGTTTTTAGCATTAGGTTCCATTTTTATTGTGGTTAAAAAATATGTAAATGCACTTGGTTGTTTAGGTATATTCTGAGTGGTTATGTATAAAGAAAAACTAAGTGTTTAAGTTTCATTTGACTCTGTCTTGTTTGCCTCACATTATAGTATTTCAATCATGAATATATATTTTTGAAGTGAGTTTTTCTATGTCTTTTTATAATTCAAAGTTCTAGTGTCATATGTTTGGCTTTCTCACCATTGTAGTTAGAGAGGTCAACACATGCAAAATATGCGACCATGCACAATGACACAGACTCTCCTTGGTTTCTCTTGGTACACGTTTAATTTCTGTTAGAATAATTCTGCTATGTTTTAAGTTGGGAAATTTACGGTACTCATAGGCATTTCTACTTCTAGGAAGAACTTTTAGGCAGTGATTTAGCTTATTGTGCTACTGGGATAATAATGCTTCTTCTGTGCTTTGTCTCTAGCCTCCTTTGCCTACATTCATGTATCCCTATTGAGTAAATAATGAATCATCACTCTTTTACATTGAAACAATTGTGGTTTAGGTATAATGATTGATAAGAAGAGGGAAAACTGAATTTCAGCCTTCTCTTTCTCCCTTTGCTGAGGTTGTATGTATGGTGTACAAACTGCCTAGCTGTAGGCTGTTGTTTGGCTTCCAGTCTTGCTGTCTAATTGCCTTAATATCTGATGTTTGCTCCTGGATATCCTTTATCACTGATAGTGAATTTCCATCGCACTTCTCAATGGCCAATGATCCCAAAGTTCTTCTTATGGCTTGCTATTATACAAGCCATAACATATATATGTTATTATATACACTTTACCAATTATATCTGGAATTGTATGTATTTAAAAAGAAGGGTAAATGAAGCTAACTCATAGTCAGCTACCTAAACCTTTAGATTTCTTCATTTATTTATTTTTTGCCTAGAGGGTCACTTTTACTAAAAGATTTGTGCCATTCTTTTCTTACTCATTCTTCTCTTATTCATCTACTATCATAATGTGGTCTCACATTTATTCTAAATTCACTGGGAAACTTTAATTGTATTCAATAACATTTTAGAAGGTACTTATACTGACAAATTGCCCTCAAACTTTAGATTGAAAAAACATAGTAGTGTGGGACAAGGGGGAAAGAAACTTTATTTCTTCAATTTTTTCAAAATGTCTTTCCTTTAAAAAGTTATTCAGGATGAATTTCTACTCTTTCATCTCATATGCTAATCTGAGTGTTCATTACAGAATATTGTTTAAGTACTTTAAAAACTACTTGGGAAGCATTACATGACAGCTGTCTTCTTAATATCCCCACAGAAATTAGTTCTTCTATTTCAGGAAACTATCCCAGTGATCCCAATACGGCTCCCTAAATAAATATGCAAATCTATTTCAGAATCATCCACAGACTGTATATTATAGATGTCTGTGATTCAAAGTACTTGCTTGCTAAAATATATACCTTTACACAATGATAATATGCAAATGGATTTAACTTGATATGATTAAAGCAATTAAAACTAATGATGCAATAAAAATAAAAGACAGGTAGATAGACACATATGCAAAACTTATTCACAGTAGTAACGATTCTGCAATTAAATTTTTCTCAATAAAGTTAACACTTTTCATTAAAGAACTCATGCAATTTACTAATTTAAATATTTATGTTATAAAATAAACATCTGCTTGTAATAAAGTTCATTTTTACCATTTTAACATTAGTCATTGACTGAGAAAATTCTCGCCTGAAATGAATGAAAGCAAAATTGTGGAAAAAATTAACAATTTACAATGTCACAATTACCATTTTTGAATAATGGTTGAAGATGTTATTATGTATAGTCATTTGTGTAAATTATTACTATAATAAGCACAAATGCTTTGTTGTAAGTATAATTTTAATTTATTTAAATTAAAGAATATAACTTATGAAACAATACATGAAATTTTTCATTAATTAATAATTCCTATTTAGGTGAAAAAAGAAATATCCTCTAAGTTAGTGCTTTTATGGCTCTTTGTTGCAAATGATCAGTATACATATCGCTAACAGTTCCTTTGTAGATTACATATTGCATATGTCAATAAAATGTGTAGATTACATACTGCATATGTCAAAATTTATATTTCATTTAGAAATGACAATATCTGATTATACCTATGTATAAATTTCAGTTAAACTTTTGCCTCCTGGTCAGAGTAGTTCTACATAAAACCCCTCACTTTACAAAGTTATAGGACCATTTAAAATCAGCATTCTGACGTATTATTTTAACGTTGCTCTGTTTTCATTTTTAAATGACATTTTAACATAGCAACAACAAATATAACACTGCTGAAATACAATTATTTAAAGCTCTTTATTGTGATCCATTTCCCATTTTTATCTTAAAATACAATGTAGTGATGAGTGTTATAAAACTTTATGCATTTAAAAATAATTAATGTAGAGCAATTGTTAGGACATTAAAGCAATAAATACTCTGTTTTAAATAAACAATATTATCAGTTATATTTAGGAAATAAAATTCATAAATAAAAATGTATCAGAAGAAAATCATGATTCACAATGTATGTAAATGCCATTTATGATAGCTAAAGGCAGTTGTAATTAATGCATTACATTGTCAATGACAAGATTTGACAAAAATATTTTAAAAGTACAAGTGGTATAATAGCACAGACATTTTGTGAAGCATTATATTAATTTTTAGGTAAATAAGTTTGCAGTTTTTTATATGCATGTTAGAACTTGATATGATTAACTTGATATGATTAAATATCAAGTTGTATCAATACTAGGAAGAAATAGTGTCCAAATTGTAGGTTTGAGAGGTTTCAAACCACTTAAAAATGGGAGAGAACATTTTGATATAATTTAGTGTAAGTTGAGGTACCCTATTAATCTTCCCAAATCCAGTGAATTCATTGGTTTTTAAAACTGTAAAGAACAAATAGATATCTTTTTGTTTAATCAAACATGCTACTATAAATATAAGTAATTTATAATATGATTAATATTTCATATAATAATATCAATTATCAGTTAAATAGAAATGCATTCAAATTTCCATTAAAAATGTCAAATACAAGTAGAAAAATACTACAAAAGAAAAAATAAAATAATTTTGTATAAACATAGGTAACTGCAACATTATCTAAATGTTTCTTTCACCTTAAATAATACATGTATTTTCATAAAAGAGTTCATGTAAAATGTGTTCCTTATGGATGTTTGAACCATTTTGCAGAATATCTTCTTTAATTCTATTTGTCAATGTTAGTTATTTTTTAATAGGAGAAGGAAAGCCATAACACATCACAAAATTAGCATATACTTACATTTTTAGCTAATATTAATTAATTGAGGTTTACAATATTAATATAACTTAAAGATGATAAGGTTTCATCAAGAACCAATGCAGTTATTATTTTAAAAGTATTTTTCTTATTAACAAGTACGATATGTATTTTATTTATTGAAAAGACTATCAAAAGTAGAGACGTATAAACAAAATAATAGTGGTAATCTCTTTCCCAGATAATCACTACTAATTTTCTCCATAGTTCCTTTAATGCTTTATTTACTTTGTGTATGTGTATTTTGTTAATTTATATAAAAATGCAATGTTAATACAATTTGCCCCCTCACAAAAAGGGATGCATTCCATAATCATCAAATATTTTGATACTGATCTCTTAATGGTTTTATTAAATTTCTAGACTTTTATTTCAAGATGTGTTTGTTCTTTTAAATAGTGCCTTTCTAACATAATTTGATGCAAAATATTTTAGTAAGAGTAGAATTCTGAGACTTTCAATACTGTCCACCATTTTTATATGATTTCTTGCTAAATTATATACACATGAAGTCTTAGATACTTGCTATATAGAGAAAGATACAAAATATGGCACTTATGTGAACTCTGACCTACTCCACTATTTCTTCATCAATGGCAAATGCACAATACCTTAATGTAGAGAAGAAAGAACAGGAGGTTTCTTAGTATTCACTATAAAGAAGTAACTAATTCAGTGTCCTATCTTGATCAGGTTGCTTCTTCAGGAACTATTAAAATATATTTTATAGGAAAATTGTATATTAGATGTATCATAAAAGCATAACCTCTTATTTACTTAGGCCCATGCAAATTTTAATGAAACTGCTTTAATAATGCAACATGTCCTATGTTTGATACATTTTAGAATTTTTAATGGAACCTCAAATTATTTCATATTAGTTTCAAGTTCCAGATAAATAGCATAATTTTTGTGATTCACATTGTAATAAGAATCTTACTTTTTCCAGGTAAAATGGCATGCATTTTGAGGATAAAATGCTAAGATAGTTTTTATTTGTGTTTATTCCTCATTAGGTAACTTTTTTCTTCTGTCACTGCAAATGAAACTATAAAAAGCATTTAGAACATCTTCGTCTGTCAAAAAAAAACCTATATGTACTAGATGAGTACTTTTTATTTTTTTTTTTATTTTATTTTATTTTTTTTTGAGACGGAGTCTTGCTCTGCCACCCAGGCTGGAGTGCTGTGGCCGGATCTCAGCTCACTGCAAGCTCCGCCTCCCGGGTTCATGCCATTCTCCTGCCTCAGCCTCCCGAGTAGCTGGGACTACAGGCGCCCACCACCTTGCCCGGCTAATTTTTTTGTATGTTTTAGTAGAGACGGGGTTTCACCGTGTTAGCCAGGATGGTCTCGATCTCCTGACCTCATGATCCGCCCGTCTCGGCCTCCCAAAGTGCTGGGATTACAGGCTTGAGCCACCGCGCCCGGCCGATGAGTACTTTTTAAATGGTGATTTGCATATGAATCGCCCAGGGATCTTGTTAAAATGCATTATTTGTAGGTATAGAGTGGAGACCTGTGATTCCACTTTTCCAACAAGCTCTCAGGTGACGCTGAAGCTGCCTGCACACAGAGAACTTTGAATATCAATTGTCCTCAGGAAAGAATCCCTCAATGGCTAGTCCTGATAAGTTTATATCCTTCATAACAGATGTGTCTATATAATCTGCATATGTCTCTAAAGAAAATGAACTTCGAATCCAAAGGCAGTTTAAGTAATTGTGTCTATACATACCGTTATTTTACTATCTGAAATGGTATGGTATTTCCAGCCACATCCACCATTACAACAGATTGATCGATGCCATCTATATTCTACGGTCCTCTATTTCTCTCCCTCTTCTGCCCTGTCCTCCTGCTAAATGCTAAATGCAAATGAAAAACTGAGATAAAGAAGACTTACAAATTTGAATTTCAGTGTTTCCACTTTTTTTCATTCTTATTTTACAGTAGATTCATGAGTCCATAAATGAACATTTTGTTCTCCCCCATTTTAGTTTAACTTTTGTTCTCCTCTGATGTAAACGTTAATTGTTTAAGTACTCTAGTTTTATGACAATTACTGCTTTCAGTTCACTTCAGTGTATGTTTTCACTCATATATTTTAGATTTATTCAGTAAGGAGTTTGTCCGCAGTATATATCCGAAATACGTATTACTTCAGAAACAGTATTTTATTTTAGGATGAGTTATAGCATACACTATTTAGGAGGATAGCTTATTTATTTATTTATTTATTCTCATAATTTGGTTTGTAAGTATAAGGAGTACTGCTTTCTTCATAATTAAAAGTAATTTTTAAAATATTATAGATATCATGTGCAGATTTATTTTAGTGAAACCACAACCATATTAGCAAGGCAGTCAACCTAAATTTACTCATTTACTCTATAATTTCTGAAAAGAAATTCCTCATTACGAATAGTTTCTTTCAGAGAAGCCGTAATTTTACATAGATTACTATTTTTATCTACAACTTAATTTCTTTTTTTTTTTTTTTTTTTTTTTGAGACGGAGTCTCGCTCTGTCGCCCAGGCTAGAGAGTAGTGGCCGGATCTCAGCTCACAGCAAGCTCCGCCTCCTGGGTTTACGCCATTCTCCTGCCTCAGCCTCCCGAGTAGCTGGGACTACAGGCATCCGCCACCACGTCTGGCTAGTGTTTTTTTTTTTTTGTATTTTTTAGTAGAGACGGGGTTTCACCGGGTTAGCCAGGATGGTCTCGATCTCCTGACCTCGTGATCCGCCCGTCTCGGCCTCCCAAAACTCTGCGATTACAGGCTTGAGCCACTGCGCCCGGCCTGTCCAATTTAATTTCTACTAATTAAAAAATACTAGTTTCAAAGATTTATTTGCAGAAGAAATGCCAGTTTTTACTAAGCAATAATATTTGTAGCAAAAAATGCTCTTTTGAGCATCTCTAAACACTTATTTATCACTTGGCATAGTACTGCTCTAGAAGGACTCAATTAACAGTTCTTTAATAATTGAAAGAATAAAACTCATGAAGAATGAGAATATAGATTCTATTGTTACTACCTATGTTATCTTGACTCATAAATGAGTTTAGGTTAAGCTTTCCAATTTATGTTATAATACACCAATTCACATGACAAACAAAAAAGAGAAAATGCAGGAACCTATATTGAAAGATTTTGGAACTGCAATGTCTACTTACATTTTTCAATGTGTGGATTCGTGCTATAGTTTCAGTTACACAGTATGTGTGTGTGTGTGTGTGTGTGTTTATATATTATGATGCTTTATTTCCACTATGCATTCATTTATTAATTTATGTAGTATGATGACAAAAATAAAAGAGGATAACTTAAATGGAATGCAACAAAGTATTTTCGTGGATGCAAATTATCGTGTTGTCATGCAGCAGTTAGAGTGATTCTCAGTGCCTGATGTATCTTTATACCTTCCAATTCAGGTGCACTAAATAACTACCATGCTAGTATTATCAAATAAATTTATTAACTATAAAATTGTTAATCAGTTGATTATAATCATAAGAGCAATGTTAACATGTTTTAATTAATTAACAATATATAGAAGGCATGGACCTAATCTATATGAATCTTGACTCTGAATTAGGTACTAATCTTATCCTTCTTTTATGGATGACAGACTAAGTAACTTGCCCAAGGTCAAGGAATTAGAAAGTGGCAGAGTTGAGACACAAAACCAGAGAGTCTGGCTACCGTGTTTTCTTAATCACTACCTTATCTTGCTTTTGACTGCTATCCTTCCATGTCCTAGGCACTCTGACACCTATTTTAAATGCAGTATATTACTAAGGTTCTCTATTTTCCTACTGTTATCCTTACGTGTGGCAAACCTAACTTGCTTATTCCTGTGTAGCCAGTGAAAAATAGAGCCAAGTCTCAGTCACAAAGCAGTCTGTGACTAAATCCAATTTGTCTAATTGTGTACTACACTATCCAGTCTCTGTGTTCAGTCACTACACTTAATTTAGTTCCAAATGAATGCGATGGGTTATAAGCACTTAAATTTAACAGAGGTGAAACTCACCCTTCTGAAGATTTATGGGGTGCAAAGATAATTAGATGAAAGACAAATAATAGATTAGATAGATAAATAGAGAGGAGAGAGAAAAAGACACACAAATAGCTCAAGTGAAAATAAACCAAATGATGCTGGATGACTCACATTAACAATAAATAAAATCAACATATATATCATTCTTAGGGATGAAGATATAAATAGTTTGGGTAATCCTGATAATCATACTTGAAATTTGGAAGGTAATAGAGTAAGAAACAAATTTAAAACTAAGAAATTGAGTAGAATATTCTGTAGACAGCAGGCACACATGCTTAATTCAAAAGATCACAGACTTTGAAGCTAAAATAAACCAGAGATATCGTTTCTTTTTAAAGTGTTACACATGTATTTATAAATGTATGATGATTTGGTTTGGGGAAGATTAATTATGACTATGAATTGAAAGAAACAAGCACAGTGCGAGGGATGTAGTCAGTACAGTATTTCTTTGGGTTTCCTTCATTACAGATTCTTGGTAGTGAGCACTATTTTCTTGGCATACAATAATTTTCTTTTTCCTTATTCTTGAAGGGTATTTTTAATAGATGTAGATGATGATGTCCATAGGGGTACTGATGTATCAAATAGTTCATTCCACTGTCATCATTGAGGCAGTAGAAAACTTATAGATGACTTTTATTACTGCTCTCTGAAGGTAATATTTCTTTCACTTTAATCATAAGATTTTCATTTTGAATGTGGTCCCTGTTGTTTAGATTTGGTAAAATTTTTATTTGCCCTGATTACATTGAGATTCCTATATTTATAAATTGAGTTCTTCACCACTTCTGAAAAATCCTGATCAATATTCTCTTCAAAGATTGCTCAGGTCCCATTTTCTGTCTCCAGTTTTCTGGACACCAATTAAACAATTATTAGACCTTCTCTCTTTATCCTATGTCTCTGACCTTATTTTACATATTCTATTTTTTTCTCCAGATTATACTCTAGATACCTTTGGACATATTTTCTGGCTCAACAGCTTTGTATTCTTGACAAAAACAGATTGAATGTTACAATATATGGATATTTTGAAGACATTATTCTGCTTGTCGGTTTTCAGTTCCCACTGCAGTTCCCCTCAGTTACTACCTCCCTCACATGGCCATTCTACCTTTTGTGTTATTTGTATCTTTTAGCAAAGACCAGATAATGCCTTCTTTCAGAGCGTTTTTATGTAAATATATCTGTTCTGCAAGATATAGTTTTACAGAACTTAAGGTGTATATTCTACTTAATTTTATGATAATCAGAGGACCTAGCAGAACAATTTATTTGAAAGTGGATTGCTTACCCTGACCTTTTTTTTTTGTTTGTTTTAACTTTGAAGATAAAAGTATTTTGAGTTGAGAAGAGTTTCAATAATTTTTGTTGGCATACATTTAAAATTTAATAATGGAAGTTTTGATAAAATATAATTAAATGTTTACTTACAAATTTTACATTTTATAAAGTATGGAAAGTTGTGTTAAAACTTGGAAGGAGTAAACGAATAAACTTGGAAATAGTAAATAAATAAATATCAGTTAAAAATTAGTGGTAAGGTACGAAAAGTAAAATGCATTTAAAAATGTGTAGTTCATTCTCAGCTTAGCTTCAAAAGTGAGAAGGAGATATTTTTAACTGATAAAAATTAATGGTAAGGTAAGAAAAGTGGAATGCTTTTAAAATTTTTTCACTGATAAAAATTCCTGTACAGTCCAAAGCAAGGATTTGGTTATATATATGATATCTCTATTTTAAAAAAATACCAATAGTTTACAGTATCCTCCAATTTTATTTATTTTTTTTTACTTCTTTGTAGTGCTCCAAACAATCTGCAGATGGGTACAGATAGGTTTGGGAAACAAGTTGAATGAGAATTTTTTTTGTGTGTGTGCTATTTAGATTTCCTTTGCAGGTTTTATTTCACCATAAGAGGCAGGTATAATGTTTTCATA